>NC_065529.1:17518576-17542871 GCF_006386435.1 Epinephelus moara
TTATGTCCCCAAAAATCATCAATTGCCTCCTGCGAAATGCCGTGTACTGTGACACCTGCCATAGCGCCCGGTCACTGAATGTTGATAGTTTGTCTGAGTGAGTGGAGGGGGGATGTGGCTTAGCCATAGGTCAATTGGGCCCAACCTGATCTGCCAGGTTCAGGCCGAGCCAGGCTGCAATTACTGCAATTACTCAATATTCCCCAGGGCTTGGTCAGGTTCTAGCGAATCTCTCGGGGAGAAAGACAGAGCGCATGAGAGACCGAGACAGAGGGGGGGCTGCAAGGCGACTTTTTTGGCAGTGTTTGCTTCTGCCTGCCGAGCAGTGGAAGAGATGTGCATAACATGCAGCAAAGACTGTCATCTGCATGCTGCATCGCCATGGACCACCATGCGCACTAGACCAATTGAGGGGCGCCTGCCACTCTCCCAAACCTGTCGTGCACGAGACAACAGACTCTTATAATAGCAGAAGGAAGAAAAGAAGAAGAAGTGGTGCTTGGAAACAGCCCCTAGTCCTTAGCTTCCAACACGTTTTAATATTTAAAAAAACTATATGAAATATGATCTAAGACATTTTTTACAGTAGAAATTCAGGTTTTTATCAGGCTCAGGCCCAAAACTGCTGCTGTATGTCCGGTTTGGGTCAGGCTTGGTCAGAAACTGTGCAAGTTCATGAAGGGTCAGGCCTGATTGTTGAGCCCAATCACAGCTCTATGGTGCTGTTGACAAGCCAACCACGGGATTGCAAGCAACCGCCACAACCGCGATGTTCATGTTTTATCTTAAGAGCAGGACAAATACCACAAGGACCGTACTTACACCATAATACTATGCTGCAAAAGCCAGCAGTATGACGAGGTTCTGAATGTGTAGTCTGCGCTAAGTGCTGTGTGTTTGCCTATTTTTGTTGTGGTGGCCAAGAGTTGAAAAATATTAGACCTTGGGTAAAAGGCTGCAGCCACTCGTTGATGTCACTTTTTACCCAGTTGTTCAATCACAGAGTAGAGGGGGCGGGGCAGGACAAATACCACAATGACCAGCCGTCACATCGCAAAACAACAACAGAGGAAAAATTAATAATGTACCCACACCAGCCGGTGGGACCATTCTGCCTACCTAAGAGCACTCTTTATAGTGCCAACATTTTTACTTCCATGGATATGCTGTATCATAGCACCCAGACGCAACCAAAGTGACTCACCTGAAAAAACACTGTGCCGCTTATTGTGCCTCATTACCCTTCTGTGTTCTACATCGTGGTAATACAGCATATCAAACTGTTGAGCCACCCTTAATCACTGCAGGGGAAATTCCTTCACTGCAACAGCCCTATTGTCTTCATAAGCAAACATGGTCTGACATGTGCTGACAGCATGTACGGCTCAAACAAACTAAATTTTGGGGCCTCAACAGGATGGATTGTACGGACCCTTGGAAACCTGGGCAGGTGATGAAATTTACATGATGTATGTAGTGACTGCATTCATCCCTGTCACTCCTGAACATGATCGTAGAACATACATTGTCATTCTAACTTTTCATGAGGTGGCCAAATAAAGAAATGCAATCCTATCATTACACCACATCATCCACACTGTCCCCCATGTTCTGTCTCCTGGATAGAAAGTAAATGCTTTTAATGATGAAATATGACAGCCTTGTTAAAAACACAGAATCATATAAATGTTAAGTATCAGAGCAAACAGGTCAGAGTGTGTCACTGCTGAACCAGTTCTAATCTTGTTATTCTGTCATACGTCGTTTGATGTATTTTCCAGTGATTAACTATTTAATTAGTGCATTAACATTTAATGACGTTTCTTTGAGATCAGCGATGCTATCTCAGAAATGATATTTTGAACATAGGAGCATGCAGATAATCATCATCTACATGCTACCATCATGCTGCAGTAAATACAAACCACAGAGCTCTTGTGTTTATTAAGAAGACAACACATATTGCGCTTAGTTGTTATTAGGGTTACCTGCTTTAATGAAATTTGACGTGAACAAATCAAACTCTAGGGCAAGAAAACAAATTAAACTGAGCAGCCAGACAGAAAACTCTTATTATCCTTGTTATCTTTCCACATCAAATGTTCTATTTTTTATCACAAAAGAGGAAATTTGTTTTTTTAACATCTTATCAGGCTCCCTTCATTTATTTTTTCAATTTGAGTCATTTTTATTACCTTCCTTTTTTTCAAATATTCTAACATGAAACAAACAATTGCTCCAAGGTCTGTCATGACACAGAGCTACAGAGTTAGAAAACAATTAGTTTTGTCAGTGTTTTAAAGGGAAAATGATACATTATGAGACCTGTCAGTCACACTCACCTCTTAGAAAGTGAGAGCTGATAACGAAATGAATGGAGAGATGGATCAGTCACACAGCACCTCTGCTACTTTCCTTCTTGTTTAATATGGTTGATATAGGCTCTTCTTTGGTAACGTATAGACTAATTATTGAGTTATGATCATGCTGCATGAGCTAGGCTGAATATAAAATTGCCTAATAAACAATATGCCAACTCTGTGTCCTAGAAATGCAGGAAGGCGACACATAAGTCTGTCAACACAGCATCTGTTACATCTTCTCACCATCAGGTTGCTTTATGAGCAGCGTGTGATGCTGCTTTCAGCTCCTCTTACCTTTGAAAATGTGTCAAATGATATTTAATTGCACTGTGTGATTTTAGCAAATCCAAGCAATTTAAATGTGAAATCTGCCACACTTAAGTACAGTATGTGTTTCTGAAGAATCACTGTGGCTTGGGTGGGCCATTTGATTACGAGATGAAGGGTGAGAGGAAATTATGTTTTTACAGTCATGACATGATTAAAATCTGATGTATAACCTAGTGCCATATAGGTTAGATCATGAACCCTTCACAGAGAATTGTTCAGACATTTTTCCTTTTGATTTCAGTCTATCACAGAGGTTCCTGGGTCAGGCGGCTGATGCTCCTGAGGGGCAAACCCCCTCTCTGGTGAGCACATTTCCATGGAGCTCAGCACCCCTGAACCATCCGTTTCACTTCACCTAGCCCCTCATACATGAGCTGCCCTGGGCATTACAGCCGTCACTTTTCATCACAGCATCAAAGACTATCCTGTCAGTTGCAAAGCAGGAGCTGGAGGGGGGTAGTGGAAAAATATTTCTTCCTTTCCCTTTCTTCCTTCCATTCCTTCCTTCCCTCATAGAAACACAGCTTTGTTTGCACTTCAAAGACTGAAAGGACAATAAGTAATTTATGAGACAAAGCAGCAACAAGTAAAGATTGCAGTCACATTGAGAAAGGATCTTTCTTCCACAGCCATCAATGAACTGCTAGATCCCCTTATGCTAATGGTGACACAGTTATTAAAATCATAAATGAGAGCTGGGGTAGTGAATGATCAGGTGGTCAGAGCCTTTTGTTTCAAAACAGAATATGGGTGCAAAAGTAAGATTAAAAAGTATCTAATGAATCAATAATTAAGAAATAAATAATTTAGGTTTGTCAACCTCCTGCAAATTCTATTATTGCCTATACACACACATGTAATACAGGGTTCGGCACTGTGTTAAAAAATTCCAGCCAACCCAACAGAAAATAAAACTCACCAAAACCATCTTGGCTAGTCATTCTGGTCCAAGAATCATCAACTCTCATTTGGTAAAAACAAAACAAACAAAAAAATCCTAATTCATTGAGTAAATTGTAAAAATATTCTGATTTCACACTGTTTTTCCCCACTGTCTCTCGCTGCCTGAGGAGCAGTGGCTCCCACTTGATCCAGGCCATTAAAATAGCAAAATGAAATTACCAAATTTGCCCATTAATAACAACAGTCGATGTACTCAAATACCCATTGTCGATGTATTCGTCCAACTCTAATGTAGTACCCTTAAGCTGAAAAGATCCTAGTGACTTGCTACTAGCTTTGCCTTAAATCTTACTTCTTGACCTGATTTCAAAGTGCCATCTGTAGCCCCCTTTTTCTTTTATCAAATATCAGCTGCAGCCATTTTCTATGTAGACCTCCCAGAAGACAGAGAGGCAGCTGCACCCACCAGCTTCCCATCAGCTGAGACCTTAAAGAGAGACAGATAGAGTCCGAGGACAGGAAGAGGTTAGGTACTCATGTGGAAAAGGAGCCCTCTAGTAGTAATTATGCTCTTGGCCATTACTCTTCTCTGACCACCGAAATCCCCCCCAAGGAAATAAGTCTTATAGCTCATATTTACTGTATGATCTTTGTCTCAGAGGAGACCTGCCACTGCAGTGCAGTTATTCCCCAAACACACATTACTCTTGTGACAGCGACCCAGGCCACCAATGGAGGCTTTCCCCAGAGAGCGAGCAGAGCACTGCTGCTGGACCCAGTGGAATGTAGTCTAATATTAGAGGGAGACACGAGTGTGTGTGCGTGTGTGTGTAAGAGATAGAGGGTGAGAGAATGAAAGATACATGACAGAATAAAACCAAGAGGGATAGGTGAGGGGATTGTGTTTAGAAGCTATGAATAGCCACTCTCATTGCCCGAGCAGAGGCACACAGATCTAATGTATTTGTCTGTGATGAGTGTGTGTGTGTGTGTGTGTGTGTGTGTGTGTGTGTGCTGTGTGCATGTCTGTGTGTACGCATGTGTTAGCAGACAGGAGTCTCCTTGTGGAAGTGATGCCATTGGAGAAACTTGATTTATCACTCTGTGTTAGAGAAGGAAAGAAGCAGAGAGGGAGGCTGTGTGACAGCTTTATCAGTCCACTGTTCCAGACCTCCATTAGCACACCGTGCCAGAGGAGGAAAACACAGACGGATGTGTGCATGTGTGTATCTTTAGACAATTTCGGGGACGACTCCTTACCAGTGGGACTGTATTGTCCACATGCTGGTGCTTACATTTGCTCATTGTGCGTTTCCTGCTTGGATTTCTCTTTAACCTTGTCTTGTCTCATTGGTTTGTGCATATTTGAATTTTAGCTTCCTAGAGGACATGGACTCTGTTGCACCCAGACTGAATTTCCTTTGATTTAATTCACTAAGCCTGACATAATGTTCATGTTAGCTGATTCCTCATTGGAAGACGGGTGGTATACTTGGTGTTTTTTGTCCTAACCACTTAGTAGCAAATTACATACCAGTCTGATCCACTTGACTTCCTGTCAAGCTGTGAAGTTGCTGCTGTGTGTGAAATGCTCACAGTTTCTCACCAAAATCAAATGAAGTTAAGTAAGTAAGTGAATAAAAGTTGTTATTTACTGTACTTAAGGCAACCTACACCAACCTGTACAGCTGTGTGTTCAGTTTTCAGGCATGTTTCTGAGCCTACTTTTCATGAATGAGGCTAGGTAGCAAGCTAGCTATGAAAAATGATAAAGGTTTTATTCCCCTTGATAAATCTCTGATTGTTGAATTGTGTCTCCATCAGGGGAGAAAGAAGTTACCGAGTTCTAGTGACTAAAGGCTTGTTTCAAAGTAGTGATTTACCTAAACAAAGTTGCACTACAGAAACTGGAACATAACCCCAGGAATGTCTTGGCTACTCCAAACCTCAGTAATGTGTTAATTGGTTGCTCAGAAACATCTGTAGTCTTGTCCAATCAAGGGCACTCAATTATCTAAACAGGATGTCATCGCATCATGAGAAGCTGTAACCAAGAGGCAACCTCCTGGGCTGAAAAATGAAGCCAACACAGAAGTGCCAAAAACTGCAGTTCCTTGAATGGCCACTTGAGGCTGGCTCCAAAAGCGAGTCATTCTCCATGTTAAAATGCCCAGCTTAAACATGGGACCCCTTCCTGTCATATATTGGTTTGGATATTTCCACCATTCTCGCAAGAGGGTTTGTATCATAGCCCTGAACGCTCTGCCTCATAAATGACACTTTGCTGTTGATGTGCTTTTATTTCTGTGCACCTCTCTCCGATCATGTGGATGTATCATGCATGGCAGTGTGCCCTCAATTTATTTTACTTTGTGTGTGAGTGTGTATGCGCACGTGTATATATGTATACATATATATTATTTGTTTACTTATTTGTTTGTTTTCTTTGTGTGGGATGTGACTCCTGAATCTCTCGCCTGTATAAATTTGAAATTTGAATCTTGATATGTGTGTGAGCCAAATGTATGTTTGTCTGTTCTGTCATATATGTTCATGTTTTATCTTGAAAATTTAATAACATATATTTAACAAAAAAAAAAAAAAAAAGCCCAGCTTTACAGCAGAAATAAACATGTTCACAGTCTGGTACAAAAAAAGATTGTGGTCTCTGAAGATGATTTCCCCATTCACGACAACAGTATGGGGAGTGGATTTTTACATAACTCACCTGTGTACATTTTATTAACGGTTATAGTTACGCATAATTAAGGGTGTGGCTGCTTTGAGTGACAGGTTCTCTGCCAGGCGTCACCACAGCCTATAAGTCAGATTCACCCCTCGCTCCTCTACAGCTCCACCCTCTCATCCAAATATGGTCACTTCTGACTACAACAATCCAAGATGGCGACGGCGAAAATGCAGAACTTGAAGCTTTAAACGGGAGTCCACAGACCAGTGGATGACATCATGGTGGCTACATCTATTATTTTTATGCAGTCAATGGCTGTAACATAAAATCCAAATAGTCTTAGGGGCAAATTGATAAATAACTAACTCTTAGTTTACCTTTGTTACTGTAGGCATGACTTTATGTTATTTAAGCATACATGGAGAAATGTCTTTCAGAGTATGCAACTTATGCACATTTAGTCTAACAATACTGGCACAGTGCTTAGTATTTCAAGATTTGTAGTGTTGCTTTGTGAGGTGCAATTTAAAACCCTTCCAATTAGCATTATTATTAAACAGCATTTTGAGTCAGGTCAGATATGTCGACCATATTTCATGTTACATTTCTTAAACATAAAAAGGCCATATATGGGTAAGCTAGTTTTTGTTAGCAGTTCAGTTCAGTTAGCAACACAACACGTACACCTGGTTTCATGTTAGCGTACAATTTAGTAACAGCTAATATATACGAACTTGTTTCTGTGCTGCAACTCATTTTAATTTAGCGATTAAGTGAAGTAAAATTCTCCATGATCACTTCCTGTAAACTAGGTCCAGTCACTAAAATGAGTCTCAAAGCATATGACTAGCATAAACCATTGTTTGAAACTGCACCTGCACCTGCACCTGTTGGAAGCAAAATAATCCAACCACACAGGCAGCCAAAAATATAAAACCCAAGTGTTCACAAAGCTGAAAACTGGATTCACACAAACAGAACAAAATGTCACTTTTTTTTCCAGAGGAGCCAAAAATACACGAGAGCCTTATCACACAAAAATGTCACCTAGAGCAGACGCCAACTGGAGCTGTTACAGCAGGCATTTTGTTTCAGGGCTTGCGTTCATGTGCATCTGCATATCCGATAGGTAATGATGAGGCACAGCGGAGCACGGCTCACTCATAGTCGGGGTTAGAAATAGCTGGTAGTCATACCAACGGAAAGAGATGTGCGGTTTTATGACAGGTGAGGTGAGGGCAGAATAGAGAGAGCAGATATGAGAGGCAGAAAATGGGAAAAGATGAGTATAAAGGAATAGACGCAGTCAGACAGACACACCTGGCTTGCAGAGAGAATCAAATTGTTAAATTTTCAAACCTGCTGGAGAAGTCAGAACAGATAAGGGGAATGAAAATCCTCCCTTGCTGACAGCTATCACGGAGCTGCTCTTGAGCAAGGCATATTAGCTCAGCAGCTAATAGTTGAGGAGTATGATTGAGCTGGATGATTCATAGCAGGTGTCATTGTGTGTTACTGCATCTGTATGAATAATGAAGCGATGTTTTGCTGACACAGGCATCTCATCCACAGGCAGAAAAAAAACACAGGAAGTGTCAGAAACTCACAGCTTCTGCTGCAGGTCTGAACTGAATCTTACACTGGCAATGTGCCCTTTAAGAACACGTATATCAATTGTGTTAAACTGGGAAGAAAGCCAGTAGGATCCATTATTCTGACCACTATAAGTGGATCTCAAGTCCGAGGTTTAAGTTAAGATTAGGTCTGACAGAAGTTAGGAGGGCAGGGAGGAGATGATCCAGCTGTTATGATGAAGATCATTTCAGAAGTAAAATGATACATCAGGGATCAAGGTCGTGACAGTAAAATAGAATAATAAAAATTGTCTTCCTTAAATGCAAATTCAGTGTATATATCCCAAGCATTTTAAATATGATTTACTGTTTTAATATCAAAGGTCAGGTTCTGATGCATCTCCCCTTACACCTGTCTTTCACAAACATTGCTTATGGCGATTTGAAATCCCTTACTGAAGTTTCTCTGTTTCTCACCTTCTCCGATGAGCTCAAACACATCTCCAACACATGCAGCAAGCAACACTACATTTGGGGTACTGAGGCATGGCTTAAGGCCATATTTGCAGCCCCCGCTCCCGGTATGACTTCCCAGGAGCTCAGCATGTTGCACATTTCATAATTATCTGAGCAGCCCACAATTTAGCACTTAAAATGTGATAGATGCTTGTATTTTTGTTTTGCAGTTTGTTTTGGGTGATATATGCTATTTCACTTTCAAAACAAAAGGTGAGGAAGAATGTTTTGATCGCATGTGGGATTAAAGAGTTTGAAAGAAAGCTGCTGTGAAACCCACAGAATCATTAGACCTACTTACCTTGTGTTTTTGCAGAATATGAGTTTGGAAATAGCTTAATAATCATACACATTGAAAGCTGTTTTTCCATTTACCCTGCTATGGCGACATTCCCAGCCCTGAGCACACACTCATGCTCACGCATCTGTGTACTGAAGGTTGGATGCATGCACTGTTTATGAGATTACATCAATTGAAAATGAACATTCTAGCACCCGGTGCTATGACACAGACACACACTCAGTTGCCAGTTTATTAGGTAAGCTAAAACTAATTCGGTTTAACACAACAGTTCTGCAATAAGTCCTCCCGTTATTAAGGTTTATAATGTTCAGTTGTTGAAACTTTTTAGAGGTGTTGATTATACTGTGTAATCATTTTGGAGGAGGTAGTTTGCAGTGCTGTTGAACTGTGTTATACTGAGAGGGGTTTCTACTTTTTTTGTCAACCCCATTTATGTCTATGATGGTAGGCTAAATAACAGTAACACCTCTGTGTGAAACATAATACAGTTCAGCAGCACCACATACTTCGTCCTCCAAATTATCATAAAGTTTTATCGACACCTCTCTAAAAACAGTTTCAACAAGGCATAAACATGATAACCTTTTGAAGGATTTCTGCAGGACTGTTGCATGATGGCTTGTTTATGCTCAATGTTAGATACGGACATGGACGGAGCCTTGTGTCCATACAGTGCATTTATTTATGTGTGCACGTTTCTGAAAGCTTAGAGATGCAGACAAAATGGAGCAGTACCACTAGATATTGTGGGGGTAGTGTGGAGTAGGTTAAGTGAGATACAGTTCTGATGGGTATTTGCTCCGCGATTCTGTTTGTAATAACCATGGATGGGATTCTACGTGGGGAGGAAGGGGTGTGGGACCTCAGAATTGCACCTCTGCTCTTTGCAGATGATATGGTTCTGTTAGCTTCATTACACCATGACCGCCAACATGCACTGGGGCAGTTTGCAGCCGAGTGTGCACCGGTCCAGATGAGAGTCAGCACCTCCAAATCTGAGGCCATGGTTCTCTGCCGGAAAATGGTGGATTGTGCCCTCTGAGCTGGGAGGGAGTTACTGCCTCAAGCTACGGAGCTCAAGTATCTCGGGGTCTTGTTCACGAGTAAGGGTAAAATGTAGCCTGAGATGAATAGGCGGTTTGGCGTGGTGTCTGCAGTGATGCGGGTGCTGCGCCAGACTGTTGTGGTGAAGAGGGAGCTGAGCCAGAAGGCAAAGCTTTCGATTTACTGGTCCATCTACATCCAAACCCTTACCTATGGTCTTGAGCTCTGGGTAGTGACCGAAAGAAGGATACCGTAGATACAAGCGGCCAAAATGAGTTTTCTCTGGAGGGTGGCTGGGCTCAGCCTTAGAGATAGGGTAAGGAGCCCAGACATCCGGAGGGAGCTTGGAGAAGAGCTGCTGCTCCTTCACGTTGAAAAGGGTCAGATGGGGTGGTTGGCATATCTGATCAGGATGCCTCCTGGGCACCTCCAGTAAGAGGTGTTCTGGGCACATCCAACTGGTAGAAGGCCCCAGGGTAGACCCAGAACACGCTGGAGAGATTATATATTTCATTTGTCCTGGGAACGCCTCGGGGTCCCCCAGAAGGAGCTGGAAAGCATCACTGGGGAGAGGGACGTCTGGAATAATTTGATCAGCCTGGATGGATGGATAGATGGATGCATGGATGGATGGATGGATGGATGCATGGATGGAAGCGAGATACAACTGTAGGACATGAAGACATATTAAAAAAGGTGGAACGGAAGGAATCGGTAATATAATGAAAATAATTCTCCATTGCCATGTCGCGATGTGTTTAATGGCCTCACAGATCACCACCCTCTACAACGCTACCTCTGTTAAAAGGGACATTATTACAACCCCCTCCACTGTCACAACATTTGTTGTTGTCAGAAAACTTTTGACTCTGCCCTTTAGTGCCCTTTAGTAGCTATATCTATACCAACATAAAGGATGCATGGAAGTATGTGGACAGTGATAGTCACAATGTTTGAAAAAAGCCGATCTAATTTCATACACATAGGGAGTATAAATGAGCTAGGTGTACCTCATGAACTGACAACTGAGTGTTTAGCATCAAATGCTTGGACTGAACAGTCATATCTGGACAACAATAAGCATGATAAAGGCAAGTTCTCTCAGTATATACAACTAAACTTTAGTTCAGAGCATCTGGACTTAAGTTTGTGCGCTGAGGTTTTAATATTCCACCCTCTTAAACTTGTGCCACAACCAATGGAGTCAATGATGAACTTGTGCCCAAAACAATTCAGGTGACAGAGCTTTGTTTGTGGTGCTCAAGGTATTTACAAATTATGTTTGACATTTGCAGTTGGCTTTCATCTGAGCTGCTTTCTCCTGAAGAAATAAATCAAAGCCAGAGAGGTCTGTGAGTTAAGAGTAACCAGGATATTGTTTGTGGAAAGTAAGGCGGCTGCTGAGTTTTCCGTTTTGCTTTGAGGACCACAAACAAAACTCCATGCACCTACACTGTATCTGGGTCGTGGCATAAGTTCAGAGGCAGAACTTGCAAAAGCAGCCTGCAGGCTTTTGACGCCAGCTAGGGGCAGATGATCTCTAATCTCTCAAAAGTTCAAAACTGAACTATCTATTACAGTTGACTATAGAGCAACTTAATATTCCAGTGCACTTTATAAATAGAACAATATCCATCTCAAAAGTTGTTATAGTTGTAGAGTTTACAGTATCTGTCACTTCATCCTGGAGCGCCTGTGGCCAACTGTTGCAGACATGGAGGCTGTGGTGTCAGGCTCAGTTTGTCATCATACCCAGCTGGGTATCCCGCCTCTGCACACATGCCTCTATTCACATTCACAAATAATTTCCTTCCATTTCACTACTGTGCTCTAGTAATCTACACTGACATTCAGGGAATATCGAAACAGTAAAAGGCCAAGCGTGCTCAAACACACCTCCTCATCGCCCCCTCCCAACATCTGTCTAATGTCCTGTCTGTGCTGTTAATCATAACTCCACTTTCCTTGTCTTTCATTTCTTTCTTTTTAGTACTAATTCAACTTCCTTGCATCTCCCTCTCCTACGTACTTCCTGATGACATAGTGTCCACATCTGTACCCAACAAAGGGTTACACTGTCCATAGTGTCAAGCAGTAGTGTCACATGGGTTAACATAACCAACAATGAGTGGGTATTGTGATAGGATTTTAATGGAATATGGTGCAACACAATGTAAAACAAAGCGACAACCACAGTACGCTGCAGAGGCTGACTGTAGATGGTAACAGCCTGAGGGTTAGAGGAAAAGCAAACATGCAGTCTGAATGTTTTGAGTGATGCTGTGAGGAAAACTGAAGTGAATGACAACAATTCTCCTCTGGCTGCTTGTCTATCATCAGCGTGCCCCCGAGTGAGCCATTTAACCCCCATCTGCTGCAGTGGAGCTGCTCTGTGGGCTTCAGTGGAAAACTGTGGTGTTTTATAGTCCGCTCCAGGATGCTAACTGTGCAGGTGCAGGGAGTGCCTCGCAGAAAAACAGTATGCGTCAAACAGCCCTGAATAAATGAAAGTAATAAAAACACAATATTCTCCCTTTTTAAACTGTTCCGCCCAAGGTTTCATAATTTGCTTTTCACTTATAAGATGTAAGCTACCTAGCTGTTTCTCCTCTTCGCTGAGGGTTTGACGTTGATGGTTCAGCTTGGCTGGGCTCGTTAGGTCGGTTTCTTATGCCTTCCCAACATGTGCTGTGAGTTGCTTTGTGCCTTTACTTCTGTCTTTTCTTATTCTGTCTTTGCCATATCTTCTCTGTTTGTGTGCTGTGTTGCATCATGGTGTTTTGTTGCTGACTTGTGATTGTTGTGTTTGGCTCTTTAAGGCATGCTTGCAGATGAGGATCTTTATATAAATACTGTATGTGATGTATGGTTCAAAGAGGGTTTGAGCAACTGAAGAGAAAAGATGAAATATGTCACAATTGGAGTTCAGTCTTACAAGTCGTGGCGGCACGCTTGTAAATTCTTGTTGAATGTTGAAACCATAGTGTTTACCATAGCCTCAAAGAGTGACATAAAAACATGTAAGGCTTCACAAAGCATGTGTTACATACAGGCAGGACCAGGCTGCTTTAAGTAAAATCATCTATATTTCATATTCATCCAAATGCTATGATGAGGACAGTGGTGGCACCTTAGGCGAGTTTCCCATTCCCCTTATTATTATCATTATTGTTATTATTATTAACTTAACATTGCATTTATTACTTAGCAGAACAAAAGCTAATGGAAAATCAACACAAATAAACAACTTGGCTAATCAGCAATAATACTAATAAATAACAAACAATAAACGACCATGGTATGTGCAAATTTGTCTTCTTCTTAATTATTATGATTATTATAATTATTATTTGTGTTCTAGGATGGCTTTTGCCTTTTGATTTTCTCTTACTTTGATGCTCTCCACATACACTCCACTCTATCATTTCCCATATGTCCTTATGCTTTATTTTGGAGAGTCTACAAACATGTTGATGTAACTGTGAGGCTGCATGTGGGCATGTTACTTTGAGCTAAATCATCAGCATGTGACATGTTAAGGATTTGCAGGAATACTGTTTATCATTTTTACCATCTTAGCTTAGCATGTTAGCATGCAAACAATTCCTATTTAGCACTACACACAAAGTACTGTGCAGATGAGGCTGATGGAAATGTCACTTTTTCAGGTATTTCATCACAAACCAAAATATTGGACAGATTACAGTTTTGATGATGGCGCTATATCATTAAGAGATCAAAAGTTTTTACAATTTATTCTAAGCAGGACATGAATGTTTTTGTCAACTGTCATCATAATCCATCCAACAGTAACCATGAATACAAACTTTTTTGGCAATCCATCAAATAGATGTGGAGATATTTCATTGAATGCTGCTGCTGACCTGCTGCTGGCTCTACATGACAAGTCAGGGGATCACAAAATTCTGTCAACAGCGTTGAATCAACACCTCACTGCCTGACTCTAAACAAAACTGTATTTTTATAAACTTTGCAAAGGCAGTACCTGTTGCTGTGTCCATGACCCGTGGATGCCAGGGATGTTTGGTGAATTACTGTTAAAACTCTTCACTAAAGACACAAACACCTGCAGCATTATTGCTGAGAGGATGTGTTTACGCTGAATAAATCATAAATAAGAAAATGGGTAAATGGGTAAATGGCCGAATGATTTTTAGGTTTGTGGATAGTAATGCATGGCTGCTACTTGTCATTTCTTGTGAAGCAATAAGCATGGATTTAAATGAAGCAGGGAAATTAGCTGGTAATCAAACTGTTTGTATGCAGACCCTTTCTCCACAGTTATCAGCAAACCTGCAATTGACTGGCAAATAAGCTATTCCCTGAAATGACATGCTTTTTTTCACTGCAAGCAAAACCTAAAGGATCCTTTGCACAATTAATTTCTCACTTATGTAAACATTTTGTCTGAAGTCATACCAGAACGGAACAGCAGCAGCATGCTAAATTAGCTGGTGGGATGTTGGGTGTCATACTGCTTATGATAATATAATAGGCCATATTTCCCTCTCATAGTAAGGTGTTGTGTGCGGTAAATACAGGAAACTGATTTGTTTCTCCTCATCTCCGACACACACACACACACACACACACACACACACACACACACACACACAGTTTACTGGCCAGCATTTTACCAACAACCTTTTAAATTATTATGACTCACAGGGGGGAAATTAAAAAAAAACCCTCTTCACTCTTCCAACCAAGATTTTAACAAGATCTTGCCTCGTCATTACAATCAGAAATGTCAGGGGCCAGATTTGTTCAACTCTGTGTATACATAAAGTTTTAGCCTCCACAAAGGCAGAAATATGCTTACACCCTCTTTGTGTCAGCTTTCCAAATATATGTATGCATGGGTCTGTTTTATGAATCCCAATCCTTATTAAATTGTACACACGTGCACCAGCCTTATTTCCACCCCCCACATATAGACATAACACACCCTTAATCAAATGTTGTAATAGGCCATCTGATGCATTTTCACCCAGTGACTGTGTTGGATTAGGAAAGGTGTCAAAACAACTTCATACCGCCCGCTGTTATGCATACTAGAACTTACAGCTGTGGCTATTAATTGCAACTATACTGTAGTTTTATTAATTCATACAAATGCATCTGTAAATCATCATCAGCTGTGATTTCTCAATCATCATCCAATGCTGTTAAAAAACATTATGGCACCGAGCTGAGAACATTCAAAGCAGATTAATAAGAATAATTTAATTGAGCTCGCAAACAATGAATTAAAAATGATGTTCATACTTGTCAACTTGATTGGCATATTAAAGTGTAGGCTGCAAAAAATAATCTCACCTGCACATACACAAACAGAACCAAACAGAATAATTTAACATAACATCTCTTCCAACATACATATTCATTGCACCTTCTGTTTCTATAAATACCTGTTTACATCTGGAAAATAGTGTATTTTTTTTTCCACATTTTCCAAAATATTAAAGAGAAAAGGAAAAAACTGCATTGTGTAGCCACCTTTGTCACTGCACTGCCGGTTTAAATAGTTTTTGTATGTAAATATAAATGACAAGAAAATTTTAACCTCTTTAATAAAATATGCATTTGAGGCCTGTGGCAAGAGAGGACTGTAAAATCTGAAGCAATCATAAAAGAGCGAAGCGCCTTTGATGTTCAGATGAAACAAATGTCTTGTTTGGCGGAAGAGCTCTGTTTTTTTCTTTCTGTCCCCCCCACACACACACGCACACACACACACACACACACACGTGCACACACTCTATGAATACGTTTCATTAACATTTTAGGAAGTGGAGAAGTCATGAGTTGTATCATGTCATGAACACAGATCAATGTCAATTAGAAAAAGGTGCAACATATAAACATTACCGGACACTGTGTTTGTATCATTTTGACTTGACACAGGTGCTACTAATAACACTATGGCTCAGCTCCATTAAAATAACCCAGTAAGCCTTCCAGTTAGCCAGCACACACAATGCCCTAAAACTGGGACAGCTAAACAGAACAATCATTACAATGATATTAATCACACCTGCGCTTTTTCTGCTTTGATATGGAAAAATATTTGCTATGTGTGATATTCAAAGCTTTGTGTAAGGTGCTGTTGTCTTTCAGTTCGAGACAAAAGGATCATTTATGTTGTAAAGTTACAAATGAGATAAAAACAAATGCTTTCATTTTATCACTGATCAGGGTCGGCTATATCAGTTAACGTCAGCTCAACAAGTTTTTCCAATCTAATAAACACTGCGTGAAATTAATGCCTGTTAATCATCGGTGTCTTACACTACACCTGCTGAGTAAATGAGAAGCTAGTCGACATTGTCAAGGAAACAGTCATTACTCACGGCACTCAGACAGTGTTTACAGGCTACAGATGGACCGCCTGGCTGGACTTTTAAGTACTGATGCTACATAATTTTACAACATTAACAGGATAGTAATATTAGTGTCGACACATTTGTTGAATTTATATATCTGTATGGACTCACTTGTTCCCCAGTGTTACCTCTTCATTTCAGGCATTCTGTTAGCAGGCGGGTGATGGAGTTGTCCGACCTTAACTTTTCAGTCTCTACGTGTTTTTGATTATCTGGTTAGCTGACTGTCTCATTGATACAAAGCATGTCGTGTGGTTTGGCTGACTCTAACAAAGGCAGAAAGATCTGTTATTCATATCTTTACAACAAGACAGAAGTTACACATGCACAGCTCTGAACATACAAACACACACAACAGCAGAAAAAGTTTTTACGGCTGTGTTTCCTGTGTGCTGCGGTGGCCTCAGAGGGAATAATAATAATACAGTGCAGTAAACAAAGACTGACGAGAGCACTACAGTCTGATACATTCATTACTTGTCAATGTTAATCACCCTGTGCCTTACAATACAATTCAACCTTCTAAAGACTGTGATAACAGAATATGCAAATTAACAAGTAGCTGCAAAATCGATCAACATGGAGGCATCTGCTGACATTGAGACTGTTGGGCTGTGCAACTATTTTGGCACTGAGGGGTAAGCCTCTTCAGCATCCATTTCTAAATAAAGTGCTGTAAAACTGTGTGGAAAAAGTCTTTAGTATCTCACACATTACAAAAATGACTAAGGAGACTTTCATATCAGGGAGCAAGGCCAGAGTAAACTTGACTCCAAAGTCTGGTTTGTTTGATTAGTTTGTGAAGACTGACCATGATTCATTGATTCATGCCCGGGTCCACTTGAAAAGGTGGTCTCGAATACGGTTAATATGTACTTGGTTATGTTTTGCAGCAGGGGTGGAAACCAACTGTACCAAAACACGAACATTCACTGCCATTCAATGTGAGTAGCTGTCAGTGCTTAGAGTTGCACAGGTATTTCTCAATGCAGCTGGTCTCTGAACTGCACAGTCATGGGTGATAAGGTAGGAAAGCAGGCAAGAGAGTCGTGGTTGACATCCTACTATTAAATGGAGAAACCTCTGTCCCTCCGTCTGTCATCATCCGTTTTCCTCCTCACTGCTTTGACCTACTTCTCTGAACTTGCACATAGGCTTTCATCTTGGTTGTGCGCAGACAGCCATGATGATGCCGTTTTTGCATTTTTCCCACATTTCTACTGTTTATATTCGCGTTTTTGTCCACTACCCAACATTTCTACTGTTTATATTCGCGTTTTTGTCCACTACCCATTCATACCGTGAGCACCATTAGCAGCGCGAGCTGCGCATGCGTGGATACCACTTCGAAGCACCATTAGCAGCGCGAGCTGCGCAGGCGCAGAGACCACTTTGAAAGCACCTGCGCTGGGACCACAGTTTGGCTGGTAAGCCTTTATCTCCAACACTTGTGGATCAAAACCACTTGGAAAACACCTGCGCTCGGACCACAGTTCATGGCTGGGACATGCAATTTCAAGCACCAACACTTCCTGAAGACTAAGGTAATTATTTTACTGAACGAACGCGCGTCTGTGTCTGTGTATGCGAGCCAGCCGTTACGTATTTTCACTTTACTGACATTAGTCTACAAACATTACAAACTAAACATTGCGCTGTGCACTGTTTCTTTCATTCTTTCTCCGTGTTGCGTTTGTATGTGTGTACCTGCGCACGGCCCCGCGCACGGCCCCGCGCACACGCGTGCCTCCGTGCCGTCAGCCAAAACTATGCTCCACGTATTTTGCCACAAAGCATGTTTCTAAATACTGTGTGTATTGTTTGTCTTACATTAATAATTATTACACAGTGTATTTACAGTGCTCCGATTTTGCATCTCCTCTAATATACTGTTTTTGATTTCTTATTCCTCTATACATAACACATCCCCGGGTATGGACTAGTTGTTTCCAAAATAGAAAACATTGTACACGCAGAATGTGAGGGTTGATTTTGTTGTATGGGCTGGGGATCTTGCCACTGGCGCTCCTTTCTACACTTTTGGGACAACACACAATAATGTCATGTAATATAATATAGAGGATGACAAGTGTACTCCAGTGCAGAACAATTTTACTAATGCGAAAGAGTTAATCATACCAAATGTGAAAACACCCAATGAGTCATGCCAAAACATTATTTTTGTGTCAGTTAGTTCAGCAAAATACAAACACACAATAAACCGAAATTTCCCTTTAAGTCAACATTAGTATTAGTTTGGTGGAAGAGAGAAATCTAAATTTAATTCAGAAGGTATACAATGTTTTTTCAGTTTTATAAAGAAGACAGGTGTGAGAACATTACATTTCTTGAGTTTTTGTGTGTTTTATTGTTCATTTGTTCAACTGAAAAAGAAAAGCTTCATTTTGACTGCATATCTTCTACTGTCTTCTTCATCTTCTTCACTTCTACTGAAATGCTTCTGTTTTCCTATTACCTTGTGTTGTGCTTCTGTGTACAATCTCGACTAACAATTATGGGTTGTTTGGACTGTCCTCATCTTCACAAGGTGTTTCTGTCCCTGTCTTGATGTCTGTGTGCCTCAAACACACAACCACTCTCAGAATAGTCACTGATGTCACCTTTTTCTCTTCCTCTCTATCTCTCTCATTCTCCCTTTTCCTTCAGGAGCCTTTTTCGCATAATGAAAATCACAACGGCTGCTGCCTAATTAAACAAGCACTAATTTCAGGAAGATTAAAGCCATTACAATTAGCCACAGAAAAGAGAGCAGGAAAAAAGAGTGGAACGCACTCTTATGCATTCATGTGCCATTTAACCAAGGAACAGGATTTATGAAATCAATTACTAAAATGTGTACAGCTCTGAATTTGTGTGTGTGCGTACATGTAAATGCTCAGAGGCTAAGAGAAAAGAGATGAGAATACAATTATCTCAAGTCAAGGTTGTGTATTTGTGATATGATGCATACATGTGGGTAGGAGGCAGACAGCAAGAGAGACTGATAGTTCTACAGTCCAACGCTACCAAAGATCCTTTAACTCACTTCTTTGACAAATATTTCTTACATTCATGTGTCTTGCATGTGCAGGTGAAAAGTGAAGCAGATGACTGGTTGAGACAGACGTGAAAAACAAACACATGCTCTAAAACATTCTCTAGTTGACTCAGCACAGCTTAGACAAATGTCTTGACATTTCCAAGCGATGAAATATAAATCACTCTTCATATCCACAGAAACGTGAAAACAAACTCCACTGGGTAGCACATCTGCCAGGGCAATGCATCACTTTGTGGTGGTGGTGCTCATGGGGCTGCCTTGTGTTTCTTGCTGCTCCTCCACCTCAGTGACTCTCCCCAAAAGAGGGTAAAACAAAGCTGCTGCACAGCCTCTCCAGTATAACTTCAAAAGCTGCTGATCAACGCTTTTATTCAAGTTCACATAAACCTTAAGCCCTGAATGTAATCACAACGGAGGTTAATATGTGATGGTGTTTTGAATTTGAGGAAGCTGTTTTACATATCCACTAAAATCACAGGATGGAACTGAATGAAACTGTCAAAAAAACACATTACTTTCTATGATCAGTCATTAAAGGAGCTGTAAATGACATTCAGAGTATATCTATGACTCAGAGTCTGAGCCTAGACTGCCTGCACATTGTGGCTGAGCCAGCTCGCAGCTAACAGTGCTAACAATGGCAACAGTGCTGACAGAGCTACTGACATTAACAAGGGGGGACCAGAGGATGGGCGCTATACACTTTCTTGACGACAGCGTCCTGATGTTAGCAGTAACCGCCAGTGCCGTAGAGCAGCGGCGATTAGTTAGCCAGTGCGATACAAACACAGTTGGTGTGTCTCAAATCACATACTTCCGTTAGTACACTTCCTTGTAGTATACTATGTGCACTATGTACTCATTGGAGTAGTGCACGAATTTCGACAGGGTCGTGTTGTCTCAAACAAAACATGGCCATTGTGCACTCACCGGAAATGACGACCACAAATTAGCTAGTTAGCAAACTAGCATTAGCATTTGCGTTATCGTTCGCACTATCAAATCATTACAGACTGCTAAATTAACCCAATAAACATACTGCTGGCTTATATCCGACAATAGTATAGTGGTGCTTAGTGCAAAAAACATATGTATTTGTACAATGCAGCGACGTTCACGGTCGCACAGTCCTCGGCCGCCATTTCCAGTTTGAAAAGTGGTCCCTCCCCTTCCACTACATAGCCAAGATGACAACCATTTAGGGTGAGAAGTGTCCATAGTTCCACACTCAACTTCTTGACCGTTTTGAGTGCACCATCCGGGTACTCATAAAGCACTGCATTTTTCCATACTTCTCAGTGTGAACGCACTTATGCACTCAAAATAGTAAGTGTAAGTACAGAAGTACACGATTTGAGACACAGTAAGGGACTAACATGCACCTACAGCTAGACCATCTACAGCAATAGACCACACAGAAGCTTGGATTACAGCACATGCAGAGGGAGCATGACTTAATTCTCTGCTTAGGACGCCATTACTCCACTATATCTTTACATAACAAATAGCTGCCATGTAAATGCTCTGAATGTTGCATACAGAACCTTTGAAAGCCATAAATGAATACCATGTGAAACAAATAGATGTTGATGTCTGCATGCTACACCCAGGGTCGTGCTAGTTTGGTGGACTTTATTTTTGCAGCCTTTAAAGAAAGATTAAAGGCAGCCATAAGAATAAAATTTGGCAACCAGTTGGGTTATCTCTCAGCTGCAGAGTGTCTCAAATTAAAAATGAATAATTTGGCAGCCGTTCTATTTCCTTTTCTAACCATGCCATATAAAGTCTCAGCTCAGAGGGAAACGGTTTGATATTAAACTTATAATAACATTATTAAGGTTTATGCTCTCAATATAGTGGCTCAAGGCGCTTTTATATCTGCACTGCTAATGTCCCCTTCAGCAACATTAATAGTCCGTGCACTGTGGGGAAAACACACACACACACACACACAGTGTCACAAAATGTTTTTGCAACAGTTCTGCAACTGTGTCATCATCAGGGGTGTGCTCAAGGGAGAGGCAGACAATTTTGGTATGCTCCTGTGCACTTTGCCAATATGATATACATTATTCTTAATGCGTACATCTGAGGCATCTGGCTGCACATCCCTGATGATGACCGAGTCAAAACACAAGATGTGATGCCTGAATCATGAAGCATTAATATGCATTCTACGCAGTGGTGTCAAAACAGCATGTACCTCAAACAGGGAAAAAGCTAAATAAGACAGGCACACGTAGAGTGCAGTCCTCCACCAAGGCCAAGTGTCCTTTCTCGCAATGTTAACGAGAATTCAAATAATTCATGGGTTCTTCCTTGACCCATGCGACACCCCTCCAAGTTTCATGAAAATCAAGCCTGAGGTTGTTCCGTAATCCTGCGAGAGAAGAAGAAATACAAGCCAAGACACGAACCAAACCGCAAACATCACCTCCTTAGTGGAGTTAATAAAATAAGCAAGAATCAGTAGATGCAGAAACTGGGGAGCATCTTTCAATGTGATTACTACAGATGCGACCCCTGACTTAAAGCTAATGTGGGGGGGCCTTGGCCCCTTGGCCCCTTGGCCCCTTGGCCCCTTCTCTATGTCCTGCCACCCCACTTCCAGCGCCTTTGCTTGGACCACACCCACCTTTGAACTCAGTCCTTTGTAAAGCTTTGTGGCTGCATCTTCCACAGTTCTGAAGGTATCACAGTGACAAGATCTGTCAGACAAAACAGCTTCTGTGATTGTTTTGCTACAATAGGTGTCTCCAGGAACACACACACACACACACACACTCAAAAGGTAAATACCAGCCCCACTGTAACTGCTGGTACTGTAGTTATCATTCAGTCCTTGTTTCCATTATTAAAAACATGGCCCATTCCGATTACAAGATTTTTTTCAGTAATCAACATTTTGTCCAGAGAAAATTATGTATCTTCAAATTGGGTAATTTTGAATTATTCAGGAAAAAGCGAAGACTTAAATGTCTCTTAATGTACTGAGAAAATTCTCCAACTTCTAAGCCGCATAAACAATTTAAAAACCGAAAACTGCCTTGTCACGAAGGTGAAAACAAGACTGTTTTCCTGAGCTCATGCAGTTGATTATGTTTTGGAGATACAATGTTTTCACACAGGAGTGCAGATGGTGTAGATGAGATTTTAGAGATGCATTAAGTGGTGCATACGCGCTCCTCTGCCAGCCTCTGTGACCTGCAGCAGTCACCCAGAAACCATTTCTTTTAGCCAGACAAATGAATTTGTGTCCAAGCCTAACATCGCCTCTCTGTGTCCTTTCTCATATGCAGTGCTAATGTAAATATATATATTTGAGTGAATGTGCTCTCTCTGAACTGTCAGTACTACAGTATGTTAGACATTTGAAGTAGTTAATATACAATTCGACAAATCATGAATAGATCAGCGAGTAAATCTGTTAAAGAGGGATTGTACTCTTTGCTCCAAAATCAGCTTAGTAAACAGGTTTGTAACTTTAGATGAGTGTCATATGTTCAAGAATAGTACATGGCAATAAGATGTTGAACCAGCATATCTCACTTAATGGGACATTTAAATGACTTCACCTGAATCACCCAAGAGCCGGGCACACTGATGACAATGATGATGGATGATAGAAGTATAAAGACAGATAACAGGATACCCCCATTAACACCACATTTTTCTCAGCCTGTGTAAAAGCACAAGCTGAAGAGATGAGCTGTAATTTGGGTAATTTTGCTCCGCGCTTCACCCTTTCCTTTAATGACAATAATTATCTGAGGAAAACATCTGTAGGATGTGTTGTCTCCTCCTCCCTTCCTCTCCTTCTTTGTCTGATCAATGTCTTGCTAAATCACCAATGTGTTTCCAATTATTCCTCCTCCTCCTCGTCATGCTGACATTTTACTCACACTCTCTCTGTGCCTCTAATGCACTTCCTCTCAGTACAAATGAAACTAAGTTTATAAACCGTAAACATGAGAAGGGTCATTGTATTTGGGTCCAAAGCATTTTTCTTCTGTCTTAACTCCCCTCTTAGCACAGTATGGTGTTCCTCCATCACATTTGGAGTCAGGGGTATTTAGGCAGCAAGAAAATTGCCTGAAGCTTTTACTCACCCCAGTGGTTTCTCCAGTCGACTGGCTGGTGATCCAACAATCTCCCCAAGAGTACAGAACATCTGACCCAAAAAGTCCTAGAGGGAAGGAAGGAAAGAAAGAAGGAGGGAAGGCAGGAAGGAGGGGGGAGCAGGTTGGCATATGTGAAGTGGAAAGACAAGAAATCAGAGTATAGTCAGACTTGTTATCTAAAAAATATTTTGCTACCACTGGAAACCATGCAAATGAGAATTCAAGATTTTTCTTTCTGCCAAAGAAGCTTGTTCATTCATGCTCCTGCAAATTTGGTCAGAGTTCAAATCTGGCCCATGCATCCGTATGTTTAACCAGAAGAAACTGTGGTTTTGTTGGAGAACATCCTAAGTCATAAGTCAATGATTGCATTGATGTCACGTGAACACATTTTATGTATTTTATGCTCAAAGACGCGATTATCGTAATCGCTGTGCTCAATAATGTAACATCATATCCAGTTTGGTTGTCAAATATAAAGTTTGTTGAGGTGAAATCAAATGCTGCCTCAACCATGGAGGCTATATATGCATGGTAAGCATGGTTTAATGCAGTGGTTCCCAACTGGTCTGGCCTGAGGGTCTACATTTGCCTTTAGACATCTGGTCACGGGTATGAAAGACCAACTTAACACCCATTTAGCATATCTTCATCCGTCCATTCCACCTGTGCGTGGATTCAAACCCAGGAGATTTTTGCTGTGAGGAGACAGAGCTAACAACTCTGCTAGCCTTACATTTTACTTCATAAATTAAAATAACTTCATTACAACTGGGACTTAAGGCTCAGAGTACGACGGAGTATTAGGGCCACATTGAAGAAAAAAAAAATCGGAGATTTCGAGAATAAAGTCGAAATATTACGAGAAAAAACTCGTAATATTTTGAGAATAAAGTCATAACTGAGAAAAAGTCATAATATTACGAGAATAAAGTCGTAATATTATGAGATTAAAGTTGTAATATTTCGAGAATAAAGTCATA
>NC_065529.1:17544990-17560797 GCF_006386435.1 Epinephelus moara
AATATTATGACTTTTTCTCAGTTATGACTTTATTCTCAAAATATTACGAGTTTTTTCTCGTAATATTTCGACTTTATTCTCGAAATCTCCGATTTTTTTTTTCTTCAATGTGGCCCTAATACTCCGTCGTATCAGAGAGAGTAAGAGAGTGTAATTAAAACGAACATTTAAAATAAATAAAAGCATTGCAGTAGCAGTTACAACTAATTTAGGCACAACGCCAGCATCCATAGGCAGAAGCCCCTTGTGGACTCTAACCCACCTGTTAGGAACCACTGGTTCAGTGAATTGTGAAGGATAACAGACAAATGGGAGAAGATGGAGGGATTCACAGCACCATGAACTATGACAAGAAATATGAGTCACAACAGTGTGGGACACTGATGTAGAGACAGAGTGACATAGTTTTATAATCATGTCTTTAACCAGACAAAGTCTCAGTATCACCCTCTCAGAAAGACAAAAAAATCATACTGTGTGTCCTACATAAGGTTGGGTACCCATGGGCACCTGGCGGATGACCCGGAAAAAAGGTGATTCACGGATGGTATTTTGTCTTAATTTTATTTTCAGGCTTGTTTCTGAGTGAAACAAGGAGCATGCAGGTTGGATCGCAGGAGTTGGATAATAAATATATTAAATTTAGATTCAAATTATAATTAAATTTAATGTTTTGACATTTTAATCCTCTGACTGTTGACTACGTGTGTCGGCTCTGTCTTCTGAGCCAGCTGGAATATGAGAGCTGCTTCAATCAGGCGCGTTACTAACAGGCATGCTAACTGTGGAGATATGCTGCTCAATATTAAAAGAATAACCTAAAATATATTCATTCAAATTGTATTCTCTGAATTACCTTCATTTTAAAATAAATTATCTTAGTTTTACATGTATGAAATGTCCCAAAATGATCACTTTGAACATGCTGCTTAACCGAATTATGTGAACAGTACATGGTTATTTTAGGATCAGGAGATCTTGTGTTGACGGATGTAGACGGTGCGGTATTGCACATCACAGTGCTGGTTCGGGAGCAGGTCTTTAAATTAGACCAGTGCTGTGTGTTTGGTTTCAACAAAGGTTTTTTTTGAGCTGATCACAGCAAGGACGTGGGACAATCTAAACCAAAGACTCCTTAAGTTTGGCTTTGGCAGACAGGCGCTCACTAAATAATTCAACACCAGGCTATAGTGTGTTTCATTCTGATGGTCTGGGATGCCCACTGATTCCAGTCACTGTTCCAAGGAGGGGCCTGGAATATCTCACCATCTTCATCATGTTACAAAAACATGCTGCAAAAGCTTCTGAAAGACAAAATGACCGAGTATTTATTTTCATAGTGTGGCCGCTGTGGAGCCCTACGTGACCGCAGTGATGGTTAAGAGCTGCACAGATGGGTTGGCTCTCAGCTTTTTGTTCTGATCAGTGACGTCATCCTTCTTCCTGAGAAAAGGATCATTAATGTGAGGCAGCAGCCATGCAGTGTCAGAAGTGAGAGAGATGCTGGGACCTACGTTGAGTTCTGCGGGCTTCCAGAAAAGTTGAGCAGCAGCAGCAACATCAACAGCAATGACAACAACAACAACAACAGAGCACATCATATACCAGGACACAACACTCTACCAAATACCTAGCACTCCTAGCACTGCTCAAGATGGTGAAGTGAGATTGTAGAGACAACATGCTGTGTCAGAACTAAAACCCAAAGCAGACAGGAGGAACCAAAGCTTGTGATGAAAAAATGCAAACCCCGGTCATCCAAATACGTCAAATAATCATCAATACTGATTATTTTGAACTCTTGTCAATGCTTTCTGTCACCATAGTTTCCACTAATCTTTTTCTGCTGAATCTTAAATTATCATATGAAGTAATACATTACTTGAAATGGAAACTAACGGTTAAAAGCATTGCATAATCTAAGTTTTTCTACATGACAGAATAGCAGGTTTAATCCACAATGCCTCTCACTGCAGTACCATTAGAACAAAATCAGAAATAAGAGGATAAAAGCCTGTATAGAAAGAGAATTAGCATATTTATAACACAATTACAGCACGGATAACCTCGGTGAAAGTCTGAAAACAAAGAGTGAATAAGGAGAAAAATGAATCCGTATTTGGATACTTCCATGATCAGGCAATAAAAAAGGGTTTGCTTTATTTCATCAAGAAGGAACCATGCGGCAGGCAACACCCAATTAAAGCAAAACGAAAAATTAGACCACAGATAAAAAAGAGTTTGGCCAAACGCAGATCACTTTGAACACCATATTCCATCAGACAATATTGACTTTCAAGTCATTCAAGCCAATAATTCAGATTTTACTCAAGACTGGCCTCCATTTATCTGTGGTTCAAGGTTAAAATATGTGCACTCACATGTTTGGACAGGTCTGGGCTCTTAGAGTCGACATCATACCTGAGAGGGAAAAAAAACAGCAAAGCCAATTTACTTCAAAAACTATAGAGGGGACTTTTATCTAAGTGGGGACATTTTGAATGATACGCTCTTAAAGGCAAGGTTTAAAGCGAGCCCTGGTGATCTGTCATCACTGGGAGCAGAAAAGAAATGCTCCCGCAGCGCTAATCTCATCATGGCTTCTCAGATGTTCTTTTTGTTTGTTTGTAGGTTTAAGAGCACAACGTCTCAGGGAGGAGAAAGGGTACAGTATGACTGTAATCGAGGAAGGGTATGAATTAAAAGAACAGAGGAAAGAAGCAGAACAGGATGAAAGAAAATAAGATAACATTTTAATTTCCCAAATTGAAAACCACAGTATGTAAAGAGGTGGGTGGACTCATGGGAGATCAAAAAAGACAAAGATCATCACATTACACATCACACACTACAATTCAAATTTAGCCAAGATAAAAAGAGGACGGGATTTTAGTGTCTTTTCAGATGTTACTATATGTGGGGCAGAATAATTGGAGAAGGGTTCAACAAGACCTTTTTGCATCTTCCATAATAATGAGTGGTGGACCTGGGCTGATTTGCATCTGAATATAAAGCTATGAAAGTGAAGGAAGTAGAGCATATGTGATGTTCCAGAATGAAACATCAGATGAAATGATAGATCCTGTTTGCGTGGAGATTATTCAGGTTGCACTCGCTACAATGCTTATGAGTTTCTATTAGCATTAATTGAAATAAAAAATCAAATGATATACTGCAGAGTTGCCAATATGCATCTATGTTTATGTTGTGTGGTGGTATAGCTAGGACATATAGATGGGCTGTGCTAAGATGGGCTTTCATTCTGTTAATTTTTTGTTTCCATGTAAAACCACAGCAAGTGCTGAGGAAGCATTCCTTGTGTGTCAATCCTATAAAAAGCTTACAGTTAACTGTTAAAGCTACCCATTGTCACACTATATATACAAGGATAATGACCACTCTTGTGTCAGAAAGACATTTAATGAGAAACAGAGAAAAAGAGAAAACTGAATGGTTGTAACGAACGTGAAAATCACACATATGTCACAAGATGCATCACAAGGTCAAATGTCTTGTTTCCTTGACCACCCCCTCTCCCTCCTTCATTAGGCTACTGTCAAGCCTGTCAAGCTTTCAGTTTTCACACAGTATATATGCAGTTCACAGCAATAACTTTGGCAGATTTCTAACATGAAATTCTGTAAATCCTTTGCTAAAGGATTATGTTTTGCTCGTGAAAGCCATATCTCAAGAACGACTTAAGGAAATTTCTTTAAATTTGGCACAAACGTCCACTTGGACTCAGTGATGAACTGATTAGATTTTGGGTGATCAACGATGAAGATCATTGTAACCTTAAAAAAAAAAAAAAAAACATGTTTTTGGTGAGAACTCAAGAATTCATATGCTTATTATGCCAAATTTTACACAAATGTCTATTCAGATAAAATAATAGTGACATTTTATATCTAAAAAGTCAAAGGTTAACTTCACTGTGACATCATAATGTTCTGCAAAAACACTTTTTGGCCATTATTCAATACCATACCTCAGGAACAGAAGGGGAGACGTTTGGTCGGACACTGAATTGTTGACACTAATCTTAGGTGCTCACCTTAAAGCCATGGTGATTGTATATAATTTCTGTGTCGTCTGGTTGAAGATGTTTGTGAAGCAACATTCATATTGTCAACTCTCATGTGTTCGCATGAGTCTGGACACACATGGATGTAAACTGTAACTGCAACTAGTGACTAGTTTCCGGAGACAACAGTGGAGCAGTTTTCATAGTTTAAACACTGGGTCTTTGATTACACACAGAGCTAAACAAAAGCAGTCTCCTCATTTCAGGCTGCCAACTGTGGAATTTGTTGGCTGAAATGATTGTTGTAAGCATATTTTATCTGCCGTAGGTAGCTAGTTTAAGCTTCTACTGATGCTAATGCTAAAACACCATGAGCTGGGTGACAGCAGCTGTCTTTTTAATGTCTTCAGCCATTTTAAAATGAGACCAGCTATAAAGGGCTCTCTTAAACATGCACTTGATGGCTACATACATCTATGTGCTATAAGAGGATAAAATACAGGTCCCAGGTAATAAGTCATAAACACCTGTTAATAATCCATGTGGAAGACATAAAATTAAGGGGCAGTATTGCTCATCTTTTGCAGGGTAGAGCTAGTTTAGCTCAGTATTACAGTGCAATGTTATTAACAAAGACTGTAATTAAAATGCTGATCATCTAACATAACCTTTGTTGGATGTGTATCATAGAAAAATATACTTGGACAGGCAACACAGAGGTTAGAGTTACGCTTTCATGTTTGTATTGTATGCTTCATTTTGCAATAAAAAAGGATTTCATGAGATGGAATAACTGGTGAGTTTGTTCAATGTAACTCTAACAAAACATTTGCGACTTAAGTATAAACTCCCCCAAACAAAGTGAAGAGCAGAAACCAGCCACTATTGTTGCTTTAACTTCTGATATAGCATCACAACGAATCATGTGATCCCAAAAAACTGTATTCTTGGCTGATGACATAAATAACAACTTACTTCTGTAGGTGTAGATATTAAGCTAGTTAGCCAGGCATGCTAATGCTTGTAGCATACTTTAGAGCAGACAGACACAGTTAATCCATTCCATACACTTTTGCACTTGTGTTTTTTTGTATAACAAAGAGAACTCATCCTCCAACATCTTGATATATTGCTCTTAATAGAGCCCCATGCACACCATTACAGACATGGAGAAATCCAAAGCTCGACAGTTCTTCAGTGCCTAGTTACGGTTGCTAATCTATGATTGGGCAATTGCTGTTTGGGGGCAGGGTTTACCAAACAGTCAGTTCTCACGACTGTAATTGCGGGGATTTCAACAGGCACAGAGCGGAGGGAGAGAAAAATACATCACAACAAAGGAGGACAGAGGGCAGGAGAGAAGATACGACTGATACGACTTCAAAGGAAATCACTCACAAGTCGAAGCGAAGGTTCTGCTTCTCCTCAAAAAAGTAGTCCAAGATGTACTTTCGAACAAAGTCTGGATTTAGGGTGTTGTCTATCACCTCCGTTCTGCCAAACTGTGGAAGGAGAAAGACAGCTGGAGGTCAGGAGAGAGAAGTGATGAAAGGGAAAGCAAGACAACAAAACACTTTGATAAACAAATACAGTTAGTGCTGTTGTCGCCTTGCAATTTCTTTTTCCCCCTCGCCCTTTTCTTCTCTTCCTTAGACTCGTTTATCACATATGCATACACATACATTTACAGAGGCCTGATTAATGGAGGTGCTTTCACACGCTGCTGCTGTGCAGAGGAACGATGTGTTTCCTGGTTCCTTGATCCTCGCTCCTCTCCCACATTAATTACAGCAGGATAACTCACTCATGAACCCCACAGAGAGAAAGAGATAAAGAATAGGTGAGGAAAATGGGAAGAGAGAAACACAGAGAAACAACATAGGCGCGCTGTGAGAGAAAAAGAGAGGGTAAGAAAAACAGCTGAGCATGTGTGGAGAAAAAGGGGCAAAAGTGGAGAGGAGGAGAGACAGGGGGAGTGGGAAAAGAGTGGGAAGAGAGTGGGGGAGAAAGGCAGTAATTAAGGCCTTCTAATTAGTGGGATTCTCACTCCCAAAGTGCCAAATGCGGGGAAATATGCCAGAGAAATGGCTGGCAAAGACCCAGCAACACCACATGCATGCATATACTGTACAAAAAGCTGATGAAGAGTTTCAAATATGAGAAACAGTATGTACATAAATCATTTAAAGCCTCCTGGAATTCCCCTATTCAATCAAATACTCCAGCTGTGAAGATTTCAGATGGTAGCAGTTGGTGAATGAAAAGGAGCAAGTCTACATTGTGATCGACTATATAGCATGCCACAATTTATGGTGTTATTGAGGGACATTTACTTAAGGCGTTAATATGCTTGCTCTATTCCTGGGAACTACTCAAGACTTTGAGTGGCTTATTGTAAATGTCATCTTAGCCATGACTGGAGTTAAGTTGTTAGAATGCCCCGGGCCAAATGGTTGTTCTTTGGCCCCTATTACATCCACCCTACGCTGTTGCTTTGTATATGTACCCTGTCCACTTGGAGTTCCATCAAGTGTAGTGCGCAGAGAGATTAACAAGTACCTCAAGGTATTCTGTATGTCAGTCTGTTAGGATTATGAACTATCTGAGCACACCATATACCAAAATAATAAGGTGTTTATTTTAACATGGGGTGGTCAGTTTATATTTAACTTTGATGAAATTTGCAGTTACTGAAAATACGTACAACTAAAACTGGGAATTGGTGCTCAATACCTTTAAGGTATCGACCAACACCCAATAACAAGCAGTCACACAATACTTGCATTTGATCCCTTTGTTACCACATCTAGAAAAAAACTGTATGGTTTTGCTCACAGCCGATCACCACAACCATTTTTTCATTGAATGCAATATGTGATTGGCCCACTACCACAGCAGCTACAACCCATACACTCTGGATATGGTGGTTCAACTTGCTGAGATGCAACCAAAAGGGTCGAAAGTATGGCTGTAGAAAGTACCTGTGGTGTCTGGTTGCATTTCATGCAACTAAATGCTTCCAATCACATGATGGGTGTTAAATGAAGGAGTAGCAAACGGTATGAAATAAAGCACTCTATTGATATCGGTATCACTTTAAGGGTACTGTACTGCTATTGTTACTTGTATTCTAATACATTATTATTTTATACAAAAAAGACACTTTTCACGATATCCAAATCAAAGACGATTTCTTGTCTCGTATCAAGATATCGATATAATATCAATGTACCGTAAAACTTAAATTTAAAGCCTAGTCCCAACTAAATGCCCAGTCCCTTTTACTAGCCTGGTGTGGCCACACATTTTGACAAATAAGGTGTCTCAATTAAACGCCTGGTCTGGCTGCCAAAAAGTTCATTTTTATAGAAGTTCTTTGGATATATATAAAATTGGATTGTTGACTACCCGCTTGGGCTAACATTAGTTTGCTGTTAAGATCGCGCATACCATTATAAATGTAGCCTATAAACTTTTGTAGAAAAAAGTCATTCAGATTTACCTGCATGACAAAAAAAACAGGTGGTGACCCCCTTCTGCTGAAGCTGCCCACCAATCAAAAGAATCTCTGATTGTATTTCCTATCTTTGCTGAGCAACAATTTGTCTAAAAGGAATTAAAGGCTTGTCCCACAAAGACGCCTGTCCCTGATATAAGCCTGTTGAGTTTAGTGATTTAACCAATTAATAGCCTGGACTACTAATTGAAGTTTTATGGTATGACCCAGCCTTTACACACAGTGAACATCGAGCTTTTGAGAGGGGCAGTAGCACTTTTTGCCAGGTTGGTAAACAATCTTTGATTGCTTACAAAAATATAATCTCCAGGTTAAATATAGCTTCTTTAACATGACATTTAGTTTCATTTTTATCTAACAAAGAAAAGGAACAAAGACAACCTCTTGATTCCAGTGACTCAACGATCACTGTTTCTCTAATTAGATTTGGTTGTTTTTTCTTCAATAATTATCTTAATCAGATTAATTTTAATGAATTAATCTTTATCTCGACCCTTCATTAATTTGGTTTCAACTACTGGAGTGGTAATTCAGCTCAGGCACTCAGCTGGTATTGCTGTTTCATGTTTCTTGCCTGCAGTGTACAAAATGGATGCTAAATCTGATGCTTTGTATCATAAGCAAAAGTGATTTCCAAAAATATAAGCAATGTAATAAGAAATATTAGTAACGAGACATATGCATATTCATACACATCCTGTACAAACTCATACACACATACATGGATACACATTTGCACATTTTGAGTCAAGTTTTAAAAGTAACAACAGAGTCAGCTGATCTGATTCTCAGTGGAAGGCTGTTCCGGAGCGGAGGAGCCAGGACTGCGAAGGCTCCATCACCCTTTGTAAACATACGACTGTGTTGGAGCCAACACATGCCCCGTTTTTATTGGGAGGCTGCCAAACTCTACAATTTCAATCAATGTCAAAGGAAGCTATTTGCAAGTAGGAGTTGATGTTGTTTTCCATAATATGGACGGGAGGTACTGTAGGTGGATGCGTGAGTTAACCTCACCTTTTCAATCAATACAGTGAAAACAACAAACACAATACAATGTGGGCAATTAGGACAACACAACCGCTATAAGCCCATACACTTCTATATTGTTACACAATGTATAACGCCTCTTTGAACTCTGTTTTTAAGGTTATATTTTTCTCTGTTGAACTCACTCACTCAGCATCTAAATTTAACACCAGGGAGGGTGAGAAGAAGGGAAAAGGACACTGATGTTACATCCCTGAGCCACCCATACTTTCTAAGAGACCCCGAGGTGTTGATGAGCGCATGTTAGTAAAGAGGCGGGTGATGGCAAAGATGAGCTCCATAATGTGATTTCCCTGCTGAGTGGAAGAGACAATACCGAGCTGCAGAGTTCATTAGATACTGCTGGGCTGCTGGAGCAAGCTAATGAGAATCTGGCATGAAGTCCCTGACCCGCACCCTCGACATGTACACACACACACACAGATGCAGAGTAGCTAGCACACATATGGCAAATTGAACTCTTCAGGCTTGCAACAGCGACTGTAGAGACCTGCAGTGTCCGATATTGAAATGTGAACATGTCTCTAAAACACAGACAGGAAAAATGTCACAAACACACACACACACACACACACACACACACACACACACACACACACACACACACTGTGAGTGAGAGGTGTAGAACAAAGGCCTCAGCAAAGGAAAATGATAGCAGGACATAAATCTAATCTTTCTTATTTTTGTGTCGTTGTTTCTTTCTTCCAAACCTGACATAGATTTCATTATCTTCCTCCCTGGAGCACACATGACCCACACCTGGGGATTTGTGCTGTATAAATGTCCTGTTGTTCTTTAGCCAACATGGATTTTTATTCTCCTCACACCATGTTCAGCAGACAGTAACATAGTGCTGATATAATGAGCTTGGTGGATTCTTGTGTTCTCACAGACTAGAGAGGTAAACGACGTTGGTGTGAATCAGTGCGGACTGTGTGTAGCATAGCTTTTTTTCTGTTTGGCCTTCAGTGAAAAGCACTGGTGTGCTTTGAAATCCTCAAGACAGAGAGAAATATACAGAATATTGAACAGCCCCCCAGGTATGATGGTGAGTTTAGGGTACTTCAGTTGTTGAGGGAGGAGAAAGAGCCAAACAACCAGCTGAAAATCATTTCTCCCTCATAATTTTCCCCCATAAAAGGTGGCTTCATTGGGGAAATGCATCACAAAGTTTGTCAGAGCTTTGACCTAGAGCTATGATAGCTGTATATGAGAATGGGACACATGTACATATAGATGCTACACTGAAATAGACACATGCACACAGTGGTGCAGCTTCACACACTCACGTAGGGCACTAACAGTGTTTAGTAATGTGTGATGTCACAAACAAATTAGACAGTGGGAAAAACAGAAAAGGTCAGTCATGTCACAACTTTAATAAGCTCCTGTTAGCACCATTCACCTTCTCTCTCACTCTGTCTACTGTGTAAGTGCGGTGCATTTAATTTCCTAACAACAATCCTGTGCTGCTGCATTGATGTGTGCAGGGTGCTACACGGACTGACGTGCACAAACAGTTGTAATTTTCAGGACTTCAGACAAGGACAAATTAAGTAGATCTGTTTCAGACTCCCATGACCAGCCCTGGCCTGTGAGGAATTGCAGGTGAGTGACGGCCACTGGCCCAAAAAGACTTTCTCCATATGCAATTAAAAAGAAAATAAAACAGCTGTTCAGCCATAAATATCAGTATTTAATCTCTAAGGCCCAATAAAAGCTAAGAATTTTCAAACAACAGTGTTGGTGAATTATTTTTGTGCCATTCATGTGTGTAGGGAGCCAGCAGGAAGCCAAAAAACTACTTTAATGTGGAGGCTTTACAGGCCTCAAAGAGCCGGAGGAGGCCAGTAAAACTTTTTTGATTGATCCACCTGGTGAGCAGTTATTTTAACGACACAATATCAGGTTCTATAAATGCATCCATGGTGTGTTTTCTGAATTTCCTAAACTATGAAATGACATCAGTATTCACTATGATTATGATCATTATCACACTGTGATATGATTCACATCATGAATCACATCCTTATGTGGCATATTATGTGATTTTCCCAACAATACACATATCGGCTCTAATTCATGAAATGTTAATAGATCTGTGAGTAGATTTGCACACAAAAAGCCTAGGTACTAAAAACCTACACTGGATTCATTAACCCCGCGGGAGACTCTGATTTGATTGTAGGCATGTGTGTATGTTCATGAATGCAAATCAAAATTACATTGACAGCACGCTCCTGCTAGTCAGCAATTAGCGTACATCCTCGCCTATGAATAGCCAGTGACGACCATATATGGAGATGATAATTACTATGGATAGGTGCATCCTGTCGACCTGCGACCATGGAGCAAACAAAGAAGAAAAGAGAGACAGAAAAACTTTGCCAATGCTGAAACTGAAGTGAGGCTGAGAAAAACATTTTATTTTCTTCTGTTGTTAGTGGTGTGACAGGGACAGGTAAATCAAAGGCCTGGATGTAGGTCACAGGTGCAGTTAACTCCATGCCCTCTGTTGCAAGAACCATCCCGAAAGTTAAACGACAATGGTTCCATATGAAACTTGATGCAAATAATGTGCAAGTACACACAATAAAAAGCACAACAGCTATAGGAGGAGGCTCTCACCAGTCACAGCTCTCTACCACAGACAAGTGCATTGCTTGCATCATCGGATAGACCTCTCTGTCAGGAGAGACAGCAACGTGCCCCCACTGGTACAGTCAACAGCAAACTCAGGAGGTACGCTGATGTACGTGTTATATTCAGTGTTAATTTGCTCTACATTCTGACAGCCATCACTAATAGCCTGGTGTTTGGTCAGTAACGTGGGTCTCACAGTGGGAATGGAAAGCAAGAAATGTAGAAAACACAAGTCATTTTAAACAACTAATTCTCATTTTTATGAAACCTAATCCGATGCTTAAATCTGCTAAATGCCAACTAATTTAGCTAAATGTGTTATATTTCTAATCTCTTGTCATGTTTAACTTACATGTTTCAAAGGCATCTGCACATTGTGAACATAACAAAAATTGTAATTTCTAATCATGACAAGCAACATTTATGTGCATTCCTTATGTACACAATCACTACAAGCAGTCAGAAGAAGACACACATTTTGTTGGTAACTATGAAAAGATCTGAGCTACTAACATATTGATGAATGCCAAAATACACATAAATTTCCTTCTGTGAACAGTTTACACAGAAATTTGTCTGCTCATGTTTCATGAATGAGACCCATTATGTGTAAAACTGATTTTTCTGCTCAAATTAGCCTGTTTGCTTGGATTTGAAAGTTCAATTCAGCCAGATTGAGTAGACATCGCATGGGAACAAAATTCTTCACTTCACCATGTCTCGTGCCACACTGTGTGCAGCCACGAGGCCACGCCCCCAACCATCGTTTGCCCCCTCACCCCTCTACTGCATGATTTTAAATTTACTGAGAGGGTGGGTCCCAGACAAATTTTAAGGAGTGGTTACTCTTTCAAGAGTAAACTAAAGGCTCCATGTCATTGGTCCGACAGCCCATTGGTCCGACATCCCATTAGTGTGACGTCCCGTTGTTCCGATATGTGATTATACTAGGCTATACTGTATTTGTGTGCCATAGAGGATCAGCAAACGCAACAAAAGTAGGCTACTGGTTGAGATACAAGTGCCATAGAGAGAAGAGAGTGAAACACCATAACCTCCTGTTATTAACTCTGGGGTCGGGGTTGTGTGGGGGAGTTCCGCGGTGCTGAATGTCTCCTGGCGGGCATATTTCTGCCTTGATGGTGCACCGCGACCGGCTCTGGGTCAGCTGGGAAAGGCTTGAGGCGAAGCAGGCTCACAGCTTATGTGTTTGCCACTTTCTTTTTCATTTTAACCCACACCATGATCTTTTCCTAACACTAACCAAGTGGCTTTTGTGCCTAAACCTAACCAGACCTTAACCACAGGGCATCATGATGATTTCAGAACAACGGGACTTCAGAACAATGGGTTTAATATGGTCCGAACAATGGGTTGTCGGACCAATGGGTTGTCGGAATAATGGGCTGTCGGACCAATGGGCAGACCCCAAACTAAAAACATCTGTAGTAACCGAAAAACTGCTCACAACATTTACATTGTGGCCTCTACTGTAAGCCTTTGTAAAAATCAGTTCACCAGCATCAGTCTGAGTGTGTTCAGAGGTGTGCTCTGTTGCAGCTTTACATCATCACTGCAGCAAGGTGAGAAGTTGCACCACTGAACATCAGCAAAATAAGATTTTCAGGGTGTAGAGTTATCACGCTAATATGTACATGTGTTATAACTGACTTCCAGGATTACAGGGCTTTGCTTGATTCCATGTCTCATTGACTTAAAAAAAACCCACAACAATAATGAGGTGCTGAAGCTTTGGAGGCAGTTATATTAAGGAGAGGAGAATTGTCATGTAGTGTGCTTCCTTTTTAAAATCATTTTTCGACGTTTTGCCTTTATTTGACAGCCAGCAATGTAGAAAGACAGTTATGTTTAAATAACGTGTTTAAGGAGAGATCTCTTTGCTTGTCAAAATGTATCTCTGACAGTTCCCTCAGTGCTCCGCTGGGATTGTCTTTGTCAAGAGAGCAGTCTTACCTGGCACCTGATAAATGTCTCCTATGACCTAAGAGTGTTTTCAAACTAGATCAAGCTGCAACCTCCAGAGCCGAAAAGCGAAGCCAACATGCAAATGCCAAAAACCACAGTTCCTTAATGGGCCACATGAGGCTGGCTCCAGAAGCCAAACAATCCCCATAAACCCCCATGTTGAAATGCGCAACCTTACAGCAGAAATAAACATGTTTACAGGCTGGTACAAAAAAAAGGTTTTGGTCTCTATAGCTAACTTCCCTGTTCATGACAGCTGGACGTGAGGGGAATTTTCAAGTGGCTCACCCATTTACAGTTTATCAAGGCTTAAATTTAGCTATAACTAAGGGCAGGCTTTGAGTGACAGACGACCACTGTCCTCAGCTTGTCAGATCCAACACTCGCTCCTCCACAGCGCCAGCCTCTCGCCTACATATTGTCACTTCTGGCTCCAAAAGGTCGAGATGGCAACGGCCAGATTGAATTTTAAAATGGGAGTCCACAGACCAATGGGTGATGCCACAGTAGCTATATTTTTACAGTCTATGGTCTAGATATTTGAATCCATACCAAAGGCATTACTGTGGGTCATTTTCTGATATTGAATAAATTGATCCACAGATGGAGTATTACACATGATAACACAGTTCATATGTTACATAGAACAATCATGTTGAGATTGAGGCCAGTTTACTACATTGTGTCTGAGTTACATAACAGCTTTCACACTTTACCGAACGTACTGAAGTCTGAGGGAAAACAACCTCTGGACAAGGAAAAACCCCTGCGATCAGCCCAAGTGTAAAATCACCCTTAAATTTTTTTCCCACCAAATCTAGGGTGAAGCACTTTAAAGCACACAGATGACTTAGTTTTGTGATCTTGCGTAGTTACAGCAAAAATGATGGAGACATTCTTTATCTAATTGAAATCTTCATAGGGAGCACCACCTGCATTAAACATGACACACGACAAACACTGGGGGAGGTAGAAATCATCATCAAATGTGACCCAAGTCTGCCGGCATGCTAGAGGGTCCTGTCAGAAAATGTTATTTAAAAGTCCCCAGTGAGTCACCTGTTTGGCATCGCTTGTTCAGTCTAAAGGTTTGGGAGCGTTCAGGCTCACGCAACGTTACCTGGAGCCGCATCAACGCCCACCACCTCTTAATGACATGATTATGGATGTGATGGTTTATCTCCGCGAGGGGAACAACTGCTTTAAATGTTTCTATTTTTATAACAAAGTCAGCGCACATGGCAGAAACTAAAGTAAAATTTGACTTGAAAACAAACCCCAGTGAGACACTCGTTATATTAATTATGTTTTGTGTACTTGATTGGATTAACAGCCTGTCTTAGTTGTCAGCTAAAAGAAAGTGTCTTTTGTGAGGAGTGCGAAAGAGATTTTATGATGGAAGAACCTTTATTCGTATGCCTGTGCTTTAAGTATACACATATGCATGTGCATTTTCACACACACACAACAGAATCCCATAAAAGCCCACACAACCATCTGCTCTGACCGGGTAAACACACAAGCAGGACATGAGGGTCATCCTGCTGTATAAATAAATATGAATTCCATTGAATTATGATCCTTCATACATTCAGAGGGGAGCAGGTCTGTAAACATTGTATCTGTGGCCACTTCAATGCATTCACAATTTGCATCGTGGGGTGAGTGAGGATGTCAAATACGGGGGCTGACATCAAAGACTGTGTGAAATTTGCAGGAATACACAGAACAAAAACTGTAGTTCAGAGTTGCAGCTATTCAAAGATGCACAAAGGGTCCTATGCACAACTAAGTGTAAACTTGGAAATATTAACTTAAAAAACATGAAACATAAACAAAGCAATGATCATTTCCAAGGTTTTTATCATCCGTTCTTTGCTAGTGAGTAAAACTGATGTGTCAACTGTCAAACACACTGAAAGCATATGATTCCATGTTTGTTTACCAAGCACTGAAGTCAAGGTCCAGACCTACCAAAGTAGTTGTGTCACCTCTTTGCTTTTTATCAAGCCAGAGAGGTCACTAATAACCTCCAAATCTCTTGAGACTTTCAGACTTGCTTTGCAAAACTTACCAACACTTATTTAATCATAAAGGTGGCAGAGTGTTCCAGTGTGATTTTATATCACTATTTTTTCTGTCCTACACTTTTATCCCAACTGTTACGTCTGTATCTTTCTGTAAGTAATGATTATTTTCATTGTCAATTGATCTGAGGGTCTATAGGTTAGGATGGGGCCTGCTAAACAGACTAGTAGGTTCAGAAGGCTGTTATCAGCCCATTAAATTGGAGTGTTTATTGTTAGGTTGCCACCTCTTGTGGCCGTGGTAATTATGACCAGAGTTGGGTATAACGTGTTACTTTGTAACACGTTAGAGTACTTTGATTACTTTGCAGTAATGAGTAACCTAACGCGTTAGTTTGCTGTTTGAGTAATCAAATACTTAAGTACATTTTCAAACAAGACATCAGTTACTTCCGTTACTTTTAGAACGCTGGTCCTTCAGCTCCGAAACAGCAACGGCTGTCGTTTGGTTCTAATAACGGAGATAACGTTAAACCTATCAGTCTGAAAGAAGCCACGGA
>NC_065529.1:17561219-17611244 GCF_006386435.1 Epinephelus moara
ACATCCCTAGAGGAAATATTAAAAACGCTGGGGTGTTGTTGTCATACAGTTGTCTACGGCAGCAGATCGTTCTGTGTTTCTACTGGTCAAAGTGACGGCTGTGATGGGAGAATTGGATCTCAGTGAAGGGCAAGTGGTCCATAACTTTAATTTTGGAGACAAAAAAATGTAGGCTTAGCGCCCTGAGGTCCATTGCCCAATAGGAAATGTAGAATACTCAAAAGTACTTTAAAAGTGCTTGAGTTACTTTTCTAAGGGAGTAACGTTGGAAGTACTTTTAAAGTAATTGAGTTACTTTACTCAGGGAGTAACTTTGTAAAGTAACTGGTTACTTTTTTAAAAAGTAACACAGTAACGTACTTTGATTACTTTTAAAGTAACCCTTACCCAACACTGATTATGACAGGAGCAAAGGAGGAAGTCAGATGTCAGAAATTGAATGCAGCCTCCTCAGTCCAAATTTAAGTAAAAAAGAGCTTATAGGAACAATAACAACCTACATAGTAAAAAGTAAAAGTAAAACAGTAAAGAATATGACACTTAAAAACGCTGAAAAAACACACACAGGAAATTCCACTTACTGCTCAAATCCCTTACATTGCACTCAAACATATTTCCACAGTCATCGTTAATCATTTTATATTTCTTTGGTGTATAAAATAGTGAAAAATTTCTATCAGTATTTTCCAAAGCCCAAGATGATGTCCTCAAATATCTTGATTTTTATCATAACCCAAGGATATTCAGTTTACTGTCATAGAGGAGTAAAGAAACCAGAAAATATTCACATTGAAGAACCTGGAATTAAAGAATTTTGACTTTTTTTCCTTTAAAAAAAAATGCACAAACTGATTCAACGATTATCAAATTGGTGATTAATTGAAATAGTTGACAACTTTTCAATTAATCATTGCAGCTCTAATCTTGTCCAATGTTTTGTCATTTTCTTCACCTTGATTCTGCCTTTTTAGGCGCTTTGTAGCTCACCTTTCCAAAACTAAACACTGGTGATGTTCTATATTTCTCTTAACTTTCTCCATGAACAGACTTGAACAGTGAGTCAGTCCATCTCTCAATACTTTCCTTCTTCTACGTAAATCCTTCAAATATATAGTTCAATTTTTCTAAAAAGGAAAGTAATTTCATAAAACAGCTGGCTACTGTAGTTTGTAGCAAACATTACTCAAACAAGAGTAAGCTGTGCATTTGTTGGGGACTATTTTCAACCATGGATTTGTTTTTCCAGTGTTTCCCACAGAATTGGAATCTTTGTGTGGTGGTAGCTGATGCCGGCATGGGGGTGAGTAAACAAACCACAGTACCCATCAGCTTTGCGCTCAAGATCATATTTAATTAAGATGTAACCACTCAAAGATGGAGGAGTACTTGCTGTCTTTCTATGTTTAAACTTAAATTAACACAATAGAGCCAACAATAAGTAGGTTGGTATTAGCAATGGTGATTTACCAGAAACCCTCAGCTCTGGTTTGCAAGTTTACGGGCTGGTTTTCGGGTCACTTGTTAACACATTGTAGTGTATTATCATTTGCTCTGAAGGTTTGGAACAGATGACCAGTAAGGGGCCCAGGGTTAAAAAAACATATATGGTCAGGGTCAAAGAAAAGATATTTATGGCTCAGGGTTAAAGTAGGTGAAGTCCAACTAGGGTCACCCTTGGTTGTTTGTTTGACTTTGTCTCACATTTCACAGAAACAGCGAGTCTATATAATGGGAGTAATTTGGGGTTGCTTTTCAGAGTAGTTCACATCGGCTGAAGAACCTCTCCAAGCATTCTAGATGCTTGATAGATGCTGTACTTCTTGTAATAAACCTTTTCTTTATGCAAGCAAGACGGTGTCATCTGGAGTCTTCTTCATCACCGTCACATCATCGCTATTTAATAAACAACAACATGTTTCTGAGTTGGGCAGGGCGGATTGGCTCTAATAATAGGCCGGGCTTTTAAAAACCGCTCCATACTCTGCGAGACTGTGGTGCATTGAATAACTGAACGGTATGTATTCCAACAGCGCTCCTAATGAATGGTCCAGCTCAAAAAAATTGAAATTCAGAACATGGCAGCAGATGTTTTAATCATGGGAGGCCACAACAAATAAATGAATTTGTTCTTGTGAGTATTTACAGCAGCGTATGGTATTTGTGGGATTGACTTGAAATAAACAACATAATTTTGTATGTTCATCATAACAAAAGAAAATGCCAGTCAAACACATGTGGCTCACTGGTGTGTTTTTAATAGTTTTCCAACAACAATGGAGCTCTATGGATCAATTAATTGTGGTTTTGGTCTTTTCATGAGATTTGTGGGCTATAAGAAAAACGTGGAATACTGTCAGTTTTATTCTTAAGAGTGACCCATCTGGCAATGTTTGCAGAAGCTTGTTCAAGTAAATCATGACCCTTAAAAACAAATGTTTAGTTGTAGTTCTAACATGACTTCAGATACCCCTCCCTGCTGGAGAAGGCAGTGATGTAAAGAAAATGTACAAATTTCAGCTTTAGTAGTGACTGTGAGTTAATTAGTGTCTCAGTTCAATATTAGGTTCATTAACACATTGGCTATCATTAAATAATGAATGGAAAAACAGACAGATGATAAGCAGAGAGGGTGAACAGTAATGCTGCATTGACTGCATAAAGCCACAGTGTTTGCTGGCTTAAAGCCTTCTCAGCATGTTGTTTAGTCCCCAAAGTGTCAACATATTGATCACTACATTGTGAGGGGTTTTCTTTGTCGGCTGAAGCATCCAATTACAGAATATTTCCCTGGCATTTTCAGACAACTGATGGCTGAAAAGCTTTAATGAAGTGTTCAAACCAGCTACTGCATGCGCACGGTGAAAAGAAAAATAGAAACACTGAAATGTCTTAACGAGAACCTCTCTCGACACACAAACACAATTACGACAAACACACAGTGAGCACAGCGAGAACTTAATTGGACATAAGTCATTTCCTTTCTTTTTTTCATGTGTATGTGTGTGTGTACACTCACCTCTCTCCACTGTTTGGTTTCAACACCTTGCGTATAGAGCACGCACACTGTAAAAGAAAGTACCAGATAGAGACAGGGAGGGATGAAATGTTGTTGAAGAAAAAGAAAATGAGGGGTAAAGAGAGAGAAAAAGAAAGAAAGATAGTCAGAGAAATGCAGGCAGATTCCAAATGGGAAATCAATGTGAGGGTTTTAGCTCCAGTACAGTGAACAAACAGCCATGGCACTCCGAGCAAAACAAAGATTTCCCAAATCACAGGGCAACATATTCACAAAAACCAGAAGGAAAAAAATTGGAGCAGGACAGAAAGCTTTAAAAAAAAAAAAAAAAAAAAAAGATTGGAGTGCCTGCACAGGGATGACAGCAGAGCACAAACATTCAAACACACAGTCTCTAAGACGTACTCACATGGATCTGACTTGGAGAATGTGTCTTTATCCAGCAGATTTCTGAAAAATAAGGAAAGAGAGAAGAGACACAGTTGTTACTCTGTGAAAAACAGCCTGTTGACCATATGTTGCCATTAAGGAGGTCAATCCAAAATCACATTTTAGTAAAACTGCATTTTTTTCTACGTGAGGGATGTCAACTGGGCACCAACCAGGTTTGGTGGGAGCTAGCAGCGCCACTCATTCAGCCATCACCATCGGTAACACTGTCCCTACTCAAGCATTGCTGTGGAAACATTTCCCACGCTCCAGTCCCCTCTGAGGTTGCCCCTGTGAATAAGCGGCTCAATTTTAGCACCCCCTTTAGCATAGTTAACAGCTATATTATCACTGTTGGCTCTGTTAGCACCGTTAGCAGTGTCAGCACAGCTAGTGCTAACATAGTTAAACATGCTAAAAAGGAAGCTGCTTACTCACTGGGGCTACCTGGGGGGAAACCGGCGGGTGGCCACGATATTAACACGGCTATCCGGCTGTCTGTCAGCAAAGCCAACACAATATAAAATAAAAGGCAAGACATTTATATGACAAAACATTACAATTTCATCACCTCAAAGTTAGCGCTTAAAACTGCAGTGCTAAAGCTCATTGAGTCAATAGACCGCCAGACTAAAAAGAAGGGCCTCTTGTTCTCTTCCTCAAAAACTAACTGGTTAGTTACTGTTAAAGGGTGAGTGGTTATTAAAAGCAAAATTAATCAAAACTGACATCTCTATTCTATGTTCTCGGTTTTGACTTTACCTTTCATACATTACTCTTAATATAATGTTATAACGAGTCTATTAAACTATTGTCTTACTGTTTTGGTTACTCCCTGGGGACATTTTGTCACATCACATTTCTTGTTTCTTTCTCAGTCTCCACTGCTACTACTCTGATTGTAGATTCACATAGAACAAACAAAAGTTTACTCTGTTAAGTGACTATCGAGCCCTCGCCCATCTCCCTTTCAGAGACTTTTCCCCACCACACTTGGCATCAAAAAGTACCCATAACACTTTGCAAATAGCTCAAGGAAATAGACAAAAACACAGTAGTAGATGGCAGTGTAACTTCAAATTAAACACAAGAGGAAGACAAATGATAGCCCTCCACCCCTCAACACCCCTCAACATGAATCTTTAATAGTGCTGTTCTGCTGTCAGCTTCAGGTCATTTGTTCAAGTTAAGAATTGTGTTTTTAGGGGGGGTTCTCAAGCAATGATTGATTCCCAAACAGGGTGTTAAAATACTTCAAGGATACTTTCACCTCCATTTTAAAGATGCTGCACACCCTCTCAGGTGTTTGTAATCATTTTGGCTGGTGCTGTGGTTGAAGTTGGGTGGAGATATGTTTGGAATGATACAACAAATTCCTCAAATTAAAAGCCAAAGTAGATTGTTTGTTTATCTCTTGTGGAACACTGACTTATTTTAACCGATGTATGTAACTACATCAGGTCACGTCATTACACATAACCATTGTACCAACCACTTACCATGTAGTATTGGCATTTAACCCAACCAAACTGAAAGTAAAACCTAAGAAAACTGCTCTCTTTGACAAATGATAACAGCCATTTAATGGGCTGATAACGGCCCTTTGACATAGTAGATGCAGCAGGCCCCTTCTAACCCATACCTGTGAGGCTGATAACTACTGATAACTGCCATTTAATCAAGTAATAACATTCAAAATGGGTCTCTAGGAACAGGACTCATCAGACAAAATACGTGAAACCACCATGTGGGTGTGACACGACTGTCAGAATTATCCTGTGTTTAGGTAAGTTTAAGTTTAAGTAACCCTTCGTATTGTCCGGTAAAGAAAAAAGGTCAACTAAAATGTAATATTATGACAATTACCCTACAGTGTTGATGCACTTTCAAAGCAAGTTCAAATCAATATACCCATTTGGGTCTCGTTTTGATCAATATATCTGAATGTGCTACCTAAAGGTATTTTTACTATGTGGCTGGATAATGGCCTACATAAAGTTCTGCGTGTCTAAGAGGTAAAAGAGCACTAAAACATGAAACCACAGCTGTAAAGTGCCTGTGGTACATTTACAATGGTCTTTGTAGTGTACACAAACATGTGCTCATTTATACATTCACTGACTACAAATTCAGCCGGTTAGCAGGCATATCAGGACAGAAAATTGTCGGGTTTGGCATCTCATACAATAGCTGCTTGATTACCAGCACGTCTGTTGTGTTTACTGAATGCTCATCTCTATCTCTGCCCTCCAAACGCCCACCACACCTCCCTCTTTGTGATTGCATTCAGTGTGTAACCTCACACTCTTCATATTAAAGTTTAAAAAAAAGTTGCAGGATAACAAACCTTTGTGTGAGATTTGTACTGTGAATTAGAATATTTTTATGTTTTGGATTTTAGAAGCAAAGTTGTTTTAAAAAAAAAAATGCAAGTTAGCCTAAATGGTAATTAGTATCATTAATTCAAAGACTAATGGTATTTATTAGTAACTGGTAATATCTAATGCCAGGAGTCATCATTTGGTAGATCACACAGACCACATTTTTAATGAGTCCTCTGAACCGGAGGCTTGATTAGTGCCTGCAGCATTGATTCACTGCAAAGGTTGGAGACAGAAAATTACAGGCTTGTGTAATGCGAGGAGAAAGACCAAAAAGGTCATTGTCAAGGATCTCTTTCAAATGGTGTGCTTCTCCGCCCATCTGTCTCACTCCTGCATCCGGTCTCTGTCACCTGTTCTGTGAATGTGCTCCTATCTAGAAAATAGTGAATGGACACAACAAGGCAAATCATCCCAACCACATTATCCATATATCTTTATATCATTATGCCATATAGTTACATGGTTAGAAGAATATCCTCATCTGTAAGTGCATTTTTCAATCATTCATTTGACATATTTACAAGCTTTTCTGGGCTGCACAGAAGCAAACGTGAGTGACTGTCATTCAGAGATGCTTTAAATCCATAGAGGTATAAAAGAAATAGTTCTAAGAACTATTTCTTTTATACCTCTATGGATTTAAAGCATAATACTTTACTACTATACTATATTCTGTATACTTCTATACTAATATAGAAGTGATTCATGTAAACTTTACTCTCAACAGGAGTTGGATTTGACTGATTTGAAAATGACTCAGTAATCTGGATCTAAATGAATGAATCTACATGACGATATACTGTATATATATCATTATGTGTTATTCTGATAATGAAATTATAGTTAATACATAGAGTAGACAACACAAAGCCAGATAGCTTTCATTGACTTAACGAGGGAAGCATCTACACACTGCAGTATTAAAGGTGGCAGCATGCATCTTTAACATTGGTTTGTGAAGAACAAGCAAAGCACTCTGACTAGGGCCAAACATGTCATCAGCAGTGTGGACGTTCTACGTAGCTTGAGTGGAAGACAACATGATTGCAATTTCCAATACATGCTTTGTACAGATTACGGGAGGAGGAAAAAAGTCTACAAGCTGAAACACAACTTAACTGATAAGTCACCGGAAAAACCATCATCGCAGTGAAGATTTATTGAAGGGATACGAAGCAGCAGCAGCCAGAGTTAACAAAAAAAGGTTTGCAGTGCCAATTCAACAGGCATTCGAAAACTGGAGGAAGTTTATAGAGGAAGCTGAAAGGCTAAAGCAATTAATGACAATGGTATTTGATGAACAGCCTTTTTCTGTGGTAGAAGACCAAGGATTTTGCCAAGTAACAGCACATTTGGAACCCCATTATATTCTCAGAGGCCACTGCTACTTTGCAGACGTATCCCTACCTGCCCTGTATGATGAGGTGGCCACACATTCATAGCCTGATTGACACTAATCTAAGTGACATAAGCACTGTTCTTGGTTTCGTTGTGCTAACAATCAGTTAGATGTGGGTAGGTCACAGCTATGGAATATGAAATCATCCATCTTTGCTCACTACAGCTTTGTCTTTCTCACCCTCAGGTGTGCATAATATACAGATTATCAACTTCTTTTTTACATACAAAACTGTGAAAATCTCTGTTCTCTTATCAATATCAATATAAGAAGCAGGCAGTTATCGGTATCAGCTTAAAAAGATCCATATTGTGTATCCTTATCATCATATCTTAATGACAATGCAAATAAAGTCTGTTCCTACCAGAGCCAGTGCACAGGAAACAACCATGAATGTATTACACGAATTGTACGCACACATACCCAATTCATTCATATCACATTGTTCAACAAACACTCTACTTTATTCTATATTTATTTTTTCAAGCACTCCCCTCTTCTCCTCACCTCTCAGTCTTTCCTGGTCCCTTCATTATTTTCATACATTTTCTACAAATCTATCTCTTTCTATCTCCAACTTAATCTCTCAACCTCCATCACGCTCGCTTGACCTTTTCATTATGCCAGCCAGAGGCTACTGTGTACCCAACACTATAACCCTCCTTGTTTTCTTTTGCTCGCTCAGTCGCTACAGTGACACGAAGGCCCACACTCGAGGGCACTTGATTCTTGTCTCGGTTTCTTTCTTGTTTCATTTTCCTCTGCAATCTGTCTTGTCATAAATCTTCAGCTGTGTTCTTTCATCGGCCTCAATCTATTTTGATCTTTTCTCTGCTTCTGTATTTCTTCTTCCCTCCCTTTTATGGCTTTCAAGAGCGAGTTGAGAAGACAATTACTGATAAAAAAGAAAAACACCAAATCTCGTTTTTCATCTCACGTTCAAAGTTACATACACGATACTTGCTGATGTTTTGTGATTGAAGCGCTGCAGCTGCAGAGTCCAAGGTTTCAGGCAAAACTGCCTTTCATTACAGTTTGATCTAAATTGAAAAGAAGAATAAATCTGGCACTACTAAAGCGGGATAATTAAATAAGTAAATTGGAGCACATACTGCACTGACTCATCCTAATCAGTGAAATACTGCACAGCTACAACTCCTGTAGAAGAAAGATGGTTTGGGAAAAAAAATCACATCTCGCTGTTTTCAGTTTATCATGCTTGTATGCAAAATGTTTCAGGAACATATTGTTTCTAATAATTGGATGCTTTGTTCGCTTCAATTTATTCAGCCCTACTCCAATTACACATTCAGTTACATTTGGACCATTTCCATCCACCACCCCATCCTAACAGCCCTCAAAGGGTACATTAGCAAACAATGCAGCAGTCTCTATTTATTTCTGTTCCATTGTTTTAGTCTGAGTGTGAAGTCTCAAGTAAATACAACAGGACTCATTAGAAATATTGTAAACTGTCATCCAGTATCATGATCTCTAAAACTATGAGACCAATAAGTCACTGGTTTTGAGGGTTTTTAGTTTTAAAGAATTAACCAGTCGGATTTGATCAAAATCAGTTTCATTCATGTCAGCGATCAGTTATATAATATAGCAAAACAGACTTTTCCTCCAAAAATCAGTGTCCATGGAAGATTAATTTTCTCTTTTTTTTCTTTAGAAGGAGAGAACCGTGAAGGCTGTGGAGGAGGTTGCTATTTTTCTCACTTCATCTAAAAAAGATACATGCCTCCTAATAAAGATAGCGTGGGAGTCTACATGACCTTTCATTTATTCTATTTCTATTTTAAGAGCTGTTAGCTCTGAGAGCATCGGATTGTGTTTCCTATAGCCTGTCACCACACATGAGAAGAAACCAGAAGCCAGTGTGATTAAAGGATGACACCACGTGCCGTTACATTTTCCCTGTGTCTATAGAAAAATCACAGCAGTAGGTAAATGTCAGGGACATTTTTACTGTATAGGAGTCAACTGAAAATCTTGTATGTGTCTGTGTTGGAGAAGCTAATTAAGTCTTGGATTGTCTCCTGAGTAAATGCTACCAAAAAAAGAGACTTGTTGACTATCTAAAGATATGTAAATGTGTGCTACATCTGAATTAATGTAGGAGTTCTCTTACTTATTATCTTTCAGGAACCTACAGTTATCATGACATTACAAGTAGCCATAGGAGGTTTAAAGGTGCCATTGGAGGGCTTATTAATGTTTGATCTAATACTTTAATGTTGAATATTTTGGGAAAATTCTTAACCCAGTAAATTTAAGGAGTCGTGAATTAGTTTCAAGTCTTTTCCTATTCTTTTAGTACAAGAGGAATATTATAGTGATGTATTTTTTGCGCTGCTCATCTGAAACTAAAAACTTCAAGTGTATTCTAACATTATTCCCAATCTACATTTGCATCTGTGAAAGTGAATCATGACACTGGTTAGTTGCCTTGCTCAGTACAACAACAGCTATATTCACAGAGGACAGTCAAAGGAATACTTCACACCCAAAATGACCATTTGTATATAAATTTTTCACCCCATGATACCTTGAATTTTTTCAAGCACGAAGAATCCAAAAACAGAGAAAATTCTTGATGAATTGCAGTAAAAGGGGTCCACATTTAACAACAGCAAAACTATTTCAAAACATCCTTTTACAAAGTCTGAAATAACTCATGAAGTATGATCCAAGTCTTGTATGCTCGGTACTTACCAAACACATTCATTTTTGCTAAAACTACATACAAATAGCGTGCCTGTGCAAGTGTAAGCATTTGAACTCTGCTAGTGCATTCTACTGACCAGATTTCAAATGGTCGCGCTTGCCCAGGCACGCTATTAGTACGTGGTTTTAGCAAACGGTTTTTGCTATAGTTTTGCTGTTGTTAAATGTGGTCCTCCTTTACCTCAATTCATCAAAAATTTTCTGTTTTTAGATTCTTCGTTCTGCGAGAAAAAAAAGTTTTCTTCACAAATACAAGGGGTGACTAATCAATATACAAATTTTAACAAAGTTATTTTAACAATTTAATTTTTATGCCTCTGCATTGGCAATAGCTGTTGCAGAGGCATAATGTTTTCGTGTTGTCCGTCTTTCCATCCGTCCATCTCATTCTCATGAACATGTTATCTCAAGAACACCTTCAAGGATTTTTTTTTTGCAAATATGGCACAAACATTCACTTGAACTCAAGAAAGAACTGATTAGAATTTGTTGGTCAAAGGTCAAGGTCAGTGTGACCTTGCATCTGTCTCATTCTCGTGACCATAATATCTTAAGAAGGTCTTTAGGGAATTTCCACAAATTTGGCACAAACGTCCACTTGGACTCAAGAATGAACTGATGGGAAGTGGTGGTCAAGGGTTAAAGGTCAAGGTCACTGTGACCTAACAAAACATGTTTCTGGCCGTAACTCAAGAAATCATTTGCTGACTATGACAAAATTTGAAAAAAAGGGGGGAAAAAAGGGATAAAATGATGAAGTGATGACATTTTACATCCAAAAGGTCAAAGTTCAACTTCACTGTGATCACAATGTTCTGCAAAAACACTTCCCTGGCCATTATTTAACGGCATAACTCAGGAACAGAAGGGGAAACATTTGGTCCAAAACTGAATTGGTGACACTAATCTTGGGTGTCCACCTTCAAACTGTACTTACTGTATACACCTTCTGTGCTGAATTTGTACCAGAATTTGCACCTCCTCTCAGCAACATCCATATTCAAAGCATTGTCAACTATCATGGCTGCAACTGAGTCTAGACAGGGATGTAAACTGCAGCTTGACTGGTTCACAGAGGCATACAACCATAAGGTCCTGACTAATTCTGTCATAACATTGTAGAAATGTTGTTTGTATTATACATGTGTGCGCAAGACTTTATCGCTGAAGCCTGCAAACATCTAACTAATAACAGTAGTATTCCCTTCCTTTCATCCTCCCTGTCCTAATTGTATGTCATGGTTTTCCTGCACACTGCCTCAAAATGAGCCAGCCCATATATCATCCACAGCTTCCTCCTCTCTATCGTCTATCTCTGTCATCTCCCTCTCCTGTTTATTTGTCGACTGTTTATTATCCCTCTAATGCTCTCTCTAGTCTCTCTTATGTTAAACGTAGCCTCAAATAGCTTTCATCCCTCTGCCACTGCTCTTTATTTTCCAACCATCACACAGTCTGCATATATAGTTTTATTCAGATGTGACCAGCCGCCAGTTTGAATCACCCTATCTTAACAATTACGTGCCAGAGGTCACAGGTGCAAATCTCAAAACACTGTAAATGTGTAATGAAAACAGTTTTATCTCTGCCTGTTCTGCATTATTGAAGCAACCGCTTTCACTTATGATTAATAGTGTTGCACTGATGTGATAAAAGATTTTCTGGAAACAAAGTCGCTCCCATGCTGCAGCTAAGGCAATGTCAATGTGGTTCAATGGCTCTAGCTGTCCTATTCAGGCCAGCAGTAGCTATACTGCTGGCCTAAAATCATTGTGATGATGTAAGCTCATGTAATCTTTTTATCAGAAGCAATCTTTTAAAGTCAGAGTGTCCCAAGTGTGAAGGTGGCTAGCATACGCCCACATGAAGTACATAAAGTGTGTCTAATCTAATGGAGTGTGATGTAGAGTTAACTGAATCTTCCACTCTGTGAACAACTTTGCTGGGCATATAGCAGATGTTACACTGTGAATTAAACACAGTACATCCTCTTCATGTGCTAAGGGTGCACGTCATTATTTTAGACAAAAGATATTTGGTGAGGAAGATTGACTTGTACTTTGGACGCAATAACCTAAACATGATTTTTCTGTAGAACCTGATAAATGAGCAGCCTATGTTACTTAGGCGATGTGCTTAAAGGTATGCTTTGCCAATTTTCAACCGGCTTTGTATCAGAACATGTGGGTAGTATGTGTGAATGAACTGTGGTAAACTTCCATCCATTTAGCCAGTGCCTAGATATCCCTGCTCGCCCCCTGGTGCAATTCCTCCAGATGATGTAATTTACATCATGATGATGTAATTTACATCATCCGGCAGAGTTTTACTGGCTTTCAGGCTGTTGCTCAAACTACAGTGTGTACTTCCGCATTGTCGTATTGCCTGCCAGCCATGCCACCACTGCATACACAAAGAGTATAGAAGCACATTAAGACAGACCCGCCCCCCTCTCTCTCTCTCTCTGTCTCAAACCGAACAGGAAGTGGACGCCATACTGATTCCTGCATCGTGAAAATGGAGGTTGAAAGGTAGAACTAGGCAGCACTGATCAAATATAAACCAAGAATGTGTTACTGGGTCACCTATTTCTCACGTTGAATGTTTTTTATAAACAATTTTTAGCTTACTGTTTAACTGTAATACAAGATCTTTTCATGCCAGGCAGCTGCTATTATTTCATACGGATGTGTTCGCAATATGTGACCCAACAGCAGGAGCATTTATTGGTCTTGAGTAAAAGCGCCCTTTTTCTCTGTTTTCTTTGGTTCTGTGGCACCAGTTTCAATAGTTTTGCATCTTTTTACTGCTGAGACATCCTAGTTTTATTAAAAGGCCATCTTTCCGGTAGTAAAGTGCTTCCTTAAAATTCAATCTTTTCTAAAGTCTGATTTAAGGCATGGCACTCAACACTTTTTATGAGTGTTACTTGACAGAAATTATATATTTTCAACAGAACAAAGTGTGCTTAACATTTTTCTTTCATGTCGCGTGCCTGGAGAAGAGATTGTAGTTTTCAATCTACATTAACTATTTTTTTAAGGTTTTTTTTTTTTGGCTTTTGCCTTTATTAGAAAGGACAGCAAGGGGCTGCAGGTTGGAATCAAACCAATGGCTGTTGAGGCAAGGACAATGCCTTTGTACATGGGATGCCCGCTCTATCTTCTAAACTACTGGGCACCCAATCTACATTAACTCTAACCTGAATTCAGTACTCTGTCCATAGATACAGCCATCTGTCAGCAGCAGCACCTGGGGAGCTGAGAGGCAGAGGCGCACTGTTGGGAGGGTCAAAACAGGCAAATGCTTGCCCCCCACTCCTATTTGGACATTTTCCAGTGGCAACTAAAAACCCCCTTAAATCTCCCATAAAGGCAACACTGCTGCCACAAAAAACCCTAAGTGGGCTCTTAGAGAGAGTGTAAGCGTCAGAGACCAGGACAGAGTGACAGTGACAGTGAGGATGTGGCGACCAGTTAGTAAGCAAAATTAGCCTCAATGGGCTTCTTTGCCAGAGGTCCCCCCAGAGTCCAGGATCGCCACTTCTGAGAGGACAGCGGCCGGTCAAACTGCCTTCACCAGGCTGACTGGACAGCCATTGAACCAAAATATTTTACATGTCAGCTCCATGGGAAGAAATGAACAGTGCTTGTGTTCATTGATACGTTGATTTTATTTCCCCGCCCCCCATAGTGAATAAGGGAAATCTGCCACTCACAGACAGAGTGGGAGTGGATCAATCAAAGAATACATGGTAAATAGGTTAAAGACACATACAGTGGGATATCTGTGTAATTTAAACAGCTCTCTGTGCAGATAATGCTTCACTAAATGCGACAGAAATAGACTCTGACTGTAAGAAAACGCAGGGGGTCTCTGGTTAACATTGAAATGACTTAAAACCTTTCACTGAAGCATAAATTGAAAATGACGCATGACTATTAAATTTCTGTCAAGGGACACTAATCAAAAGTGTCAAGCGCCTTACCATAAATCAGGCTTAACAAGGGGAGCAACCAGATTTAAGCCTGTAGGTTCACAGTAAGCTTCTAAAGTAACTTTGTGAGATGGATCTTATTAAACACAATGTGGTTTTTGGATATTGTCTTAAATTGTGTAGTCAAAGCTCCTGTTTTTGTCTGTTTGTTTGTTTGTTTTTGGTTCATTTGGTGCATTTCATTGTGTCACTGACACATGTTGCATATACTGCATGTCTGTCTTCATCAAAGACAAGCTAGGCCCATCTATCTTCACAATGAAAAGCTTTTACATATTCATAACAACAAACATCAAAATGAGAGCCCCTTTGTTTCTGTCCATTAGCAAACAATGCAAAAGAAAATAAAAAAAACCCCTACATAATTACATCTTAATTACACATCATTGTAATTACAGCACCATCAAAAAAGTGAATATATTTTAACTTATTTACTATGAGGGGGTCAGTCTGTGCTGCAGATGAATAATTAAAAGCATTTAGTGCCATTAAATAATTAAAAGCTTCTACTTTCTGACAAGTACACTTTAAAACCTGCGCTCTAGACCTCCGACTAAACCAATTTCACGTCAGCACACTTAATCTCAGGTGCATAATTGCACTCTGGACATATAAATATATATAAATGATAACTGTCTTTTGTTTTTTATGTAGTATAAATAAGACGGAGGGCTGAAACATTGTCATAGATGAAGCTGATTTATGCAGTGTGAACTTAGCCAACTTTCTGCTCTGTCTAAAAATATGAAATGAGGATGAACTGCAGGATATGCAGCCATTTGTCAGGCCCAAATATTCGGAGTATCCCTGCATATAATGGAAAAAGGTCAGACATAACAAGACATTGCTTTGCTACTGAAAGAAAGTAACCTTGATGTCAGAGTCGTCAAGGTTCCAAATTCACATTGTGTCTGAATAAAGATGCTTTCACTATCTTAGAAATCTGTTGTATATCAGTACAATAGGCCTGCAACAAGCATAAGTTTAATATTTTTGTTCACATTGTTCATCATGTGTTTTTACCTTTTTGCTTTCATCTGCATTATTACTATAAAAGCCTTTCTGTTAAATTCCCCCGCAGATCTGTATATGACAAAATGGCTTTTATTTTGGACAGCCTTTATTCCCTATCACACCTGTTCCCCAGTTATTGCAAAGTCAAAACTTCCTCCATAAATTCAGTGTGATGTTCATTTCCACAGCACTTATTCCATCAGCACAACAGGGTCATGTTAAACTCACCACTCTGCCACTCAGAGTTTCTATTTGTTAACAGAAAAATTGGTTATATACTAGCATACTCAGTCCCAGGCATTTCTACCTTGCTGTACGTCTTATCAATGTTAAGCTCCCGTCAACAAAAAGGAGGGCTGCAGCACTTAATATGTGAAAATTCTGGAGGAAGTGTTGAATTTAATTCATGTGAGATTAACATCGTTCTGGGAAAAGGGCAAAGTGGAGCGCCTGACACGACTCTTACTGTACTGATGCAATTATTGCCATGGAAATTAACATTAAACTGAATTTACAATGTGAGCTGTTTTAGTGGGCTACAACTAATTTCACTCACCTCAATGTGTTTTTCTACTTGGCCTTTATTTGTTCTTACTGGCAGCAGCGCAATTGTTTTAAACTTGGCCATTATTTGAATGCCAGCTTGTATATGGGAACTTGAGGTACTTAAAACTTGAGCAAAAATTTAACAAACCAATAAATTTACATCCAAGGTTCGTTTATTAAAGGAGAGGTCCGGTATTTTGCACTTTGAGCCCCATTTTTGGGTTGTTTATGATGAAATGGAGTGGCTAAGACCAAAATAGTGACAACTGCTCATTTTTGGAGAATTTGGCTTTCCCCTGCCTGGCTTAACACTGCTGCCTATGGCCATGTGTGAATCTGTCCTAAAACCACCCTAAACGTTCGTTTTCAAAGCCATGAAACTCACCAAGTGGTCAGTGGTGTTCGTTGATGTTCTGACATAAAAATCATAGCAAAATGTGGGTTTTTTTGACATTTTGTCTAATACACTGACTTTCTATAGAAGCCTCATTGTCCGTTGGTAGTAATCCACCACCGGAAACGGAAAGGGGGTTGTTTACGACAAGGTTGTAGTCATTGTAGTCTTTTAGCTCAGCGAAAGTGTCGGCTCGACAGTGCTATGTGCGCTCCTGGAGGAAGAACAAGAACGAACAAAAAAGTTTTGTAATAAGTTTAAACAACTGCACAATGGATTACTCGCTTGTAAACAACCTTCGCAGTACGATGCCTTTGAACACAACGCCAACCTTCTTCTTTTGCTTCTTTTCTGTGTCCCATTATACTGCAATGGTTTCCTGCCGGTTGGCGACACCCATGTAAAGGAGCATTACCGCGATCAAGTGGGCTGGAGTGTATAACGCTTCAGGGTCAAACGAACGATCAAGCGGAGGTTTACACACGGGTGTGAGGCAGCTGAAAAAATAGTTCCACATAGTTTTGCTATGATATTTATGTCAGAACATCAACGAACACCACTGACCACTTGGTGAGTTTCATGGCTTTGAAAACGAATGTTTAGGGTGGTTTTAGGACAGGTTCACACATGGCCATAGGCAGCAGTGTTAAGCCAGGCAGGGCTTAACACTGCTGCTCTCCGAAAATGAGCAATCGTCACTATTTTGGTCTTAGCCACTCTATTTCATCATAAACAACCCAGAAATGGGGCTCAAAGTGCAAAATACCGGACTTCTCCTTTAAGAATTACAATCTATTTGTATGAGATTCAAAAAGTCTGTTATGAATTGTTAGAAAATGTAGCTGCATTATAATTTTGTGTTTGGCTTGATTTTTGTTGAGAGGATGACAGTTTTGTTTCTGTTCCGTACTTAATGTTATTGCAACAAGATCAGATGTTTTGTTTGTTGTGTTTAACAGTGATATTGTAAGAAGTGTGTATGGGTGTGGACCCAAGGAAGATTAGGCTAATGCTGATGCCTGTGGGGATCCAAATAAAGAAAGAAAGGAAAGGACTGATAGAGGATGCACCAATTTGATCCTCATGACAACCATACATGTACAATACACGCATAAACACAGAGATGCATAATGAAGACACTTCACCAGAAAGTGGGACAAAAGCTTGAGAAAAGGCTGCGTTATCTGAAGCTTTAAACACCAACACCCAGCCAGCAGGAGCTCAACCTGGATGTATTCAAATCTGCTGAAACAAAATCTCATCAAAGCGATTCTTTTATTACCCTGTGTCAAGTTCAACCCTCACAGCTCATGTCTTCCTACACACCAGCCCCAAGTCAACAATGGTCCTGCCCTAAATTTCCAAGTAAGCCTCACTCAAAATTTCATCAGATGATGTGCTCACCTAGACAACAACACACAGACATGTCAGACTCTGAGTGTCTTTAGGGTTGCAGGTTGTGGTAATTACTGTAAAATACAGTCATCCTTTTCTATTATATAATATATAACAGTGAAATCTCTTGATCCTTTTCAACAAAGCGGCGAACAGGGGATGTAGCTTGAAAAAAAAAGTTTCATATGTGAGGTAGAGAGAAAATAGACACATAGAAGCTCAGAAACCGTTTGATCAAAAGCGCTTCAACTTTTTACCAGGATGATGAAAAAAAGCCCTTTTTCAATTAGATGCAATTTAACCTTAAATCTGCCTGTAAGAACAAGAGTAAACTTTTCACCAGAGCATCATAACAGCTACCACCATGACATGAAATATTTAAAATGTGTCACCAGATTTGCATTAGGTGTTACATAATCTATTTCAAAGGGAATGGCAATACTAAAGGGGTTTCAAACTAACTTCCTGAAACACAACTTCCCTTATGTAAATGAGGTTATGAAAAGATCTGAGATGCGCGGAGGCAGCGGGGGCAGGGTTTTGGGTATGTATGTCTCGGTGCACATGGGAATTTGTGAAATCAAGAGAGCAGGAATGTTTGAGAAAATCAAATGTAAGAACAAGAAAAAGAAGAGAATATGTGTGTCAGAGAATGTGTGTGTGTGTGAGAGGGAGTTGGAAAGAGAGAGTGTAAGGGAGAAAAATGAAGTCCTTAGAGATTAGATCAGAAATAGACTGAGTACAACGGAGTTCCTCTTGCACAGGGAGAAGAAACAAAACCCTGTTAGACAGACCCACAGACATAGCTGACTTTATTTACAGAGATCTGACACAAACCATCATAATTAGACAGCTCCTTTCCTCTAACCTGTAGGAGGTTCCTCAGCTCTCCTGCTCTAAGTGTCGGCTGAGAAAAGTGTGATAAATATCCAGGGATGAGTGGTTCTTTTTGAAGAGGCGATTCAAGACGTGACAATTGAGGTGATGAGGTTCTTGACTTGGAATCGAGTCAGCACAATCTGTGGCTTGACTGCCACATGCTAATAAGTAAAACTCTGGGAGCTTATCTGAGGACTCCTCACTATTACTGCTCACTTGTAAAATGAGTCCAGATGCATTCATTTACACTGTATTGCATCTGTTATGCAGTGTTAGTGAAACTGCCATGGCTGGTGTAGAGTCTGAACCCAAGTCTGACGAAGTGCCTACAGCCAACATATCACCCTATGGCATGCATTTAAATAATGTTTACAACACAGTATTCCCTGGAAATTTATATCCAAGAAAAGACTGTGATATGCATGTGTACACTGAGGGTGAAAGGTCCCCATCGACGGTGTATTTTCCTGGTGTATGGAGGACAGCCTGTGGGTGTAGAATGGAGCTATACATACAGCCCAGGCTCTGTGTTTGACCTCGTGCTTGCCCACAATGCAGCACAACTCGAGACTGGGGGAAGGCGTGTGTGTGTGTGTGTGTGTCTGTGTGTGTATGTGTGTGTTTCTGTAGAAAATAAGGAAAGAGCACTGTATATTTATCATCTGCAGAACTGAATAGATAACGAAAGGCACAACTAAAATGGAGATAAACAGATTTTGCAAAAAGTACTGCAAGTTTGAGCCTAAACAGATAAAACTTTTTTTTTAACAGCAGACAGACAAAATAAGAGACTATCTGGCGAACATAGTGGAGCATTCAACAGCAAAAGAGCTGCGTATTTCCCTCAGGAGTTGGCGGAGACCGAAACCCAAGCCAACAGAGAGCGAACGTTCAGCTTACATTCATCTGGTGGCCAGAAACACAACAAAAGATGATAATGTTGTTCTGTAACGGATGTGTAAATAAGCTAATGTTTGCAGATGTAGTGTCACAAGTGGCCAAAAACGACCTACTTTATCACCTCCACCTGCGGTCATGATATCGGGGCTAAGAAGTTCATAGTATACTACTGTAAAATTTAAAGAATTTAGAAGACGACTGCCACTACTTTTTAGAGGTGTTTGCCCCCCAAAAAACTGTTGTTACAGGTTTAAAGATGTAACATTTGACATTCCATCGAATCAAATCCTGTTTCTGATACCATTTACTATCTGTATTATTTAAGCAATGGCCATTCAATGTATTTGCATTTTTCTGTAATCACCTCTCTATACAGTAGATTTCAGTGTTGGTGGCGGAGTCCGCCATTTCCACAGAGTGACATTGTCGCACTACACAAAAGGTATTCATAAGAAACATGCATGTAATTAAGAGTTACTATGTGTAATTAGCTAAATGATATTAGCCTCACTGTTTACTGTTGTTCTAATGCCATATCCGAGCTGTATTAATTTGCTGCAAGTACAAATTGAACATTTCATATTGCTGGTTTACATCTAAAGAAGTGGCAAAAAAAAACAAGGTGAGTGGCTTTTATGTAAGGCAGTCAAAGGAAACACAATCTTTTTGTCACCTTGGCAATGACAATAATCATTCATCAAAACTGCACTTACAAATGTTTATATATTATAACTGTAAGGCCATTGCAGTCAGCTACTTTTCCTGTAGTAGTGTCCTGATATGGGAAAAAGAAGACAGCTTTATGTACGACTTAACTAATGGTTTTAATATAAGTCTAAATGGCACTGCAGGAGATATCCATAAACGTTGAAGCTGCAGTATTGTAGATTATATTTCTGTATATTTAACAAATTCCAGGCTTTCCAACCCCTTTCAAATTAATTTTGGTTAAAAAAGATGAATGTCAGTGAAGCTAAAAAAGTAAAGTTTTTTATCCCCTAAAAGCCTGATGTTTCGAAAATATAAGCCAGCGATGAAGATTTGTCACTAAAGAAATGCAGAAAGAGGCTGAGTGTTTTCTTCAAGGGCGTTTATGCTAGGAGGAATTGTAAGAGGAGGGCTATCCTTACACTCTGAGTGAATGAAAAAGCATTGCCGGTGAGACAAAATGAAAGGGACGGGTGGACAGTGGCGGTGGATGACAGAGGAAGGGAGGAGTTAATGACAAATGAGGAGGGAAGAACAAGGTAGAAAAGAGAGAGGTGAGCTTAGAGAGAGGAGTTTTAGCTGGAGATGAAACAGGAAGGAGGAAACAGATGGGGATGGGAGAAAAGAGGTAACATAAAGGAAGCAATAGAGAAAAGTGTGGAGGTGGAGAAGGGAGGGTAATCTGTTTATATGAGTGGGAGAGGAGCGCTGGGTAAGGCATTATGCAGCACAGTGTTATTAAAGCTTTCACTGGCCCTTCATCACTGTCTCTCATCTTATCACTGTCCTGTCATTTCTTATTGGCCGCCTTATTATTGTGCTGATAGCAACATTTAATAATTATGAACGTGCTTTAATAAGGACATAAACATTTGCATCGTGTAAAGTTTATAATTGGGAAGACCTCCTCTGAAATGATGTTCGGTAATCTATCTTCCTACAACAAAACGAGCAGCAGCAATTCATAAATAAAGCTCTCTTCATAGCCTCAATTATCTGAGTCCAAACTATAGCGCTGGCATTGCTTTAGTGTCGGATCGATGGCAGAACCAAGCAGGATCGTTTTTCCCACCAGCTGTTGAATTATTCAGGCCAGGACTTCCTCTGGGGAGATTCCTGCTCAGCCCGCCAGACAGACACAGCAAGCTTTGCAGCCTGGCAGGCCAGCTCGGGATCATCACAAAATTCCCAACAGCGGGGATTGTGCCACAGCCCCGAGTCAACAGAGGTCAGATAACGGCCAGCATTGCAAACTGCATGGTTAGGACCCTGACAAACTGCGGTTCATTGATAATTTATAGTCTGCGTCACCCATTTTTTCTGTGAACTGCAGAATGTGATGCACCGCTTTTTGTTTTCAGAGTTGTCGGGTAAAAGTGACTGATGCTGTCACACAACAGAAATCAAGCTTGTATTTTGCAGATAAAACAGGAAACAGTGTCGTAGCCTGTGTGCCCCTCCTAGATTGAAAGAGTGTGGAGAAATTTCCAGCTCTCTGCCTTAAATTTATGCTGCAAGTGAAATGCAGCGAGATTCTTGAGATGAAAAGCAACATGGAAATGAAAGTGAGCCCGTACTGTACAGATAATACCCTCAGAGAAAAAGTTTCTAAACTGCTTTAAAGTAGGTCAGTGTGAAATGTATGATTGTTTCAGTGAAGTGGGTCACTGTAGAGAGAGGATCTCATCGTTGGATGTCCCTCTTGCCTGCCGCTAAGACATTTAGCTAATGAGGTACTAGCTCTCACAACGTCTGTTAAAAATCAAATCATTTACATGCAGCAGTCTGGAATAATATTGAGACTGAGAGTTTACAGTCATGCTAGCAGCTCCTTGACACTGTGCTTATAGACCCTTTTACTGTTTGTAAACAGTATGAGGTTTTTTGGTGGGCAGGGCTTAGCTGGAGGCAAACAATTCTCCATAGACATTAGTCAGCACTAGCTAGCAAGTTCTTTTAGTTTGTTATAAAAAAAATGGAGGAATATGATACAAGGGGTGCATTTTGAAATACTCTGGCACAAACTGGACCGTTCGTAAATTCGGAGTGCTGTCGGAATGTTTTGTTATCAAAGCTAACGTTAGCTATTGCACTAAAAAGTTAGCGGTACGGAGAAATCCAATATTCTTCGTAATACCTGCTTAATTTCTGATTAGGGTGACATGATAACCCTTAATACACATAACGTTATTCATCCCTACATCCTGCCATTTTTTATGATCGTCTCCGCACAATCCTTTCGTCTTATCGCATTTAACCCTACTTGTCTTTGTTTTTGCTGACAGGCAGTGGCAGCTGGTATGTGTTCAAATTTAGGTTTTGGGCCGTAACTCCTGCTAGCACCCAATAACACAACAAGATGACATTTTAAAATTCCTATGTAGCCTACAGCCCTGTGGTGCCGAGTGGTGTTGCCTCCAGCTTACAAACTGATGTCATTGTGACGTCGGCCCTAAATGGGTCTATCCGCAGTGGTGTTTTGAGCTAAATGCGTACACCAACACACTACCACACAATAGTAATGCTAACATGCTGGCATTCGCAAAGTCAACTTCCGCATTAAACTCTGTGTACATTCACGATCAATGCTGTGTACATACGCACAAAGGCAGAAATATGCATATAGCCTACATTCTTTTCATCATATTTATAAAGCCATGTGCACACCTGATTCTGTTTTATAAATCTCAGTCATTGTGGTGCTGAGTACACTGACGCAAGCCTCATTTCCACACCCACAGTTTGCTATAAATGGATGTAAGAACGCTCTTAAACATCCATTTGCATATTGATACTTGTGCCCCTCCACCATTCTTTAGATCTGTCAACGAGAAATACAATAAAGAAAGTGCAATTTTACCTACTGTGTCCCATCGTACTCCAATGGTGACAAAGCAGCTGTCATTGAGCGCAGCTGTGGATATTTGGAGCAACCATACCACTAATTTATCAAGTTTCTGCAAACCATCATAGTGGTAAAATCTCAATCATCATTATTATTAAATGTCAGATGGACGATCAGTGATTCATTCATAACACTCATGTGGAGACTGACTTTACAAAATGCTTCACAGGATAAAATAAAACAATCATTAACAGGGAGATTAATGTAAGTAAAAAGTGATGAAATTCATCACTCATAAATAATTTAAAATGAAGTTAATAAATGTGCCTTTGATTGACAGAAGGCTGTGCAGCCTGCAACAATAATGACACAGTCAGTGAAACTGGCAAACAACCTGAAAGCGATGTTAACCATCTCTCAACTTATAATAAATTTTGTCTTATCAGTTCACCCCCTGCTATTTAAGTTAAAACTGTGTGTGTGCCTGTTCCCTGGTCTGAAGAATGTGTGAGGTGCACACATTCTTCCTTTATAAATACCAGTTTATGTGTGAGAAATGTCTAACCCATGGTTTTTCTTTGTACACATTGTTGATGCATCTGGTCCCAGTTGTTGCTGCACAACTTTGGCGGGGGTACAGTTAACTGCTCAGAAAAATAGCAAGCAAAGATTGTTTTCTTTGTGACTTCAATGTGCCAACAAGTTCAAGAGCTGCTGTGTGACGGGTTGTACAACTAACATGAGCAAAAATCAAAGTCCCCATTGTTATACCCGTGAAGGAATTGCTAAGTAAGGAGTGGCTGGCAGCCATTAAGTGAGCTCACGTTAACACCCACAAATGTGTCAACCAAAATAGACCCTGGTCCCCCAAGTCAAATCACACTTGTGTCTGCTCTACCTCTTTCATAATGGGTAAGAATAACAGACAAATGTCTTACTGCTAAGGCATATAATAATGATATAATAGTGCCCAAGCCCCTGTGTTTGGCCTTGCATGTAAGCGGTCTTTATAGGCCCATTCTTGGCCGGTTTTAAGAACTTTACTCAGACTCGCACTCATTTTTTATTATGTAAAATTTGTATGGGCATGATTCAAGGTGGATCAGTTTGAGTTTTCTGTCATATCTTGCCTTAGAATCACATGAAAGGGCTTTAGAATGTTTGAACGCCATGTTGGCCACAATATTCTTCAATCAAAATGTAACTTAAGGTTGTGACACTAAGAAAAAGTGTCCAAAGAGAAAACAGGTCGCTCAAAAGTTCAGGTCAAAACAGCAGCCTTGCATCACTCGTCCCAACTTGGACGTCGATTTTGGTGCTGATGCTCACATGTGTTGCATTCAGTAAGGACATGGTGTTAGAGCAAATAAAGTAATCTATTTGTTAAGACAGTGAGTGTATTCAGATTACCACCAATTTACAGTGTGACTATAATGGAATATAGTTACTCATATTTTGTATTTTTTTATTGGACAACCTGAGATGTTGACCGATGGTGGCACTATGAAAAGGCAGTTACTACAATTACAAGTAGCTGTTACAAATCCTTATGTGGGGAACATGATCTGTCTGTACCAAATTTCAATCTATCTAATTATTGTTAACATATTTCAGTCTGGACTAAAGTGGCGGACCAGCAATGCCATCCCTGGAGCTGTTAGCATGGCTAAAAACTGCAGAAATCACCAATTAAACGCCAGAGGCTAACAAAATAAGGCTGTTGAAAAGTTTATATGCAAGAAAAGAAAAAAGCAATAGCCAGGACTATCAAGATTAGACAATGCTGCGTCACAGTAATACCTTGATGACAGTGTTGTGTTGAGAGCTGACAGAAAACTGTACACACAGCTTTATTTACAGTCATTAGTTTGAATTCAAATCTTCAACAATAACTGTCCTAACCCATCACAAATGCAATCACATCCTTATGAATGCAGCCAGGAGAACAAGTTATGCGCTGACACACACACACACATCCGTTATCTATTTTCCCTCAGGGCGTTGGTAGCTCCATAATCAAATCTAGTTATCTCACCCTCACACTTTTCATACATCTCCAGCCCTGCTGTACCACACAGGGCCATCTTGCCCAATCATCCCATCCTGCACTGGGGGGTGCAGAGCCAGAGCTGAAATAGTGCCGCAGGCAGAGAATAGGCAAACAATCTCACATCTACTCCTGAGAGTAACCTCAATCAAGCGTACTCACTACAAGTTGCTGACTGGCCCACAGTTTATAAAACTGGCTATACAAACGATGACAGCATGAAATTGTTCAACCATTTTATTTTTTAGTCACACTTGTGTAAAAAAAGAAAGTTTAGAAAGATTAATTATATTGCCTGGATACATGTTGATTTATTTGTGGCGTGTCTGTCAAGATTCCACAGGTACGTAGTGTGAAGGATTTGCAAATTAGCTGTCCTCTCAAATTAACGAAACCTACACTGTGTTTTGACAAATAAAGCCGTAGCTGCTGCAGGGATGCCCTTTATGAACTTTGTGCTTTCAGTCTGAACATAATGCTCAGTGTGCTGGACCAAACATCCTGTCAGCATAAAACATCCTATATGTTGAAGTTAAACTGGACACATGATACACGTGTTGGTAAAGAGCTCAGGCACTTTGGTGGTTAACTGCAATGGTACTGCAATGTTTCTATATCAGATGCCAATAGAGAGAAACTGGCAGATCCAGACCTAAGGCCACATACCTGGAAGCGAGCTGAGCTCATTAGCTGAAGCGTACCAGCTTTTGTTTCTAATTTTAAGCACTGCAGACTGAAATTACCATCCCCTTGTCAGAAAAATTTGTTAAAATAAGCACCATATTATTATTGGAATATGTCAGAATGCGCATATAATTCATTATACCCTGGGTGACTGATACGACTCTGGAAAGTCTTGACACCAATAAGCATTCTTGCAGTCGCTCCACCAAGGAGTGGAAGCGTCCAATCACCTGAGTCTGCCTGTGCCATTCAAAACAAATTGATTCATTGTATTCCATTAGGATGCACCACTTGCAGTGTATGTGGTCCTGGTGAGGATGAAAAAAAGCCCAATCTTTCTAATTGCCAGGTGATGGTAGCTGTCCACAGCTGTGACTCACCTCCCTCAATAACTCTGATGGAGAGCCATTAAGCTCCCATTACTCCATCACATATGCCGAGGACAGCTGCTTCTGCTGCTGCACAACGGGTGCAATTCACGCAGCTAAATGACTGTTCATGCACCTGTCTTGTTTATCAGAAGGTTTTGATGCTCAGAGTTTTGTACTTTTTATGTTTCTTCTTAAGATTTCAGGCAAAAAAAGAACGAAATATTTAGTCAGTGTGTCTTTGAGGTGACTTTGGAAACTTACAAGATATTCATTTTTTTTTAAAAAGTGGAGCTGTGATACCGCTGCTGGAAAAGTTCTTTTTGCATATGCAATTTTACTCTTTGTTTTATACTAACTGATTTATTGCAGTAAATCTGTGATTTAAATACTTTAATGACATTTCTTGTTTTTCACATTGATGACTTTTATTCTAACCTTGCATTTCCAAAATAAGTATATGTGTGAGTATGCATTCTTTCAGGGTAAACACATTTTAGTTTGGGCTGAATGTCATTAAAACAGTTTGAGAGGATTTTTTTTTTGTCTTATTCAAACAACATGCACATCCCTGTTACTAAAGAACAGTTGGTGGGGTTAGTTGTAACAGGCAGAGGGTTAGTGGTAACACTTGCTGGAAAAGTCTGTTTAACACAATTAATTCAATACAGTTCTATCTATATACAATAGGTCTCCATCTACATCAGGGGAAAGATAGGTATCCGCACAGGTATCCATCCATCTGTTAGTCTGTCAGTGATATTCAATGGTTGGACTCATAGATGTACAAGGAATGGGTAACCTATATCCACATGTCAAAATATGAGTATTGAATGAATGAATATTGACAAGACTGTGAAACTGTGTGTCACTTAGATATCTGCCAAATTGAAAATACAAGGTATATCTCATTTAATTAAGACATTAGTTTAAACTCAACATAAGTGTGAAGTGCAAAAATGGAGAAAATACACTATAGGAGGCTTAGCTCTAACACCAGGTTACAACTAACCCCACTGTGTGGAAATTTCATCAAGCCTTGCTAACACTTGCTGGGCGTTGGGTACATTATTCAAAAACAGTGCTATGTTTTAGGCAACGAGACAGTTATTAAGGTAATACATGGTTGGATACGGTGACTTACATTGACAGCTCAGTAATCGAAAAACAAGCATGACAAAGAAATTTACTTATGTCTGCTGAAAACACTCTCTGCTGAAACACGTCCAATCTCTGTGGAATTTTGCAGGTCACTGTTTGCCGTTATTGTGGTCAACTGGCCAGAAGCACAAAAGGAATGACCCTGTGTAACCACTTTTAAAGTCCATGTTACAATTGACCCCACACTGGCTTGTGCCCTGCGCTCCCTTACCTACAGTGCATGCATCTGGTCTCATGAGTGACAATAATGGTGCCAGTGGATGCAATGTGTGCCTCCTAATCCTTTATGAGAAAAGTGAGAGAAATGGCAAATTACTCTTCGGCTGTTGGTGATCACTCAATGGTCAGTTTGACTGATCTTAAGTCCCGCCCCCCTTAGTTACTGTTGTTGTTTGTTGTATTCCCCTTGTAAAGCACTTTGTGATCTATGTCTGTGAAAAGCACTATATAAATTAATTTTACTTACTTATTTATGCTGCCCGTCAGGCAGTATAGCTTCACAAAGCCAACAGCAAGGACTACAGTATGCTATGAAAGGGATGTAGTCACGATGTTAACTTTTATGTACAGGGGAAACTGACATGAATCAAGGCTTCAGGGCTCAATGAAAACGGCAGAAGTAGAGACCAAAGATGAGAAGACATGAGATCAGTCAACATTACTCCTGTGCTGCCGGGTATGTGTCCCCTTTTCCCATCGGTCTAGTATTCTAAAGAACTGCATTCATTACTGAAAAGAGAGCATGGTGCTGACCTGATGTTAGTTTCTCTTTAATGTAGAAAGTTATGTTAATTGCTTCAAGGCTGCACATAGCCTTACAGTGATAATATAAACAAAGGAATGTTACCCTTGATCTGGCAAACGATAATTCATGTCATCTGTAAAATATGTTAGAAACCAACATGTCGGTGAAGATTCTCAGTCATCCAGGTCATGATAAACATAAGTGCTATATCGTAGGCAACTGGACTTGCTTGCATCTCTTGAAGACGTTTCACCTCTCATCCAAGAAGCTTCTACAGTTCTAAATGACTGGTGTGGAAACACAGGCTTGAAACTCTGTGTGGGTGTGAACCCTTACAGAGTCGTTGAGGGCACATGTTGATCGTTGACCCACCTGGCCATCGTGTGTCGTTAGGGTTAGATGGGACCAGGTGTGAATGGGTGCGAAGTCTTCTGGGGAGGGATCCCAAGACTGCATTGTAGGTGGGTGATAAGTAGTGTCATAGGCCACCTCCTCTGTGTGACGATGGTTGTTCCAGTTTGAAGTAGATGGCTTCTTTCACGCCATCTAATGATGCACGTGATGGCCAGGTGGGTCAACAACTCACATGTGACCTCAAAGACTCTGTAAGGGTTCACACCCACACAGAGTTTAAAGCCTGAGAGTCTGCACCAGTCAGTTAGAACTGAAGAAGATTCTTGGATGAGAGGTGAAACGTCTTCAAGAAACGCAAGCAAGTCCAGTTGCCTACGCTATAGCACTTGTGGTTAGAAACCAACCTATCTGTCCTTTTCCCAATCTCTTTAATGTTACCACAAAAAACAGAGGAAGCAAAATGACATTGATAATGTGACATTAGATTGACTCCTCTTGGTGTAGCAATACCGTAGCTAGTTAGCCAGCATTTTGCTAACTTAAGATGTGGCAATATGCAATTTATTGTGTCTGAGAAGACTGTGACATTCCCCCAGCCACATCCTTTAACCATCTTCAAAATTTGGTTTTCTTTTCAGCATAGACAGTTGTCACGTCATATTCTATAAATACTACATCCATCTCCTCCACAGACTGCATTTATTTGCTGTGAGCTCTATGAATTATAGCGCCTTCAGAGATGTGGCCTCTTAATTTTGTTGGGATGTCAGATACTCCAGCCGAAAAGCTAAATGAATCCAATTACCCAATAAAAAAAAACAAAACTCATGAGATAGCGATCCCTCAGTCCAGAGTAACTTTGATAAAATGCTAATCAGGGAGCCAAACAAGCAAGTCACAGACCCCGGTCAGACGTTAATAACAGCTCCACCAATTAGACAGATGACTCTGGTGACCCAGAATTCCCCACATGCACATCAAACAAGCGTAAACACTCATCAATCCCCGATCCTGACTTGAGGGAAGACTGAGACACAAAGTTTGTCAGCAGGAGCAGTGTGTATCCAAATGGGCAAATGCTTGGTTTTAATGTGTTTGAAATGCAAACACATTTGCAGTTTGGGTTACTCCAACATATTGCTGCTAACGCAGATTTGATAATCCTGGTCTTCTGATCATGATTAGGAACTTGATACTATATCATATGCATTTTAGTATTTTTTTAACACCTTTGCCACCATGGACATATCAGTATACTCCTGTGGTGACGGTGTAGCTATCAACTTTGGAGCTTTCAACCCGTCAAAATAAAGCTGGCTGTAACATCACTGATAGCATCGGGCTTGAAAAGAGTGCTGATAAAAGTTTTGATGTCGCACTGAAATGATAACAAAAATGAAATGGAAAATGCCTGGCTCACTTTCACAATCAGGAAATCTACTTTGAAAGTTGGCCTTTCAGGATGTAAAAAATGAAACATGGTAGCCAAATATCTAATAAATTCTGGACCATAGTGAGAAGATTACTTTTTTTTTTTTAGAAAATCTAGTACACCAAAAATCTTTGCTGGAGTGGAGAATAATTTGAGGGAGCATGCATGTTTTGTTTTCTTGTCGATTGTTGTTGTTGTGAAAATGAATATGGCTTTGTATCTATGTCCTTCAGATAAAACTGTGCTTGACTGTCAGTGGTTTGCTTGGCAATCTGAGACGTCTGCTTCACAACAGAAGTTACATTTCATAGCTCTTAGAGGCCACAGACTCCATCCCCAAACTGAAATTCATTTTAACCTTCCAACATGTTTACTGGTCACAGTCTTTTTTTAGTATTTGGGACACAGAGAGAACGAGTGTGTGTGTGTTTAGGTGGCCCTCCATTTCCCCAGTCCTTCACCGATAAATTTGACTTTGTCTTCCCATGACTCCTCTGCTCATGCCAGTCGGCCAGCAAGCCTGTCAGTTAGAGAGCACAGATCAAAGCCCGGTTTCAGCCACTCAGCCACTAAAGCCAGCATGACAGCGAACCATCATTAACACGCGCAGAGAGCGTTACTCCTCTTCCTTTTGGACTTAACGTCACTAATGTTCTGCCGCTGTCGACCGCAGCTTCACCAGGGCTCGTTTGTATTCAGGGAGAGTCTGCCACCCAGGCATAAGAGCCAAAAGATATGAGCTTGATACAAAAGTGTGCAGGATGGAAGAATTTGATGGGTACAGCAATGAGACAGTTAATTCTCAGCAGCAGAGCTGACAGAGCTGATTATAGCCACGGCTGTGTTAAGACGCTGACAACTGAACAGTGCTGCTGTCAGGGCCTGAGGGAATTATTGGGTGTTGGGTGAGAAGTGACGGATAAAAATCAGCGTCTTTATAATATCATGGTAATGAGATGAAAATAATAAAGAAAAGATGGGGACATTTTTTTAATTCATATAAAACAAGAAAGTAAAGGGAAATATTGCTTTTAAAGTGCGGATATGTGATCTTGACATTTACAATCTTTTTAACATGCCCACAGTCCACTTTATTGATTTAGTGGAAGCATTAGTCACAGTCCGTCCATCAGTGTACAGAGGGTGCTGAAAGAAAGGCATTTAAAGAGGCAAAAAAAGACAGTAGACATAGACAATAATTGATTGGTTCTGCCAGGTCAAGAGAAGAGAGTGTTTCATGCTGTAAAAGCATCCAAATGTCTTTATGCAAACACTTCCACACAGAAACGGCAACATACAATATGCTGTCTGTAGATCAATGCTGTCGTGGAGGCAGAAACAGAAAATAAAACAAGTCTGATGCATATTTAATATGTACTGCTTGCAACAGTGCTGGCGCCAGACAAGGGGACACAGAGTTTCATGGGTGGGCCTTCTTTTTACTTGGTCAGAGATCAGGGGCTCTATTTAGATGGTCTAAAGTGGACGGCAGAGGGCGCAGAATCCATGTCGCAAGTGTCATTGCTATTTAGATGCAGGCGCAGTTGTCATTTTCACGCCCTGCGCCCTCGTCGTCTAAGTAGCAAATGAACTTGCACTTCTCTGGGTGTGTTGGTCTAAAAATGAGGAGTGGTCAGGCGCAGTCATGGCGCGTTGCTAGTTAGATGACATAAAAAGCAAATGCGCCAGTGACCAATGAAAACCTGGTCTAAAGTCAACGGTGCAGTATTTCGCTGTTAAACAAGTTAGTAATATGCGTCTCTGGGCGGGTGCACAACGCGCGTGCACTCTGCTCAGACACACACGGAGCAGCCACACATATGCAAAGATAACAAATAAAAATATGATTACATTGTGAAAGGTTATTATTGTGCACATTAAAATATTTATCAGAAACACGTCTTAATGGTCAGTCATTAATCAGAATGATCTAATCGCAGTAATAATGATCATCATAATTTGTAATAATGACAAATTAAATTGTGAAATTATTTGACCAATCAATCATTTTTTTGATTGAAAACCAAAGCCCACACCTTGCATTTATTTTAACATGTTATACTAGGCTACATTATATTATATTATTATATCGTTATCTAGGACACACATGCAAATAAGAGGCAGAACACAGCTCTATGAAACATGTGAAAACAATTAACAAACGTGGGTGGGGGGGGGACGCTGAACAGGTCCTAGCTGCAGGACAGCACCTTGGGGAGCTCCGTGGCAGTCCTGACAGCTGTGCTCTGTTATATGATGAAAACAGGTTTGAATAATATTCCACAGATATTTAGTAAGATCTTTCTTGTATTAGTGATCCCACGCCTGCTTTACCTCGGGGAGCTTGGGTGCCTGTCTGCTGTCCCCGTAGATCTGGTTTTGACGGGCCTTCACCTCCCACACGAGGAGATCCGTCTCCTCAGCTGTAAAATGCTCACTCTTTCCAGTTGGTAGGTCCACCATCTAACTAGCTCTCCGCCATGTGCTCCAATCGCTCCTCTTTTAAAGGGAATGAGAGGTGACACTCTGATTGGCTTATTGAATGATGCGCCCAAAACACACCCATGACTAATTCACAGAGTAAGTCCAACCCTTTTAGACTCTCCGCCATGGCGCACAGTTTGAAAACGCGCTGTCTAACTAGCAAGTGACTGGGACACGCCCATGCGCCGCATGCCTGGCACTTTGCGTTTTAGACCATCTAAATAGGGCCCCAGATGGTTTTTTATTTGTTTGTTTCATTTTGGTTTTTTGTTATTGCATTTGAGTTTGGCCAGACAGATGGAGGAGGTGTCTTTTTACTGAGAATTAGTTCCTAACCTTGGAACAGTCAGAATTGAGTATTCAACCAAGCCATTTTATAACCGCACACATGTACCTCAATGTATCACATGTCCAATAAACAAAAAGATGCGTACGGACCAAAATCAAACAGAGTATCGATCTATTCCTGCACTGTGGGTCTTAAGTGGTATGAAGATGGCTCTTGAAACTTGGCCATCTGACCCCCATTCCCTCGTCGTGAAGAAAAGCATAGCTTACTGTGTCCTCTCTTGTAGTATTGCAAAAGTTACTTGACAATTCCAACTCTGAAACAAAAATGAATATGCTAGTCCAGCCTTTGTAATTCAATGAGCAAACAGCAGGATGGGAGAGAGTTGTCACCAAAACAAATAAACAGCTGATTTCCTAATGCAAATCGTCCTTACAGATAATCACATCATCACAGAAGCTGTGTCTGCACTTCAGTGGAATACAGTGACAATGAACTGGCATGCAAAACGCACGATAGCCAACCCCTCCCGCCACACAAAACAAAACAAACAAAGCAAAAAAATCATGTAAGCCTCCATCATCACAGTGCAAACACAGCCAAGCAACCGTTAGCGACAGACACTTCAAAAAAACATTGATAGTGAACAGCGATCATGGCATTTTGGAACCCACCACTACAAACAAATAGAGTATTGTTATAATGTTATAAATTAGATTGGCTCAGAGAACTATTAAATATACACTGATCAGCAGAAGTGAAGTGAGTAACATTGATCATTTTGTTAAAATGCAATGTTCTGCTGGCAAACCTTGAGTCCTGGCCTTCATGTGGATGACACTTGATATGCACCACCCACCCAGACACCGTCCAAGACCAAGTGCCCCCTCTTATGACAATGGTTCTCCCCAGTGGCAGTGGCCACACTAGCAGGACAACGTACCATGTTGCACCACAAAAACTGTTTAGAAATGGCACGAGGAGCATGACAAATAGCTTCAGACGTTGACCTGGCCTTCAAATTAGCCAGATCCCAATCTGATCAAGCATCCATGGGATGTGCCAGTACGCCACCTTGCAACCCGCAGGACTCCAAGGATCTGTTGCCAACACCTTGGTGCCAGACATCACAAGACACCCCCAGAGGTATTGTGTCCATGCCTCAACAAGTCAGAGCCAGGTCCGATCCAAGAGTGCCCCACCCTGGATCAGGAATACCTCTGAGGTACCAGCACATCCCATACTTGATCAGATTGGGGAATTTAGAGGCCAGGTCGACGTCTTGAGGTCTTTGTCAGGTTTCTCTAGAAATTCCTAAGCAGTTTTTGCCATGTGGCATGGTGCATTGTCCTGTTGATGAGCCCAAAGCCGTCATAGAGTGCTGTTGACATGAAGGGGTATACTTGGTCTACAACGGTGTTTGGGGAGGTGGTGCATGTCAACTGGCATCCAAATGGATGTCAGGACCAAAGGTTTCCAAGCAGAATATTGTATTGTGACAAGATGATCACTGTTTTTCACTTTACCCACCAGTAGTTTTAATGTCATGGCTGATCTTGTACAGTTTTTTAGGAAAATAGTCATTTTGCAAAATTGCGGTAAATGTGTATTATGTTGGTAAATTTACAGATTGATTGGAAATTCTGCTTGATGACCATTTTCTCAAAAAAAAATTCCAACCCAGTTAAGAAAAAAATTAGTCAGTGCAATGGCCTATTTGATTTGATGATCACATTACTACAGAGCCCCTAAAGTCCTGAAAGGTGGCATTTTTTGTTTTTGTGTATGCAAGTTATTATTTTGTGTGCACAGGATGAAAAAGTATCACTTTCCAGGACTTTAGGGGCTCAATTTTATTACTGGAAAACAAACTCCACCTTTTCATTAGAAGTTAGTCTTGAAAACCGATTGGATACTAAATTTTGCACACTGATTCCCTCCTTACCAGCTGTAACGTTACTCTCATTCCATCAGGAACCAACAGGCTAGCTAGCTAGTTTATCGCCCCCCCCCAGCCTGGGATTTGTGGGCGTAACTTACCATAAAGTTAGCGATAACAAAGCCCACCCATTTAGAGTGAGGTTTTTCCCATGTTGCTGTTAAAAAACAGCCTTTACACACACACACACACACACACACACACACACACACACACACACACACTCATTGATGACCACACCACTGTGACTGTCTATTGGCAATCTGCAAAACAGAGCTACCAGCAAAGCAGAAGAGGTGGAATAGGAAAGTTGTGAGCTGCTGTCACTAGATTTAGTGTAATGGCCCCCAAGAGGCCAGGTCTGTGTAGGAGAGGGTTGGAGTCAGAGAGGCAGACTCATCAGTGTTGCAGGTGTTGGAGCGCAATGGTTGTTGGTGCTGCTCCAGCTTTATAACACTGCAGATCATACAGACTGAACCTTGAGGAATAAAAGGAACAAGATCTGTGTGGCCTCAACGAGAAAAAAAATCCTTTAAAGTGAAGACTGTTCCACTAAAAATTCAAAGCATAAACTGCCTATAAGCAGATGGTTCCTATTGCTGAACAAAAATGCTGCGTGTGTGTGTGTGTCTGTCTGTCTGTCTGTGCGCGGAGTGTGAGGTGCCAGTAGGTAGAGGTGGTAGTGTGATGTCCCTCATGATTGCACAAAGCTTGAGGCCAAACAGCCCATCGCCTCTGTCTCTCTCTGGGTAATTCAGGGTTGTTGCTGTATTATTATCTTTCAGATAGTCGTCTTAATTAATCAGCTTTTTGCTTTTCCGTCTTGCTTATTTTAGTCATTCGAATTTCACAACTCTCTGGTGTTTTTCTCTATTCTTTGGTCTTTCTTTTTCTGGCTCTCATAAACTTGCCCATGCTGAGGATGGCTTAACTAGCATAGTTAAGTATTAATGGAATATTAATGCCTTGGAAATTGTGCTGTAAAATGTTCTATAACTTGTGCATTAATTTCAGAGGTTTTGGAAGCCAGTATTATCCAGTTGACCGTCTAACCTCCTCTGAGCAGTGCTGATCAAATCCTAGCTTAGCAACCATGATTAGGTGTGGCAGCAGCGTCAGAGTTGAAAGTTTGTCTTTGTCCCTTTTTCTTTTCCAAAAGCAAAAATATAAGAGGAAAAGAGTTAGGAGTAGATTTCAGAGCATGTTTGTTCCAAAGTGAGCTGCTAGTATTAGCTAGCTAACTAGCTTACTACTACAATAGTAACCCAGCATTACTTCCAAGTCCAAAGAGTAGCAAATGATTAGCTTACATCATTTTGTGGGGCTTCAAGTAGGTCTACACGATAGGAGGAAAATATGCGATATGCAATAGCATTGAATATTGCAATAATACTTGAGATGAATAAACAGATATCTAACGCCCAGTTTAGACCAAAGATTTGTGGCGAGATGAGTTGAAACATGCAACCACTTGCAATGTTCTAAAAACCTGCTGATTCACACCTATGCAACTAGATGAGATGGTGTATCATTTCTATGCAACAAATCTCTGTACCTCTGTTCTGATTCCCAGTTTTTCAGGCTTATTTTGTAGCTGAATATAATTTATAGCTTCTTAAAACATGAGTGAGGATAGCGATAGTGAGACTGGTTACAGCTGCAGTTGTAGTAGTGATGAAACAGTGTAAAAGAAGAACAAAATCAGCATCACATGGACTGTATTCATAATAAATATGGCACAATCATAGAAATAACCAGCAAGCAGCAGCAGTGACCCACCATCCGACACCAGAACACCATGAGTACGGAAACACAGGGCTTGGCGGGGATAGAGCATTCTGATCATTGATCAGCATTCTGGTCAAGTCATTTTGACTTGACCAGCGGACTTCACCACAAGCCGACTGGCTGTTGAAGCAGGTGATGTGCTGCCGATGATTTGACCAGCTGAGCTGCAGGTGACATCATCAGCCAGCTTAAGTGGAGCTCAGACAGCCAGTTCACACCACTGCAAGTTTTCTCTGCAATGTTCTAAAACAGTTTTGTCTCGTTGTGAATCTTTGGTCTGAGCTGAGCTTAAGTGTGGTCAGTTCTACCTCTCTGATGCAAACTGCTTGTTGAATTTAAAAAATTAATCAAAATTCTTTCCATCATTCTTTTATTGAACAAATTGAACACTGAACTGAACATAAAAGGCACCATTAACAAAAAATTGTAACATTTTAAGTGCAGTTTTCTCCTGAAAGGCTCTTTCTACTAACTCAAAAAATCAATATCATGGTCTTTCGCTGTGTGTTTATCGCGCAACACTTTTTAAAAAACGATATTGTGCTGCCCTTGCTTCAGGTTACATTAGAAAAAGTCTGGTTCAGTACTCACAAATCCACTGTATGGGAGCCCATCCTATACATTCAGACTGTTTTTTGTCTCTTGTAAGCAAAACATCATTGTTTCAGAGTACAGTTAATGGTAAATTAACTTTCATGTTAATGTGTCTGTACTTTCAAATTAAATTCCTACATGGTCCAGTCAGCTAGGTTCTGATTTATTTTGACAAAGCACAGCTCCTAATTGAGTATCTATTTTGTGTGTGTGTGTGTGTGTGTGTGTGTGTGTGTGTGTGTGTGTGTGTGTGTGTGTTTTTTTTCTGCGACTAAGCGACCAATGAAATCTTGCAGACTAATGACCTTTCTGGTTGGTTGACTAACGTTCGGTCGACTATTGGGGGCAGCCCTGTTAATGAATGACTTTTTAATTGGAGCTTGTAAAATTTAATCTTTCTCATCAATATCTGAGACCCTTTGCAGGGTTCTCTTGAGGCTCATGTATAGTCCAAGTTAGATACGTATACACAGACAGAGCCTCTTGTCTGTACTCTGCGTTGATTTTGTCCATATTTGTGCACATTTTGTACTGCACATAGACATGGGCTAAATGTAGCAGTACCACCGAAAATCTTGGGGGAAGTGTAGCGTAGTTCAAGCGAGACATGACTTCAGGACAAGATGAAGACATTTTTTTAAATGGTGGAACGGAAAAAAATGGTAATACAGTACTCTCTATCCACATATTGAGATGTATTCTATGGCCTCACAGACCGCCGCTGTCTACAACGCTGCATCTGTTAAAAGGTATATTATTACGACCTGCCATGCTTGTTGCTGTCAGAAACTTTTATTCTTTCCCATAGTGCTAGTTGACGTATCTATGTCAACATAAAGGACACATGAAAGTGTGCAGGCAGTGACAGTACAACATATGAAATTAACAGATCTATTTTCATACATAAAGGGAGAGTTAATGAGTCTTAGCCTGCCTCCTGTTCATGATGTTGCAGCTGTGAAAGGACATGTAGGCTTACGTCTGCTAGTATTCTGTATGTATCTTGTATTATTAAAAAGTACTGCATAATTTAAAAGAACCTTCAGTGTAATTTTCTTCTAAGTCTCCTCTGAATGCAGATTTGTTTATTTCCTGTACTGCTTGACTTGTACCTTAAGGTACTAGTAAGTACTTTCTTGGTATTTCATATGCACAATATATATTGCCCCCCCCACTCACCTCGTCTGTGCCGCCGAGCGCCGCACAGCATCTCCACGGACTATCACATCCAGACGGTCCCGGTGTTTCTTCCGCAGGCTCCGCTTCACTCAGCTTCACTCAGCTGCCCGATATACCTGCTGCTTCTTCCCACATTAACCTGAATAATAAACCAGGGCTCGGTTAGCGGAGGCTAACTGGCTGTGCTGGCAGCTGAGTGAAGTGGAGCATGAGGAGGAAGCACCGGTTAGCCCCGCTTTCACTGCAGGCAGATTCACTCGCCACAGGGGCGAGGAAATAAAACCTAAACACCCAACTTAGTTTGGCTTAGTTTAGAAGTTAGCGACATCTTTCACTCACTCTCGGTCTCTGCTGTGTTTAGCTATTTCCCTGCTTTCCTGTTAGCGTTAGCATTAGTCAGCTGCCACACTAATGCTCCAACTCCAACTGAGCCGGGAGCCCACGGAGAAGAGTTGGAACGTTAGCATGGCAGCCGACTAGTGCTAACATCCCTACGCTTCTCCGCCAGGCTCAGTGAGCCGGAGCCGAGAAGCGTGGGGACATTAGTGTTAGCACTAGTCGGCTGCCATGCTAAAGTTCCGGGGGGTCCATGTCATTGGTTCGACAGCCCATTAGTCCGACTGTCCGCGGTGCTGAACGGCTCTCGGCGGGAGTATGGTGCGCCGCGACCAGCTTGAGGCGGAGCAGGCTCACGGCTTATGTGTTTGTCACTTTCTTTTTCATTTTAACCCACACCATGATCTTTTCCTGACCCTAACCAAGTGTTTTTTGTGCCTAAACCTAACCAGACCTTAACCACAGGGCATCATGATGATTTCGGAACGGACTTCGGAACAATGAGTTTAATATGGTCGGAACAGTGGGATGTCGAACCAATGGGCTGTCGAACCAACGGGCAGTTCCCCGTTCCGGGAGCCTGCTTAAGCGTGGGGACATTAGCGTTAGTACTAGTCGGCTGCCATGCTAACATTCCAACTCTGGTCATCTTCAGGTGGACGTTCCGCTCTCTGCCATTTCATTTCGAAAAAGAGAGAGGGTGTGTGAGGTCATGCTATACTCCAGATGAAATTACACCTCTGGTTCTTCACCTAGCAATTTTTTAATTCCTTCAATCTAGAAATGATGAATTCCGCTTATTGCTACTTTAAATACTATAATTTTCATGAGCCCCAGTGTGCGTAGCTGAAAGAGTCATTTCGTTTAACTTGTGCTCTCCCTCCAACACTTGGGTATATTTTTGAAAGATCCTCATTCTTCTCCTTTACTGCTTATGCTCACATTTCACAGAAATGTTGCATCACATAAATGACTGAGACTCACCTGCAGCTCGTGTGCTCTTGGTGATAATAAAACTGAATCACCTGCCACAAGCAGAAATTTAACGTTTATCACTTTGGCTGTAGGTTTCTCTCCAAACATGCCTCCCTCTCATTTGCATTTCTTAATGAATTCACTTCCCTGTCCTCCAGTTACTGTGCAATGACAAACATGCCCACCTCCATATGTTTCTCATCTCAGTCTGTCTTTGTTTATCTGCTCTTCACCATCCGCACTATTTTTCCTCTCTCGCTGACTCCATCTCTCTCTCCACAACTAATTTTCTCTAACCAGCTTAAGTCAGTTAGGCTGTGTGGCAACAGGCAGCGTGCCCAGTCTGTTGTGCCACAAAATTACTGCCAGCATGTGAGCGTGAGAGAGAGAAAGGGACAGAGAGGTTCATGTTACTTGTGATGGTGTTGGGTCATGTGCAGGATAATTATATTGCAGTTTGCAAAGCTGAGCTCGTGCTTTATACACCACGTTCTTCATATGGTTAATTAGCTTCGATGATGCTTGCAGTGCGGTACATATTCATACCAAAAGTGCTCAAACCTAGAGAGATGTGATGTGAAAGAGCATAGGAAATCAGAGTGATGATAAGTCGTGGCGTCAGATCTCCCCAGGGCTTTTCCACACTGTGTGAGATGCTTTCATATCTGTCCCAGATCCGTAAAGGAACCTATCAGATGTTGAAACCAGGGTCCTCATAAGCACAAAAGCGTATGCAAATGCAGACCATCCAGACATTTAGCAGAGGAATTTAATCATAGCAAAGCATGCGATGCAATGCGCTGCACTCAGGAAACAAGATGAGAATTCCCCACTTTTAAGGAGCCATATATTAACTACAGGTATAGAAACATTGTATCACTACCACAAGCCACCAATTAGCGTTAAATTCAGCAGTTACAAGATCCATCTTCACCCTATTAAAGATCTTAGATTAGGTGTCACTCGCAAGAAAAGGACAACCCATTAATGGTTTAATTGGTTCTCTCTGCTCTGAATGTAGTCGATGTGAACTTTGACCCAGTGCTTGTTGCCAATCACACCTCACCCTTGCTGATCCCTATTTGTTTCTCATCAGCACCTTGCACATACCTACAAAGGCCAAAATGCATTCAGTAACATTCTTATACAACCAGGAGATATATAGCTTTGTCTTCAGGTCTTAAAGTCTGCAGTACTACGTGGGTTCAATCAGGTAAGATCTGAGAGACACAGGTATAGGCTGGGTTCAAGTCTCAGTTTCAGGCCTGTGCAGAACTCTAAAGCAAGAAAATATGTCAAGAGTCGCAACTTGGGATTAAAAACCTCATTTAATGTGCATTGGACAGAATATGTCTTCATCCAAATGGTGAGAATACCTTCAAAACAGCAGTTAAGTGCTCTTAAACTACATTCTGGGTAGTTCAGAGATCGCTGGACTTTGCGTCTGCAGTTGCAACCCAGGCTTCGAGAAATTACATTTACTGAATTGCATTCATTATTACGTTGTGGTGATCAGCTGATTTGGCTGTTATCAGGCGATTAAATGGCCGATATCAGCGGTGATAAGTTTCGTGGATATGGGTTAGTAGGGGCCTACAGCACCCATAATTTTAAGTGGAAGAAAATTAAAGGTCTATAATGAGACTTTCTCCATTGTGCATGTGGGAAGTGGTGATGGATGGTTCAAACATAGGACTTGCACCCAGGAGCCCAGGGTTTGAGTGACATGTGAAACCAATATTTATGCCCAACCATGATCTTTTTGCAATTACATTGCTTAAGTGGCTAAACCTAAGATAGGGAAAGTGAAAACCTTACAGTCTTTTAATGACCATTGAATGGACTGATAACAGCCTTCTGAACCTACCAATGGGTGTAATAGGCACCCTACTGACCCATATCTATGTTTCCTATTACCACACACAACAGCCATTTAATGGGCTGATAACATCCTCATCGGGTCTACTGCTTAGATTATATTCAGAGATACTTCCTTGAGTTCCTGAAACACTGCAGGTTACGTACCAAGCTGGATTTGCAAAGAGGTGGTCCCTGTTGGACATACAGGGTCCAGGACTGTGACATCAGAACCCCGCGTTTGTGTCCAGACTCCTATTTGTGGTGAGGTTTTGCAACAAAGACACTCTGGTTATGGTTAGTGAAAGATTGTGATTTTGGTCAGATGTTAATAAAACAAATGGTAGAAAACAAATAAAATATGTTGAAATATGTGAAAATAATGCTGATACATTAGGTATCAACATTTTTGCGTCTTTCCAGATCGGTTAATCAGCCACATTTCCTCATTAAATTAATAGAAAACATGATTCGCTTGGCATTGCATTTCCCTCAAAAATTTGCCGTTTCAAATTAGCTGCACATGAAGGCAATCTCCAGGACACAGGGCTGACAGTTTTGGTGAAATATAAGTGGGCTTTAGGAAAGTAAGAAATGTGGTTGCTTGATTATGTGGATTTCTTGCATTGGCTGTGCAGGCTCCAGCACACAGTAATGCCAGGCGAGCTCATTGCTTATCAATATCGCTCTCAGCAGCTGGTGCTCCTCCATTGACTGACCTACTCTTCAATACACAAGCCAGACGGTCTCTACTCAGCTGACTGGGGAGACTGGTAAATGGCTGTGGGCCACATTAGACACATAAGTACTTCTTTATAATGTTTGAATTGACTAGACAGTGGAGCAGGGATGGGAGAGCCGACTTTGACTTGCTTGTGAAAGGGAGGGATTGAACAAAGGGCTGAACATGAAGGCCGTGCCTCGGCTCTGTGGCTGTAGGTTTAAACCTCTGCTTTCCTGTCCACACGCCAATTGTACCCTTCTCTCTTCATTTCTCTCCAGGAAGCAGAACCATTGACTGACAAGCCCCGTGGGAGTGTAAACACCACTTTAAGAAAAAAAAACACAGGTTGGATTCAGACCCCACATACTCCTCTTTCCCCTTTTATTTTTTTGTGTCAAACTGTTTCAGCAGTTTTCCAGTTCTGACATAACTGTAGCTCCTGAAGGCCAAGCTTTCCTACCAAACATGCTGAAAACGACACATCAAACATAGTGAGAGATGTGAACATGGTGACAGACGTATCCTAAGGACTTAAAGCATTTTTGAGGTTAGGCAACTAAAACCACTTGATAAAGGCTCTGATCGTGACAAAATATGATTTCCTGCCTTAACACCGAACAGATTGCTTATGCATAGTAACACTAAATCCTTCATTCTTTTACCCCCCTCCACCCCACCCTTTTTTTTTTACAGATCCAGCACCCACCCACCCCCTCACCATTTGTCACTGGCCCTGATAATAATCCGTTGTCAAAAGCAGGGAGTGTAGCCTGTAATAAGGGGTATTAACCCAGGAGGGAACAGCTATCATCATGGTTTGGAGATTTAAGCGAGTGCATGTACATGATGACAAAGGGAGAATAGCGAAGAAGAAGACCCAACGGGGAGCCTCTCTTCTTGAATAGGATTCTGACTCACACAACATCTGTACAAAGGATTTAGAGGATTTGAGAGGCCTTGACCTGTTATTAGAAGTGTTTGAATGTGACAGAGAGATTTAGCTGTTGATTTCTGCTTCAGGAGTGCCCCATACAGTAGCCTACTGTTTCATATTTGTCTTAACACCACTGGAATTGCAGTGTATGTAGGGAAATTGGCAGTATGGGAACAACCTTGTGCATATTTGAGATGTCTTTAAAGCTCAATAGGCCACCACCCAACATCAGACATGTTTGCAACAGAGTGTGTAGCTGTATATTCCAACCGATTACATACATTTCGCCTGTAGTTTGAACCTTGCATGCATCAAATGTTTTCTGAGATGAACTCTCTCAGCCTGTCTTGCTCTTATTCTTACTCATTTGCACTCTCTGTCACACACACGCATGCGCGCACACACACACACACACACACACACACACACACACACACAAAGCGGCAGTGAAGCAGCAGGGGAAAGCATCAACCCTCCCCCTTTCGATTAATGATTTCTTCTTCCCAAACTCCTCTTCTCTCTGGTAGAAGGCATCTGCACCACTACTCTGCCTGTCTCCTTCTTTTTCCAACACATCAGCACATAATCACACGCACACACACACGTCTGAGAAATCATTTGCAGGGAGTTATCAGAATAGGACTCATGATTTACCTGAATGGTGCTTAATTGCGCATCACTGAGGCATGTAATCCCAATCACCTCATCGTTACAAGCAGAAAAACACAAAATCCGAAACCATGCTGGGCTTTGACTGGTAGCCTACGCAACACTTTGCTAGCCGTCCTCTCTGCTTGAAACTAAACTGATTCTCCACTATCGCCCACCATTTTCTACACAACACAAACGAGCAGAATATAAAAAAATAAATAAATAAACGGTTGTTCATTCAGTCAAATGAAACACTCATTTCTTGCCAGGGTCTGTTTTTTTTCTGTTTTTTTTTCCACTCTGAGCAGAGAGATGTGGCAGTGAGCTTCTCTGAACGTCAGAAAGCCCATCAATAATGCACACACAGCTTGTTATAGCTCAAACTCACTCTGCTTCGATGGCTCACCAACCTAAAACCCAGCATCAAAGACCAGAGAGATGTCTCTCAGAGTGAACGTGTGTGTGCGAGTGTGTGTGAAGAATGTGAACACATGCCAGCACTGGAGTGTCTGAGAGGCAAAAGGCGTTGAAAGCCTTGACTTTAAAACCTTTTCTAATGGGAAGAGGAGTGACTGTTTATTCTCATGGAACAGGCGATGTGGGGAGATTCATTTGGCGCAGGGGGATTTTTTTTTCTCCTGAAGTACTTTCTGAGAAAGAAAAATACCTTTGTACTGAAAATGTATAAAATGTGACAAAGATTGAAGTCAGGGACACAGGCACTGTGTGAATGTCAGAAAACTTTTAAGTCTTTAACATCCAGTACTTTGTAAAGAATGCAGAAAAGGAAGGCAAGACGTTTTCAGTGCTCTGCCAGTGGTTACAATGGGCACAGCATGAGCTTCAGTATGAACGAGGCTTCCGTCTGACAGGATCTTCAACCCAGTCACCAGCATAGCTGCTGGCGTTGTACAATTCTGCAAACCATGGATGAGTTGCATTTGTACATCTCGTGTGGATATGTTAAAACTTTATATTTCTTCATGTTTCTATTTTCAATTTTATGATATGACAGTGTTGTGGTTATGTTTAAGCACAAAAACCACTTGGTTAGGGTTAGTAAAACATCATGTTTTGGCTTAAAATACCCTGATTTTATCGCACAAACATGGCTGGAAATGTCCCAAACCCTTGTCAAAAAATGCCCAAATTTGTCTTCAACAGTGGTCTGCTGCTGTCTGCTGTGTGGCAGCCATCTCGCCTAGGTGTCACGCCATCCACAGTCCCCTCCTCCTCATCATGAGACACTCAACTCCTATAAATGTAATGAGAACCACTCTAGAAATGTTGATATGATACATTCGAAATGTACAAGTGTAACATACCAATGGTTTGCAGGAATGTACAATGCCAACATTTTATTATAAGCACCACTATGGAGACAAACCAGCCTTAACCAGGTGCACAGAGTCCTAGATTTAAAAATTTTGGGACTTTTGATGGAGCATATAAGGGCATTCTGCTTGTATCACCCAACATTAAAACCATAGTTTGTCTCCTTAACTGGCTTTCCAGTAGGAGCATGCATAGCCAGTGCTGCACACACCTCTACTTTCCTTTTCCTTTCCATTTAAACATCAGCATGCATGAGTTAATGTGATGCTCTCCACATCTCCAGACCTCCTTTTGATGGCACAGGTCGGAAACGCCTTCAGTGAGAGGTGAGAAGTTTTTTCTCACGGAATTGCAAACAAATCAACTGAATAATATTTTTTAAAAACGCTTACTTTCAATAATCTTGGTAGACAGATTGGCTTAACAACTTTCCTGATAAGTGAACTAACCCATGCAGACTGCAGCCTGTCTCCCCACCCAAAAACCTGCAGCTCATTATGCGTTTTACCAGCGTATAGGAGAAGTTGTATCTATGTATTACGGATCAGCCTCTCACTGAACAGTCCTCACTAAACCCCACAGGAAGGGTGGGGCGTTGTCATAACTTTTCCACCACACCGCACCGAACTTTCCTGTCCGTCGCGTGCGCTCCCCGCGTCCGCAACTCACCTGCAGGAGACGGTGATTTCTACTTTGGTGGCGGGGATGTTGCCGGTGATCGGATCGAAGTCGTACACCGATGACATGTCCTCGAGTTTGTCCATAACGTCTCCCTCCATCATCTCCATCGCTAGAGCTCGGGGTGGCTCGGGTCTGATCCTGGAGCCGCACAGCCTGGCTCTGACGGAGCGCGTCGAGTCTCCGGGGACTCCAGAGACCAGATCAGAGACCAGACGGCCCCCGGTCCGAGCGGGTGAGGCAGCCACTTCACAAATGTTGAAGCTGGAGTGGAGGGAGCACTAAGTGAGTGGACACCCGCAAAAAAATGGCAGAGGCGCACTTGGTTAACTCTCCATGCAGCGTAAATAAAATCTTTTGGAGAAAAAAAATGCGGGGAGTATCTGAGATTACTGTTGCGCCCTCACCGAGCGGCTGCACATCACATGGAGAGGTGGACTCCTCTCTGCGCTTTGTCTTCAGTCTGTGCGCACAGCAGAGCGTGTGATGAGAAAAGGGCTAGATACACTCAAACACACCCATCCTCCTCCCACACGGAATTACACTCAAGTGCTGGCAACCCTGCCCATGCCCCGGTGCTGCTGCTGTCGCCCTGCAACAGCCTCTGTGCTGCTCACTGACAGTGTGTGAGAGCGAGTGTCATGGTCTTTTCATTACGCACCTATTATATTTCATATTTAAGACTTTATGTGAGGCTTGGTGGGCAGAATGTAGTGTAAAAAAACGTCAAAACCATTAAACTACAGTAGCCTAATAAACCATTAGTTTTACAATTTGCAGTAGGTTGTTGGTAGTTAAGCTAAATTCATATTTTCATAGTGGTTCAAGTAGTTGAAATACTATTTGTCATTTTTTGTGTAGTTAGCTACTGAAACTACAAGTTAGGGCCATAAAAGCAAATAATGTATTTTTTTTTTTTTTTTTATCATTTTACCATTGCTTCTCTACTATAATTGAACCCAGTTTGTACACAATTAGTGATAAGTAATGATAATTATCCTTCATACATTCATTTTCCATCACAGCCTATCCTGTTATGGGTCACGGAGGGTTGGAGCCTACGTAGGGTGCACCCTGGACAGGTCCCCAGACTATTACAGGGCTGACACAAAGAGACAACCATTCATGCTCACATTCAAACCTACAGGCAATTTAGAGTCACCATTTAACCTAACCTGCATGATTTTGGACTGTGGGAGGAAACTGGAGTACCACAAGCAAACCCAAGCAGACATGGAGAGAACATGCAAACTTGACACAGAAGGGCCCCCCAACCCTGGGTTTGAACCAGGAACCCTCTTGCTGAGTGGCTGGTGAACTGAGTAATCCTGCTTGGTGCTATACCACCACCTGGACTCTAGTTTCTGAACACAGGTCTGACTGATGGACATTGTATACCAAATTAAAGGTGACTGCACTTTCCCAGTAGTAGAGGGTTATTTAATTTTTCTGTATTATTTATGATTGGTGCACAATGGACCCTTTTTGTAATAAACTCAACTGAGTGGCATTGTTTTGCTGGCATGTGACTGTGCGGCACGGTGGTAGAGTGTGTAGCATTGTCGTCTCATAGCAAGAGGGTTCCTGTTCTCCACACAGGGGAGTTTGCATGTTCTCTCCATGTCAGCGTGGGTTTTCTCGGGGTACTCCGGCTTCCTCCCACAGTCCAAAGACATGCAGGTTAATTGGTGACTCTAAATTGTCTAAAAGTGTGAATGTGAGCGTGAATGGTTGTCTGTCTCTATGTGTCAGCCCTGTGATAGTCTGGCAACCTGTCCAGGGTGTACCCTGCCTCTCGCCCATTGTCAGCTGGGATAGGCTCCAGCCCTGTAGTCCCGTCCCGTAATAACACTTAATAAATATGGTCTGTTCTTATGTAGATGGATGGATGGATGGATGGATGGATAGATAGATAGATAGATAGATAGATAGATAGATAGATAGATAGGTTCTGTTGTCCAGAAAACTTTAAATTCCGTCTTTTGATATGTGACTATGTCACTAATAGTTTGACACTTACTGATATTAACCCACACGGGTTTCCTGTTCTGAGGCTGCCTCCACTTCATACTCAGGAAATCCATTATAGCACTCAACTACTGCAATTAACAGATCCTATTTTAAAGTGATGAGTTACACCTTATGGAGGTTTATTGAGATGCACAGGTTTTAGTCCCAGACAGTGCAGAAGAACAAAGTCAGCACAAATATCTTCTTTATTAATGGACCACTTAAGAGATTTACAAACATATTCTGCTTTATAATGACTAATAAAGAGTCAGTATGCTACTGATATGCATGTAAGAAACAACTAGTTATTAAGTTTAGTTTACCGTACTTTTCCTCAGTATAGTTTTAGTTAACCAAACATAGATTTCTCCCTAGGCTAGTTTTGCTGTAGTTTAACAGTGTGAAGTAATTTGAAGTTTTAAAGTAGCTTTCCCAACACCGCGAAAGGAATATATTGCTTTGGTTTATTTCTTTTAATCTTAGTTTTTTTTCATGGGGATTATTGTATCATTTCTATCTCCTGAGCCCAACAAGTATTCATGTAAATCAGTCTTAGAGGGAGGGATCACTTGAACTGCTCTCAGCCAATTACAAGTGGTCTCAAGTAGACACGTCTTTGTATTAGTGGGTGTGCTTTGGAGGGGGAAAAGATTTCAGCACCATAGCAACGGACAGCTCCCAGAACAAACTGTGCAACTTAATAATGGTGAAAAACCAGTGGTTAAGTATTCAGAAACTTCTTTAGCCTTTAATACTCACTGGGAAATAACTGCACATTCAACCAATGAATCCAAATGAATCCTGAGTTGGAGTGAAATCTGGAAATGGGTCAAATCGGCGACCATTTTCCTTCCCGCTGTGCTGATGGTGGAAGGAGTCATGTGCATGACATTTTAAAAATGCAGTTACCAATTAAAATGTGTTCATGCTGGCTGATTTAAAATCAATATTAATTACAAGGAGGGAATTACATAGAGATTTAATGGCCACCATCCATCATTAGCCTGTTGTATGCAGCTAAGACCTGCCCTGTAAACCACATTGTAATGAATATGCTAAACTTGTGCAACTGCCTGCCAAAAAAGTGATGGGTTTGTCATTTCTGGGTGACTACAGTTTCTAAATGCAGGCTCTGTGTGTGTGTGTGTGTGTGTGTGTGTGTGTGTGTGTGTGTGTGTGTGTGTGTGTGTCTCCACCGCCTCACTGTTTATCACACTTATTCTGACATGCTGCATCTCTCTCTCTCTCTTTTCATGCATAAACAAAGAACTTACACACATATGAAATGCACGGAAACTCTGGTCGTCATGAATAACCAAACAACCAGCTGTTTCAAACAGGTTGCTGGTTGCATCAGGAAACAAATCACTTTTGACTAACTTGGAAACTACAATTTTCACTTTTTGGTCAATTATGGAAACAGAGACATCAGATTTCCAATGTCATCGTTCCTTTATCATCTATCTCTCTGTCTCTCTCTTACCCTCTTACTCATTCTCAAACGCACCTCTTACACAAACACACACAGCTATAAACATTTTTTTTTCCTCTCGTAAATGGGTGCAGAAGCACACAGCTCTTTCCTGCATAGAGCACCTAGCATCTGGATTCTGGAAATCAATTTATACCGACATGGGGTGCTTCTACCCACACAGCCCTCCAGCTCAAGATCAGTAACACACATGTACATGAACACACACACACAATCATTCTTTCAGATGCACATCAATATGCACAAATAAAGACAAATTATCTTCTCACATGTCAGTTAACGACCCATAAACGGAGCTAAAGAGGCACCCACATCTGCATACACACCCTTTTCTCTGCTAGGATAATTCATGTATTTTAAGAGCCCGCTGTTGAGTGTGGGTGATTATTGCCCATGTTCCAAGGAGTGGGCTGGCAAGAGCAAGGCTAGAGGACGGCAAAAAAAACAAAACAATCAAAGGTCAAGACCTTCACAACAGTGATTTGCCTCGAATAGAAACCTTGGGCATTGCATATGCACACAAACTGTGATTTAATTGAATTCATAAAAACAAATTTCCATCCATCTGCTTTGATCTTAAAGCAAAGGGCGCTCTACAGGGATTGGTGTTAAAATTCAGTCATATTTTCCCCCTGGATATTTATAAAAGCACTTTTTTAAATTATGTAATATTGTAGATCTGTGCTATCTCTTTATTAGGGGTGTCCTGATTAACTTTTGGGGGGCTCAGGAGCTTCGGTAGTAATCAAAACCGAACATTAAAGCTTCAGCTGTGTTGTTTTTCAGCAAAAGGTTTGATGTGTTTATGCATTTTTGTAATCCAAAGGGGTTTGGTTGAACGCAGTCCTATCTATGCACTTTTTGTGACATATTTCTTATGATGAATAAGCTATAGACTACATAAATGGCCATAATTATAGGCTTCAGGGCTGAGACAATGCCTGACAAAGCAAGGGGAGGAGTGGCTCAGCGAATATGCTGCACACAGTTCTACAATGAAAGAAGATTTTACCCTATTTGAATAGTAAGGAGAAAAAAAACCAAGAAGATTAATATGTGGCAGTCAGTGTTGATATTACAGTGGACTGCCAAAAATAAATCAATGTATGGGGAACAAAGAATTTATATTTATCGATCTTATCTTACTATATAATGACGAAAACTCTGTCTGTGTGTCTGTTCCACGTTTTTCTCCTCACTGACTTGGTCAATCCATGTGAAATTTGGCACAGTGGTAGAGGGTCATGGGAGGATGCGAATGAAGCAATATTACATCAATTGGCCAAAGGGGGGCGCTATAGCAACCGATTGAAATTGCAATCTTTGAATG
>NC_065529.1:17613158-17613370 GCF_006386435.1 Epinephelus moara
AGATTATTAAAAATGAATGAATGGGCATATCTCATGCCCCGTATGTCGTAGAGACATGAAACTTTGCACAGAGATGCCTCTCCTCATGAGGAACAAATTTGCCTCAAGAACCCATAGCTTCCGGTTATATAGATTTTCCGCCATTTTGAATTTTTTGAAAAACACTTAAAATCTATCTCTTCCTAGGAAGTTTGACCGATCTGCATGAAACT
>NC_065529.1:17613380-17628854 GCF_006386435.1 Epinephelus moara
AAAAACACTTCAAATCGATCTCTTCCTAGGAAGTTTGACCGATCTGCATGAAACTCAGTGAACATAATCTAGGGACCAATATCTAAAGTTCCCTCTTGGCAAAAGTTGGAAAACTTACTAAAAATGAGCTTCTATAAGGCAATGACTTTAACTATCTGCCTTTCAACGTGCTACCTCAACTACTAATGTACAGTTTTAGCCCACTAACTATCCCACTATTGGCAGTGGTACTACTGTACTTTCAATAAATGAAAATCGTACTGTCAAATTCACAAAAACTCTGTCTGAATACATTGCTCTTCTTAATGGGTTCAGTTGACTATTTAATCTGCAATTTCCTATGACCTGTATCCCAAACACACACCATGTGTATCTGTACGTGGGCAACTGTGCACTCAATGGGTATGGACTAGTTTCTTTAATGTTTTTTTTTTTTGTTTTTTTTTTTAATTAAGATAATCCCAAAATTGAAAAACAAATACAGTAGCTACCTAATGAACAAATATCCAAATAGTCAAGCCTTACTCTTCATGCAGCACATTCTTCATGTCACTTGTGCACAATCAGTTACAGTCATCAATCAAAGCAACATTTAACAGTTCTTACTATCACAGTCAATGTACCATTAGTTTTGAGCACTCCTATAATCAGATCAGCTCTGTAACAAGCAGTGCTCCAATCAACAGTTGGCAATCCAAAATAATTAACACATCAAGCGTATTTTTCCTCCAAAAACTGCCAGCTGACTATTCTATATTTATCTGTGGCAGTATTACTAAGAACAAATAACAGCACCAAAAGGAGTTGGAAGAGTTGCTGCTGCCAGTTCCTAAGAAACAAAAACCCCGTCATGCCTATTCTTAAATGTCTTATGGAGTCAGCTTGTTGGGTGATCAATAGCAAGACTTACAAAACACTGGATATCTCCTTTAAATGCCATTGCCATCCAATTGTAAAGGACCAGGAGGTGGTCAATGCTTTGTACAGCCGGTCACATTAATAACACCATAGGGGATTCAAATGTCCCTTTTCCTCCTTCTCCGTCCTGTTCTCTGGGCTTCCTGCTGGTTTCTAAGCACTAATTACTGTGTTTATGCTTACTTGCGTCATGCTGTCCAAAAATATCGCCTTTCTGGAAGCAATTATGCAAAAACAGACAAATGTCCTGTCAAGCAAGTGAAGCGTCTTACAATAAAATATGTGATCCCCCCCACAACCTGGAAAATAAATACAGTTGTTTACTGTGTTTATCTCATTCCTCAATTGTTTTAACATTATTTCAAAAAGAAGTGTTCATTAATTAACACGTGTTGGGTGTCAAAGGCCTTTTCTTAAACACAGGAAGTGGTCAGCAAATAGTGGTTAATCAGGGAATGTGCTGGTATTTTCAGCCAGCCTCTGACGCACACTTTTAAAACGCAGTCTTCTGCTTCAGATTTGACACCAGCTAACTACAATATGTCTTTGTCAAACTTTATATTGTGGCTGCTGGAGGAGGTAATGAAAGGAGTCAGCGGTCGATGGTAGTGCAGTTTTCTCTTGATAGACAGTATGCCTTCTGCTGTGTAGGAAATTGTGTTGTATTTCATTTCTTAAGGAAAAATCTCCCACAGCACAAGACTTTTTCATTCCTGGAGCCTATTTTGTTATTTGGTGAAAAATAGTTTTTATTCTTATGTGTAACTGGCCAAATGAAGATGATGTGATTTCATGCTGAGGTGTTTCACTAACAACACTGCAAAGACTTCATCTAAAATATTACAGTAAACTTCAGGTTTTGGAGTTGTTACCTCACAATCAGAGAGCAAAGGCTTTTCTCATAATGAACACTGACAATGGAGGAAGAAAAATGTTACACCAGATAGCATCTTTTCCTAAATATATCATTATGAAAATAATGTGGGTTGCACAGGGTAGTGGCCACAGTAAAATCAGACTATCAGCATTTACATAAGTTACTTAGTGGCTTTGCAATCTTTGTAATAAGCTTCTGCCACCGGGGGTGAAATTTCGCGGAAAAAATCTGATAAAAGAAGAGGAAAAACAAGAGTAAACCTCAGTCAGGCCTTCAAGAGATGGAGAGAGCTCTGTGACCAAAGAGGCTTCAGAACCTAGCTGTGGAGCTAATGGATCAGTAAGTAACACGGCTAAATGTTAGCTAGACGAGAGAGGACTTTACTGTACTGGCTGCTAGTTAATTCCTAGCTGGCCAGCATCGCAAATTGCCACAACCAGGGACCGGGTAGCGAGTGTTGGTCGGCTGACATCCTCGTTGCCATTCTACGGCAACCCTCGGACAGTGATACCCCCCTCCCTCCCTTCTGTTCTCTTCTCATGGAGGCAGCTATCGACAGACATCGCCCAGCTAAGTGAACACTGAACTTTGTTTCCCATTCAATTTGAGCTCCAACCGGCTGCATCATTTCCATACGGTACCGTTTATTCTAGAATCGGGACTGTTTACATGCGGGGTTCCATTCCCCTGAAGGGAGTTATTTTTCAACAGTCACCGGCTCACTCTACATTATCCCTTACATATTGGTATGATTCCACTGTGTCTACTGTTGTTTGTACTGAAACTGTACATAGGCCTATTGGTATAATTTACTGTGAGTTGTTTGTACTGGTACTGTGCATTCTGGTATTTAATTTAATTTATCTGCATTACTATTTGTTTTTTCTTCAGATAAATCTGATAATTGTTGCTCGGTCTCTTTACTCATTTATTTAGTAGAGTGTCAACACACCTTCTCATTTTACATATACATAGAGGTATACTGGTGGCTTTACAGCCTACATTTTATTTAATAATAGAGAGTCTAATAGAGTCATATTATTGATTATCTCTGATCCCCACAGTCAATTTGGTCGTTGCAACAGTGCGACGCAACACCACTGACGCTAGGTGGCGCCAAGCTGAAAAAAAATAAAACGAATCCTACCTGTTGCCCCTTTAACACTAGTCCATAACAGTGCTGCAGTCTGAAGAACTGCAATCTTGGAAACCACTGGCTATCGATCTGATGACAATATAGCCTCTGGGGACCCAGATATTGGGACAATGGATATCCAGGTCAAGATTTCCGCTGACGTGCACCAGTCATTGTTTACAGTCAGATTAGCAATCTTGGAACCCATTGGCTCTTAGTCTGATGATGATTTATAAACACAAGTCTGCATTTGATTGCAGATAACTTTGAAAAAAAGGTAATAAAATCCTTTACTCTTTAGATTAGATTTTAGCTAATGTGTTCCACCTCTTTTGCTCTCCAGATGGACTTTGTACCTGCATGCAACTCAAGCCCGCTCAGACAGGATTGGTTAATACCACTCAGACTACCAACGGAAACCAGAGCACTTCAGATACCACATTCTTGTCCTGTTGCCTACAGATCCTGCATTCATGTTAGGGCTGGGCAATATATCAGTATTATATTGATATCATGATATAAGACTGGGGCAGCACGGTGGTCTAGTGGTTAGCACTGTCGCCTCACAGCAAGAGGGTTCTTCGTTCGATCCCGGGTGTGGGAGCCCTTCTATGCGGAGTTTGCATGTTCTCCCCATGTCAGCGTGGGTTTTCTCCAGGTACTCCGGCTTCCTCCCACAGTCCAAAGACATGCAGGTTAATGACCCTTCGCTAAGCCCCGCCCCCCTTAGTTACTGTTGCCACGTCCGTCAAGCTTTCGCTCCTAGCACAAGAAATATGGAGTTTTCAGCGATATCAGTGAGAGATATTCCAAAGGAAATAACATCAAATTTCTGGAAAAACTGTTCGGAGATATCACAGAGAAGCCGACAGAAAGGTCTTCAATATGCATGTGAGAGCTACATTCACAATATCATCTGCTGGTGGAGTATAAATCACGAGAACATTAAAATAGAGGGAAAAGCTCACCAGTCGCAATACAAGCGTCAGGCACCCCACGTCTTGACACTTCACGTGAAGGACAAAGAATGTTCTTGTACAGCAGGGTAAGTCAATATATGGTTTAAATGTAAGTTAATGTTGAGTTATGTTCCCTCCTTGGGGCAGACAAAGGGAGAGCAGCTAGCACACAAAGCTAGCGTTAGCTAACGTTAGTTAGCATCTTAACTTGGAACAAACGTAGGTGTTTTTATTGATCTTTGCTGGATTCAGCTGTTCGTGTGGTCTTCCACACTGTTTTAGCCATATCTTCCTTGGGTCTTGGGCTTGGGGAAGAGGAAAAATTCAGCACCACCTTCAACACTTTTTGGGTATCAGGTGTCGGACTTGAAGGTAACGTTACCGTATGCACACCGCTTTGGCATATTAGCGTCTGCTGAAAGCTTGACGGACCTCTCGGTTGCTACACACGGTTGCTAACGTAGGATTGGACAGTGACTGATTAAGGGAGAGGCTTAGCGAAGGGTCAATTGGTGACTCTAAATTGTCCGTAGGTGTGAATGTGAGTATGAATGATTGTCTGTCTCTATGTGTGAGCCCTGCGATAGTCTGGCGACCTATCCAGGGTGTACCCCGCCTCTCACCCAATGTCAGCTGGGATAGGCTCCACCCCCCCGCAACCCTCAAGAGGATGAAGCGGTTTGAAAATGGATGGATGGATATAAGACTAGATCAGGGGTCAGCAACCTTTACGATCAAAACAGCCATTTTCTGGCCAAATAACCCTGCCTCATAGTAAAAGGTAACACAGCCTTTTCAGTCGAATTCAGCTTAACTAACAGATGTAAATGAGCATTCCTTAATATGTTTTAGCACAAGATGGCTGCTCTGCAGTGGGCTAATTTTGGTTATTTGGTATTTAAACGTTGCAGCGTTGCACATAAAAGCCAACAAAAAATTTTCCACACACTACATGGCTGTGGCTCAGAGGCAGAGCAGGTTGTCCACCAATCGAAAGATCGGCAGCAAGTTACTGAACCCCAAATTGCTTCTGATGGCTGTTCCATCAGTGTGTGAGAGTGTGTGAATGGTTACTGAGTAGCAGGAGGTACTTTGTATGGTAGCCTTGGCCACTAGTGTGTGAATGTGTGTGTGAATGGGTGAATGTGACTCAGTAGTGTAAAAAGCTAGAACTAGAAAGGTGTCATACATGTGCAGTCCATTTACCATTTATTAATTCTATTATTATTTTCCCCTGAGACCTTTCCCATTTTGGATTTGGAATCCACAGCTCGCCCAGCTAGGGAGACTCAAGACTACTGTAGCCATCACTAGTGATGTTTTTAGAGCAAATGGCACCAGGCCACAGACATATGATGCACATTTTAGTTGAGAAAATGTTTGTTTTTTTTAAATCGGTATATAGGCTACACATTTTTACAGTTGAAGAATGTAAGAAACACTTTAGGCCTACAATAATAAATGAAAATTTTAATTTCTATATAATTTCTGTCAAGGCCACAGAGAGCAACTGGAGAGGGGCTAAAGAGCCACATGTGGACTAGATAGAATATTGTAATGTCACAAGTGTTGCCTTCACCTAGTTTTAAAGGCTGTATTGCAGTGAAGTGATGTCTGAAGTGATGTCTGAAGTTATCAGACTGTTGTTGTTGTTGTTGTTGTTGTTTTTCTATTATTTGCCTTTACCCACTGAGTCATATCCACATTACTGATGATTATTCATCAAAAATATCACTGTGTAAATATTTAGTGAAAGCACCAATAGTCAGCTCTGCAACATCATTACAATATTTATATCAAAAGATTTTGTAAAAAATATTGTGAATTGTTTTTTTCTATGTCACCCATATATGTGTTTATAGAGATTAGAGGAACTGTATTGTTGCATTTAAAACAAAGGATTCAACTACCTTTTTCTCGACTTGAAAAGCTCTGACTGCTTTATGCTTCAACCTTATGTCAGATATTCAGCTGGTGTTGTCAGAGGTCTGTCTGTGAGATGTAAGAATTTGCCGACTGAAGAAAGCAGGTTGAAGAAAAGAGAACAAAAAACTGAAAAGAAAAAAAAAGGCTTAAAATATTATGACGTGCAAAGGCTAAAGAAATTAGAATGTGTTGGAAGCCTTTTCATTAAGCCCAGTCACTTCTGGTGCATACAAGACTTTTACCAGTAACCATATCCAAATCTAACACTTCACTTCAGCTAATACAGTAAATCTTTTGGAGTACAAAACAGCCTATGAAAAAGTAGATGGTGTTCTGAAAGATTTATATTTCAAAATGACTGAGTGATGTTAGTGTGCTCATAACGGTGCAGACTTCCTCATGTAGAAGTTAATTATTTCAGTAACACCCATTTGGTGCATCTTAAGCGAACACCAGCCAACTGATGATTTATAATTGAGCTGGATTTAATGTGACCGCTGAGGCTTTGTCTTCCTCTCTACATGCTGTAGAAGCAAGTGGGTACCACACTTGTTCCCTGTAGAGATGCAGGGGTTTGGATAAACCCTGGTTCAAAAGGGCCACATGTTCCCTCCCAGAGTGTAATCCTGCTCTGTGGCCTGGTGGTTTAATCCTGAATCAAACCCCATGAAGTGGCAAACATCACAGAGAGGCCTTTTATGAATGATTGCTCTGAGATCGACAAACAAACAGACAGATGGACCCATGGAACGACACACGCGCCCGCATACGGTATTTATGGAAGGCTACAGCAGCCTAGGTGGCTGATTGACTGGCTAATGGCCCAGCGCTCCCTCAGGCTGCAGCAGTGGGGATTCAAAGAGCTGAATTTTGGATTACAGCTCCAAAACAATAATAATAAATATAGCCACACTTTTACCAAGCAGGTCTGCAGTCGATAGACGGGTGCTCAAACTAATTATGAACTCCTTGATTTAACACTTGCTGCTGCCCTCAATCAGATGAGTAACACCTCATCCAAAAGTTTGAATGGTGCAGTAGTTTCTCTGCTGCGGGGAAAGTTCACTGCTTAGTCCTCCAGGGATGCCGCCTGGGCGCCTCTGCTCTCTATTTTTACCAATGAAGCATTTGTTGAGTCAGTTTAGCTCCTTGCTAATAAGTGTTTGATGTGGCTGAGTTTAAATGTTGAAAATGGAGTGAAAATGATACCAGACTGAGCAGCAAAGAACGTCCACTCAGTTATTTTTGCCTCTTACAGCCCCTCTGAGACTGTGGTATCCGTAATTAGATTAAACTGTGAGTATTGCTAAAATATAATTAGTACATTAGTGCAAATATTTCTAATTTACTGTTTATTTTAATTAGCAAATATTTTGTTAGACTTAAAGTGTACATCCTGTTTGTACGTCTCCAAAAACAACAGTTAACACAGTTATATTTGTAATATACTGCTGAAAAGACAGACTGAAAACTTGCCCATTGCGCACGCTACCTTTTACCCAGTGCATGCTGGGTTGTGCTTTAGTTACGTTATCCCTCTTTAAAGGAATAGTTACACATTTGGGGAAATAATCTGATTTCTTGCCAACAGTTAGACAAGGAGAGCAACACCGTGCTCTTGTCTGTGAACATGAAACTACAGCCAGTTAGCTTAGCTTAGCATGAAGACTGGAAGCAGGGGCAAACTACTAACCTTGCTCTGTTCAAAGTTTTAGGCCAGGCACAGTGAATTCCTGGCTCAACTAAGAAATACTTCTGGCATGTAATGGGTCATACAGACACAAGATGTCATAACTGGATGCATATTATATATATTTATACATTTTAGAGGTACTGGCAGGCAAATTTTAGCAAAGCCTGGCAAGCTGTTTCCTTCTGTTTGCAGTATTTATGCTAAGCTAAGCTAACTATCTCCTGGCTCTATAGCTTCACATTTGTTGTACAAACATGAGATTTGTGTGGATGTCTTCATCTGACTCTCTGCAAGGAGGCAAATGTGTAGTTCCCAAAATGTTGAACGAGATTCATCAAACAGAGTGTTATATTTAGGAGGGTTAGCCCCCTAAAAATACATAAATCAATTACTTAATGTTGGTGCCGTAGACATGACACATGATGTACAGTATGTGCAAAACAAAGAAGTTATTCAGTAGATGTGTAATGATACATTTATCTAGACAGTTACAATATTTACTGAGATTGTCTCATACTGGTTGCAGACCCCTGAATTAAATGAAACTGAATTTATATTGTGGCAAATGTATCGTTGTCCAAAGAGCTGATATATTATCTTGTGAATTACATCCCTAATATTCAGTTATTGAAGTGAAGTTCTTAAGTTATTGGTGATTTTATTGAGTTTCATTTGTGTTTTTGCAGCTCAGGTCTTCCTGGACGTACCAGTGTACATGTCACTGGATATACTGTCCTGGTCCAATTAAGACAGCAACCTTTAATCCTGCCACTGTTGCTGCTGTCTGTAATGTGACAAGGGAGTTGAGAAAAGTTTTTCCCCTGTAATGTCTTTGAAGGCACTTATTTCATATAAGAAAAAAGGTTGCAAAATAATAACCACAATCTTTGCAAGAAAGGCTATGTAAATGCGTAGTTCAGGTTTTTACAGCATAATAAATTTACGACATGTTATTCAGTTCACACAAGGTCACTTAGACATATTATGAGAGCAGTTTCATTGAGGAATACAGTCTGTGGCCTCTACATGATGCACATGAAAGGACAGTATAATTGGTTTTGATAGTATTTAAATAGTTGTTTTTGTTTTGTTTTTTTTGTTAAGGAGTGCTTTATTTAGAAATAAGAGATTGTGTTTGAAGGTAACAACTGCCAAGTGTCCTGATAAGGAGCACAGAAGGTGGATAATGTTTGACAGGACGACAGATCAAAGGTCCACGTTTGTTTTCCTGTCTGATCCACCTTCACACTTAAGAGTGGTTTCTGTCAGCGCCGGAGTGTAAATCTGATCTGGGTGAGTGTGTCTCTGAAAATACTCTCTTAATACTTCAGTGGAGTTTACAAACTACTTTCCAACACATGTGCACATGTTAAACCCAAAGGTTTTCTGGTGCGTGGGAGCATCCTGTCTTCAGCATCATGGTGGAACTGGCCTTCTACCCAGCAGTGGCACTGATATATTTTTTCGGAGTGATGAAAGCCACACAGGACGATCGGGTGGAGCTGGATGACCGGGCGTCGATGAACGTGTTCTGTCTGTTTGTGTTGGCACAGCCGCTGTGTCTGGTGCTGGGAGGATACACTGGCATGGCTACATACCTCCTCACAGCTCTGGTTTCCTACAACTTTCTGCCTTGGAGGGAGACAAAACAGCCTGTGAAGGAAAAAGAATCAAAGAAGAAGAAGAAAAAGTGAGAACAAGGAACGTGCACTGTATGGAGATAGAGAGACAGTCAATTCAAACAGGTTGTGAAAGGGAAAATAATTTATATGAGGAATAAGCATTCAGTGTGAAAATCTTTTTTACATGAATAAATTAATGTGTTGCTACCTTGCTCGACCATGCAGCACTTCTTTAACCTCTTTCAACACAAGTGTTTTTCATCTGCATTTGTGCACATCTGTGAGAAAGCACTTATCCAGGGACATTCAGTTATCTTCTGCAGAGGAAGTGACTCATTCTATAATTCCTGATGCAGCAACAGGGTTTATTTTAGACAAAAATGGACAGATAACTTTGTCATTCCCATAAGACATAACAGCCATAATGAGGGGACTGAAGAACAGAAGGGCAACAAATACAGAAAAACTCAAAATCTATAAAATGAGAGAAGGCTTGATATTAATGAATCCTCACAGAGAGATGCACAAATGTATGTGATTTATATATAAATGCCTCAACAATTTTTTTTGTCACTGCACACAAAGAAATGTATTATTTAACAATGCAATGCAATAGAAATCCACAAATGTATGCATTTAAAAATAATATCCAAAACATATTTGGATGTTGTTACATTTTTTATCACGTATTTTCAAAGGTAATTATTGTATTATATTTGTGTGTGCATCATAAATACATTTTTAGGAAAGCCCTAATTGGTGAGGTAAAAGAAAAAGAAAGTGAGCCAAAACGTACGCTTATCTCCCAAATATGATATATTATCTCCTGCGTACAAGATGTTATCTTCTATGTATACGATGTTATCTTTTACGCAGGAAATAGCATTGCTGTGCTCATGCTAGGTTCCAATTAACAAATGTGATCTTTGATTTTGAAACAGTAGCCTAATGTTGTTTTTGTATCAATCTTTTTTGTTTTTCTTAAATTGCATTGATTTAATCATGTAATAATCTCAGTAAAGCTAAACAAACAAAAACACAAGGCTACCACAGTTATATTACGTTACGTTAGCGTGTAATCATGTAGAGGATACGTTGAAACTTTATGTTGCAACAAGGCTGTAGGTAACGTGTGGTTATTTTTAGGCACAAAATACACTTTATTTGGTTAAGAAAAGATCATGTTTTGACTTAAAATGCCCAGTTTTGGTGGCAAAATTCCGGCTGGAAACACAGTGCCAGGTTGTTAAAAGACAACTGTGTTTGGTGGCTAAGAAGCCGCTGGAAACACAGTGATGGGTCACTAAAAAACAGCCGCTTTTGTTGTCTTTGGTCTGCAGCTTGGCAGACGTCTCGCCAAGGTCACCAACCATGGTGCTGAAACAACAACTAAGCAAAACCCCACCCACTGGCTGATATTAGAACTGCGTGCAGTAGCCTATCAGAGTTTCATGTTGGTGTATCGGTAATATTAGTGCAAAAAAAACATGAATCAATCTCTCTTTCTCTTGCTTACTCACACACTTATTAAATAGACTGCAGATGTCCGTGTGTGGGAAACTAGAGATTGTGGGCGGGTGGTTCTTGTGCATTTGAAATAAAATCCTGCCGGCGCCACTGCACAGTTCCATTGTGTTTTACAGTGGACATTAAGTTAGTTAACTGAGGTAAAACCTTTTGTTTATGCTGCATTTAGCTGAACTTTCATTGCCCTTTCTATCTTGCACTGAACACTTCATTCTGCTCGGCTTACTCACTCTCAAAACAACCTAATTAAGACGAAAAGTTTATGTCCTACATAAGATAGACATCTCCCAAAATGTGAAACTATTCCTTTAAGTGAGGAAGTATGAGTCATTTCTGCTAAACATCATTATAACTTAATGGCACTGAACATTGATTGTCATTGACCGCTGAATGACTGAAAATTTAAAATGACATCATGCACATTCATGAGCACTGCCTGCAAATTTCACCCACAAAAACAATTATTACCAACACAAATCAGCATTGTGATTTTTTAATTATCCACCCGTGTTCATGAATGACTGTGTGTTCCTCTGATGTGCCTAAACCTGCTCGTGTGGAGTGTGTGTGTGTGTGTGTGTGTGTGTGTGTGTGTGTGTGTGTGTGTGTGTGTGTAAAACTGGGCTCAAAGAGAGAGTGTATAATGGGATTAGATCGTGCTATTTAGTTGACAGTCTGAGGCTTTGTTCAGTGGTCCCGCAGATGCTCACTGTGTGGATCTGAGAAACAGTTGGAATTTTTATTGAAGATGTTCATGACCTCCCACAGCATTAAATTCCTCCTTGACGTCATGTGATTTGAAGCCATTTTCCAGGCTTGCACAGTGTCTCTCCCTTATTTCTCCTCTTATAAGTGTGAATTTATGTAGGGTAAGTAAGGTGATATCCTATAGTGTCACACATTAGCTACAAAGGCTGCATTTCTGTTGTTAGCAGCTTCAACATCTTCTTTCAAGGATATACCAGGCCATGAGAAAATGTTTATTTCATCTCCTATACAAGCTGTATATGTGCAGAATGTTCCCACTTCACCTTTTGCATCGTCACATCAGTGGTGCTGCCTACTGCAGCCTCTCTTATTTAAAAATATCTCAGTCTGCTGCTCATTTATTACCTTCTTTAGCGCATATTCCCCAGCCAGTCCTCTTAGCTGAATTACTTCCCATTGTTGTTGTTGTCTATCTATCCATCTCAATCCTCTACATTCAACTTTGTTTCCACAATGCTGCTAATTATCGGTCTACTAAATTTATTTGCCTGTTTTTGTTTCTTTGTATCATGTCGTTGCACTCCCATTATTGTAGACAGGAGCTGTATTTACCAATCAACAGAAAAGACTTCTACACCCTTGAAGTTACAACCTAGAATTTGTTACTGGATTATTTCTGTCATTGTCTTTTTAGGACCACTACATCACTGTGATTATGCAAGTTATACAAGGAAATGATTGAAACAACATTCAAAAATGAGATTTTGGGCTGAAGTGATTCATTTTCCACTCTGTTAAAGAAAAGTTTTTAAGCACTGTTTATTCACTTGAGCACTTTAGAACTGAGGATGTAATAGCTACTACATACTATACTAATACTATAATAGAAAGTAGGGCTGGGTGATATGGAGAAAATCAAGTATCATGAACATTTTTACCAATTACCTCAATATTGATATTGCAGAGATACTGTAGGGCTGACTACTAATACTTTCACAAAATATTTACACAGTGAGACTAAGTGGGCCTAAGTAGGCCACTAATAAGTTCAAAATATTACATCACTTTATTGTAATGCAGCCTTTAAAACCAGAGACAACATATACAATATCATCATACCAAAATCTAAGACGATATCTAGTCTCATATCACAATATTAATATAATATCTAAAAAGTAAATGTTTTGCTATCTACCTTACTACTGTAGTTGATTACCTGCACTTCGTTTTACTAAATTCAAAGAGAACTGAAAGAGAATATTCATAAGTAAGGTTCACTAAGCGATTGCAATATTATTTGTAAACCAGCATCAACAGATTTTGTGGCAGCAGGAACAACTTGCAAGCACAACATGAATTATGGTATATTATCACCCTATAAAGTTGAAATGGCGAACATGTTAGCAGACAATGGTTTATTTATTTACACATCCAGCAGATACAGAACAGCATCAGCATTTACTTGGAGTCACCTTTGTATCTACCTGACAAATGCAGGAGCAAAACTCACTCTTCTTTTATCATTGCTTTGTTTTGATGTTTGGTTCTTTAGCTAGTCGCTAACTTTGCTGTTTGGTGCTGGGTATGGAGCTTACAGCGGGTTTATCAGAGCTTTTTCACTGAAAATGGCTGCCTTTGTCTGGAAATGACAGTGATGGAGGTGAACCAAAATAATAAAGATGCAGGCCATAAAACTCAAACAATAACCTGGAAGGTGCTGAAACTCTCCAGAGAGTTGGGGGGGACTGCAGTACTGTTCACTTCCTCCTTGTGTTAGCATGCTAACATTTGCTTGCAAGCAAAACGTGCAGCTAAGGCTGATGGAGGCCTGTAGCTTTGCAGGCATTTGGTCATAAACTAAAGTACTGATGTATTGATCCTCTGGGGATCATGAATGTCTGCACGAAATTTGTTGAGATATTTCTGTCTGTGGACTGTGGGAAGTGGTGGACAGACCAACTGACCCACTTTCATTGGTGTTCCTAGTAAATTATTGTATTTTTAGTTGAAATACTGTAGTTAAATCAATTTTACTTTACTCACTAGTAAGCAAGATCAGTATTGGACATTTACTATGCTCTCAGGGTGTTTGGCTGAATTTCAGATTGATTTTCATAGTTACAGGGTGATTGATAGAGTAGGACAGAGATTGATGGCTCAGCGAGTAAGAACAGACTTACTGGAGCATTGTAGTGTAATGAAACAGACGAAGACATTCAAATGAAATTTCAGGAGTTTATTATATAGAGAGAGCAGATGGAGCACATACAGCTGGGACGTGACAGGGTTTGTGTATGGATGTTTATTTGTTTGTGACTGGCATCTTCAAATGGTTTTTGCCTCCTCGGAGGCGTTAATGGCCGTCGTACATCACAGTGCTTGTGTCTCCCGTCGCGGCTGGGACAAGCTCAGCCCGACACAAGTTAATGATCAGAGTTTGCAAAGGAAATGAAGATGTATGGCTTTTGAGTCTGTATCTCTAGCCCTGGAGGAGAAAGAAATGCATCTGGATGAAAACATCTCCCCATGCCTGCATCTCATCCCTTACGCTGCCCACACATGATGAGCGGTAAAACCGTTCTGCGCTGGCTGTGCCATTGTTTTCCTATGGGGAGAGTAGTGACGCTCATCTGGGCGGAAGCGTTACCCTTGGCATGGTGCTCATGGATGTATAAAGAGAATTGGATATAGCATTGGAGGCGAGGCCTCCTTCATTCTTATGAAAGTTGCTCAGTGGCACATGAGGCTATAAAAGTTCATCTTTCTGGGTATAAAATAATCCAAATCTTCAGCATCACAGGGCCTGTAGTGCAAGCACACTAGAGACTTCGGCCAGCCAACTTTCGTTTTAGCCCTCTGCTAACTTAAATTGGGATAAAATGGTTTATCATGTGGCTCTTCTGGAGGTGACCTTTAGCTCACCTGGTGGAGCATGTGCCCCATGAAAGTGGAGGCCGTGGCAGCCGGCCAATTCGATTTCCACCCATGGCCCTTTGCTGTGTGTCATTCCCTCTCTTTCTCCCCCCTTTTCCTGATACTTCCTAGCTGCTGTGAAATAAAGGCAGTAAAAGCCCAAAATCAAACCTTTAAAAAAATTATGTGGCTCTTCTAGACTTAAAGAGGCAACAGACAGCATTTTTCCTAAATATATCATTATGAAAATAATGTGGGTTGCACAGGGTAGTGGCCACAGTAAAATCAGACTATCAGCGTTTACATAGGTTACTTAGTGGCTTTACAATCTTTGCAATAAGCTTCTGCCACCAGTGTTGAAATTTCGTGGAAAAAATCTGCTTTACGGCAGGAAACGCGTCATGTATTGCCAAACTGGTCGGTCAGCCAATCAGGGACTGGAGCTGGTCCTTACGAGGAGTTTTTTTTTTTAGTTGGGCATGAAATAGTTGTGTCACGAGCACAATGGCAGACGGACAAAGTTTGGAAACAAGTGAAAAACGGCCTAGCAAAAGAAAACGAGCTCCTCTGTCTGAGGAGGCAAAGAAGAGCAAAAAGGAAAGAGGTTTCAAAAACAATGTCCAGCTAGCTTTATTTCTAATGGATCAGTAAGTAACACGGCTAAATGTTAGCTAGACAAGAGAGGACTGTACTGTACTGGTTGCAACCAGGGACCGGGTAGCGAGTGTTGGTCGGCTGACATCTTTGTTGCCATTCTACGGCAGCCCTTGGACAGTGATACCCCCCTCCCTTCCTTTGGTTCTCTTTTCATGGAGGCAGCTATCGACAGACATCGCCCAGCTAAGTTACGCCCAGCTGTGAACACTAGACTTTTCACTGCAACGGCCTTAGACTGAGGAGCATCAAAATGAGTTAACGTTAGTCCACACAGCTCTCCTAAGCTGGCCTGGAGAGCAGGGAGATCACGTCGGTCACTGGCCATAAATGTGAGGGCAGCCTTCGCAGCTACTAGGCACCCAGTATCGCCAACCGGGAGAAGTGGAGTAAAATCCTCTCCTCCGCTCCCATTTGTCTGGTGAACGCCTCTCCTCTGTCAATACACTCTGCCAGCAATTTAATAATATTGTAGACTCACAAGTCAGTCTTTAGACGCTTTGCTTAACTAAAGACTGATGACTTTCTCCCTGATTTTGTGT
>NC_065529.1:17629871-17687730 GCF_006386435.1 Epinephelus moara
TATTAATTATTTGCATTACTATTTGTTTTTCTTCAGATAAATCTGATAATTGTTGCTCGGTCTCTTTACTCATTTATTTAGTATAGTGTCCACACACCTTCTCATTCTACATATACATAGAGGTATACTGGTGGCTTTACAGCCTACATTTTATTGATTATCTCTGATCCCCATGGTCAATTTGGTCTTTGCGACAGTGCAAGCAACACCACTGACACTAGGTGGCGCCAAGCTAAAAAAAACCAAAAACGAATCCTATCTGTTGCCTCTTTAAGAAATGATATTGAACCCAATGGATCAAATTGTGATTGTGAAACGAGTCATTTCACGGGGGTTGTGGTGTTAAAAAAAATGCATACACTGACTTACAGACATGTCTGTCACAGCGCAAGTCTTTGGGAAGTCTTTTCGGGCCCCATGGTATTACGTGATGAACTTGGAAGTTGTAATTCTGCAGTTTGTCCACTATGTCAAATTGGTTTCAAAGCCCGGAACAGTTCCTGGAGACCTGGTGGTGCTCTGCTCAAAAATTGCCACTGAGCACTGTGCTCAAAGTTCAGATTATTTCAATTTTGTCCTCAGTTGTCACTGACATTTTTAAGTGCAACCATTGACATAACAGAGCTTTGTGACGTAGCCAGAAGCAGGAGAGGTAGAGACCTCACCAGGAAAAGTAATGCATGGCGAAATGTAGATGGAGCAGGGGCGATTGCTCTGCGACGACAAGGGAGGCTGAACTTCCCCTAAAATTTCATAGAGGGAATGGTCAAATATGTACTATTGAATTTACATTGAAATAATAATTTACATTGCATTAAACATGCGCTGGGATGCATTTAACATCATGACTATGATGTTCAAACGTCAGCTGTTTATCACCAGTTTTCAAATGCGACCTTCCTGTCATACGTTCTCGTGTCAGCACGGTGGACACAGAGTTTCCAAGCATTCCTATGAGACAGTGCTGAGCAGGTTTTTTTCATGCAGCAAAGCGAGACGGTCATTGGATAAATGCGACAAAATCATCACTTCCAGGGAGGCTTAGCTTCCCTGGGACCTAATGGGGCGGTAGGTGGGAGAGGACGCTCAGTGTCTGCATGATGATTGGAGGAATTGTCTAAAAGGCTGAACCCCTTTGTGATTGACAGTGCTTTGGAAATACACACCGACATCGTCGCATTTCGAGCTCAGTCCCATGGGGATATTTGTGAGTGGAGTCTTCTGACAGAGTGCCGTCCGGAGTCCCATATTCCCATAAGCCATATAGCTCATTTTCACCGTCTGTACACAGTTCAGGTGTTTAAACCCATAAAATCTTTGAGGTGTGTTTTGCTGTGGTTCTATGGCATGTGTGTGGTTGAAAAACGGCTTCAATTAAATGTTCCTTTTATAAGTTACTGCCTCACTACAATATGACAAATTTTATGATGTAAACTTAAAGTGAGCTTCCCCTGTTTGAAAGACCAGCAGCCACCACTGAGATGGAGTTAACAGGTTTGAGAATAGGCACATAGTTTAAGAACTTAGGTAAATCTAATGCGAAGTTAGCTTAGCTGTTTATGTGACAGGGGCTATGCTTTTTAGCCATACACTGTGTAAAATAATGGACCTAGCTACTGTAAAGGCACCCATTGGTTTGTTGACTCTCGTTTTGAAGCTTCGAGTTCGGCATTTCAGCTGTCGCCAGCTTGCTTTTTGGAGCCAGAGGTGACCATATAAGGGGTGGAGTGGACAGGGTGGAGCTTTAGAAGTGAGGGGGTGGATCTGACAAAATGTGGGTCTATTGGGATTGACTGAATTGGCCATTCAAGCAACTGCAGTTTTTGGTGCTTCGTGTTGGCTTAATTTTTCAGTGACTTAGGTTGTGGCTTGTTCATATCACAAGCATCTGATCTGAATGGTAATTGCCAGGGCTTTCTTTTGACATAGACTCAAATCCATCGTACACAAAAAAGTCATCTGTCTCTGCTTCTTTTAGGATTTAACCCACACAAAGAGGTCTGCGCCTGCAACTGCTGTTGCCTCAATGACATACACCTGCACTTCACTTCTCCAATATTTTGCACCCTATCTCTCATTGAGCAAAGAGCTAATTTCTTATCATGTGAAGGCAGCCTTACATGTTTGCCTGCTTATTCTGAGTGATCAATTAGCTCCTCGTCAATCTGCAGTGTAAAGGATCACTTTTCTTTCTCTGCTGATGAGAAGATCAGAGGCTAAATGTTGCAATCTGCAGAGAGCTGGGTAACTATTATAAAAACCCCAATTAATCTGATTAAAAAACAAATTCTTGTAAGATAATTACAGAAGTGTAATCTCATAATTATTTCACAATCCAAACTACAAATAATATTTACACCAGGTGACACAAAGGACAGTTTTTAACTTATTTATTTTCTTGAGCGAATGTTGGATCCTTCATTAAATATTTACTTACATTATTTACAGTCAGATATTTTACATGGCTTGGTCACATGCACATTGTTATGTAAAAAAAACTGTACACACATTTACACTCATTTAAGAGGGAGTAGTCTGTGCAATAAAAGGCACAAATGACCTTTGACCCTGCATTTATGTCCCATGAGTACATATTTCACAGACACTGCCACACATTGTATTACCATATCCTCAAGATGACAACACACGCCTTGAGAAAGATTACTCGAGCAGCTGCCTGTGTTGGTGTGTGATAGTGATTCGCCGCCGAGCAGCAAAGCAGTAAAGTGCCCTCTTGATTGTGTCTAAATGCGATCCCATCCCCTCAGCAGCCTGAGGCAGAGTTTAAAGTCTTTTCAGCCGTACTGATAGAGCGAGCTGAGACGTCGTCTGGCTTAGAACAGAATTTCACAATCTGTAGGACAATCTACAATCTTCAAAATACGTCTGTTACAGATTTGGGATATTAAGTGAATGATTATCAATGTCCTACATACACATTCTGTTTCTTTAAGGCAGTAAGGCCTGTTGGTTGAGGCACGAGGCTGTAGCTGAGCTGACTACTTGGGTTTTATTTCCTAGTGGTCATAAGATGGTTGGGCAGGGCTGTGCTGGAAATGCTTCAGGCGGTAATCACACAATCAGTTTGACTGGCAGCTCTCCTACTGTATCTGTCCCATGGTCCAAAATCTAATACCGGACAGACTGCTTACACCAACTATACATTAAATTTTTTTGTTTTTGCCTTGAAAAATAGGTGCAGTCTTTATTTTGCTTTAAGTGAATTGACCATACACTAAACCCCGCACCCCCTGTAACTAGGGCACCATGGACCTGTCAAGCTTTGTTTTTTTCCTCCACATGCCAAAACGGTGTGCAGAGGCTCTAATATTAACATAACTCCATATATAAAGAGTTTGGAGGGTGGTGCTACTATATCCAGGGATTAAGTTCCCTCTGCCTCACCTCCAGCCACTAGGAGACTACAGCTGAAAACACACCATTCTGCAGCTAGGTAATTTGGCCAGACTTACTGATCCCAGATCATACTGACTCCCTAATGGATCAGCAAACTTTCTGTTGCTGTCCTTACATAGGTTACAGCATTGCAGCTGGCCACCAGCCTGATATGAAAATTGGAATTCAGATTGTATGTACTTTAGTGGGCAAGTAGAGCTTATGTGCTACCCAATTGAACCCCTGACTACATCAGAGTGTTGAATATTGATACTGGAAGTTTATGCTCCTGAAACTCCAGCCAAACCTATAGTATCAATGTCTGCCAAATGGATCAGTTTTTCCTTATCCTAAAATCCTTTTCTTTGGTCAAAATTAAGCTCACCGTTTGAAAATACAAACACTAAGGCATAGAAGTTTGTTTTAGGTAGGGTATATGTCTGCTTTTGTTATGTCTGTGTAAAATAGATGCCACTGTAAATGCATAAGTTCTGTACTAGAAGGACATCTTGACAGGCATAGCAACAGTAGCTGAGGAGGCGGGGCTTAGCAAATGGTCAATTGATTCTGTGTCCCCAGGTGACATCCACATGTGTATTGTTGCTTACCACTTCTTGGGGGCACTAAATTCAGACATTTTAGTTCCACATTGTGACTTGTAAGAGCAAGGCAGCAGCTGTTCAAGTGATTTTTAGCTTTGGTCAAACAGCTTTCCAATTGAAACTACGTGTTAACAAAGGCTTGGGGACCCCCCCCCCCCCCCCCCTTTTTTTTTATTTTATTTTTTTTTTTACATTTGGCCACAGGACATTCTCACCAGCTGGTGTACCAATTTGGGATTGGAGAGGGTTACCAATCAAACAATACCTCATGCTCAATACATGGCACATTTAGTGTGATAATGTCCCTTCCTGAATGGGCATTTCATCAGGTGGGATTTTTCTGCAGTTGATTGTTGCAGGAGAAATAAATTAAGGTTAGATGTTGTCATCCTGTGTCTCCGATTATATCTTTCATAGAGTAATATGACCTGTTTGTGGTCAGTATTATTAAGAAAAATGTCCGAATACCAGCAGACAGCCAGGGAAATAAGGATGGAGATGGACTCTCCTGAGTGTCTACAAAGGTGTGCATGCTGCTCTGTCAGAAAGAAAATTATCATTCTCAGGTAACGTTTGCTATAAAAAGGGAACTTTACAGGAAGGGACGTACTGGGGACTGTCTTTCTATGTCTTGACTGTTATCTTACATACTGTCTCAGCACAAACATTAATATCATTGACTTCTAAACCTACTGTAGAGTTAAACAGATGTTCGGTACAATTTCAGTGCTTTAAAGATGGAGTGCGGGACTTTTACATATAAATGAATGTCCGTTACATTCAAGCCCTTACCAAACAAGTTCACACAGTGCTGATTAAGCCCATCGTCATCAGGGAAAGCTCTTTGTATTTCACAGTATACTGGGGTTGCAGTGTTTGTGGCAACTTTCCTGCGCTGGTGATGCATTTCACATCAACCAGCCAGAGCTAAACAGGGCAGAACGGTGGAGAGACCATAGTGATGGAGCAGCAACTCCAGGAGTATGGTGGAAGCTACTGCGGTAGATCCTAAGAAGCAGCCAAGAAAATGGATGCTCCAGATAAAAAAGAAAATCAGCATTCAGAGGAACGATCAAAAAAGACTGGAAGAGAGCACTTCAGGGGTCGGGGGAGATGCTGCGAGCTCCTGCAGGTGTACGTCGTAAACATGCATCAACAGTGATTATGTAATTACTTTCACTGCCACACGGGGGAGACAAAAGTCCTGCACTCCAGCTTGAAGCCTCGTTTGGGACTCATAAACTCTGTCTTTGTAAACTAAGTCTACATCTAGGCTTAATACATATCTGGAAAACAGTTCACAGAGTATTCACAGCAGTGTTCCTTCTCCAAAGTGCATGTAAATCCTAACTTGCAGAGATTACTGTGAGGCCAGCTGATGAGGAAGACGTCGGCTAACCTTGACTGAATCTCCGCTGTAATATTAAACAAGGTATGACACACCTATTTACACATCATCAAGTCATGAAGTGGTGCTGACATCGGCAGAATTAAAGCCTCAGAACTCGGGGTAACTTTGGGTGGAGCTGATCCAAGGCCAGATAATAATTTAGGGCTTCCACTTGGCTTTAATGAAACTTCTAAGCAAGCATCTTATGCGAAGCACGTTCAGAATTTTTTGCTACATATTTTACTTGACTGTCAATGTGTCAGAATCCAAACAACAGGCTGAACACCTCTAGACTCTGATAGCAAATCCACTCAGGTGTTAAGCATTAAGATTGACAATAGCAGGGGGAAATAACTGCCAATAAAATTGCTATGTTTTGAGGTGACCAATCAACCGATAAGCACCACCAACATCATGCAACCTTCAGCAAATGTACAAGCACAGGGCACCTAAAAGAGAACGCCTAAAGCTACAGTACTACGAGATCTTCTCTAGCAATAAATAGCAGTCTGAAGAAGAGAATAAAAAAAACTGCGATAAAGGCTGTCTTAGCATTGTTATCACATGAAACACACCACAGAGCTGGTGAGCAGGGTCAGTTTGGCTAATGAGCACAGATAAATACATAGTGTACGGTGAAGGGCCCAGTGGATTCTCACTCGAGGTCAAAGTATAACCCATTATGTTATGTTATGGAGGTTAATTTCCCTACTGACCACAATTTGTACCGCACACTCAGGTTTAACTACTATACAATTACCATATTTTATACATATTTTAAACAAGTAATTACGGTCAAAAATCAGTGCACATCTTCTCAGAGTTGCAAGACTTTCAGCTTTGGCCAGATTTGGAAGATGTCATTTAAGATGTGTATATTTTGTACAGAAAAGCACACTACATAGATAATAAGTAAAGGGGAAAGCAAAATATGTAAATGAGTCTTTTTTTTCTTACAAAAAGGGGTAATACGTGATAGTACCTTCTTTCTCAAAGTGAAAAAACAAATCTCTCAAACAAGGCATTTGGTCGATTCAAAGAGCTACCTAAAATCACAGGTCAAGTAATGACTGACATTATCCTTCAACCTTTACCTGAGTTTCTAAGCATGGCAAAATATTAAAACCAAGAACGCTTCAACAAATTACCCCCATACACACATTTGCAATCACTGCCCCCCTTCCCATCCCCGTCCCCCAATATAAAACAAACAACAAAAAAAACATATAATTGCTTTTGGATAATGTAAGCAGCTTCAAACCCATGTTGGCTACATCAACAGTCAGCAGTGCGTACTCCCTCTTAGAGGAGAATTTGCAGAAAGTATGTTTAAAGTTTTAACTGACTTCAGCATCTGTGACTGCTGTTTTATGATCCTAACTTTGTTTAATTAAACTACATGTTTCTGGGTCTTTTGTACGGAAGAGTTCACTAAATTACCTTTTGTTTTTCCAACAGAAGAAGTGACATTTAAGAGCTGAAAAAATTAAACTGCGTCGTGATATTTTGATACTGACAGACATGAATTGGTGAATGTTTTCGTTAAGCTGTAATGGTGTGTTCACATCGGATGCAAAGCAAGTGTTTCGCACAGCGAGGTTACATATTTTCAAAATGTATACATGTTATTCCTGTGGTCTAAAACAGTCCAAAAATATTCAGAAACATGAGCAACTCTCTCCTAAATCCAAAAGCTTGAGTGCTAAATCTAAAATTTGTGATGCCATAGGTATTAAGTCTTTAGATGACACTGAGAGCATCCACGGTTATGGAGGACAAACAGTGTCACCATTTGTAGGCACCCAGAGCTCTACCAACTAATGTTGTACTGTACGACAGAAAAAAACAAGGAGAGGCCTTGGAGATAAGTTACTGAAGCCTTAAGACTACATGTAAGTTCTGAAAATATGCATCTGTGACTTGCGTTTTGTTGAATTTCTCCTTCGCAGAATGCTCTGAGTCAGTTGGTCTTTTATTGTGGAAAGTATAAATAGAAGGAGTGGAGTAGTAGTGTGCTGTTGTGACAGTATGAAAAATAAGAGTGTTGCCTTCTTGGTTCATGCTGGTTCAGAGCATTCAGACCCTCCGTGTTTACCGTGTTGACATCACTTGATTCCAGCTGTCAGTTGTACTGCAAACCAACTTAGCCTTTAGCTTATTAGTTTGCATAATTGTTCCGGAAAAATATTTGTCAGTTGCAAAATACTCAAACTCTCCAGCATCCGTATTCACACAAGTAACGCGGCGCGAAAATTCACCTTGCGTTCGGTATGAACACACCATGAAACGTCTGTGTGACAGGAAGCTTTTAAACACTGCTTGTCATTTTGAAGTGACACAAAAAAGCCCAAGATCATAAACTGAAAGTTGTGTGAACGCTTGCTATTATCTATATTCAGAACACAAAGATAACTGAACTGATTTTTAAGACTTGGGTTATTACTGTTGCCTGTAGGAGTGTGAATACATGTGCATAATGTGTGTGTCAGTGCAGTGCTGAATTTGTTTCATTAAAGAGACACTAAATCAACACAGTGAGGGATGCCAAGACCCATCAGGCAAGATGGATAACCGAAACATCCACTGAAATCTTGTGTGTGTGCGTGCGTGTGTGTGTGTGTGTGTGTGTGTGTGTGTGTCTCCACGGTTTGTGCATATGCGCGCGTGTGTTGCCCACACATAATCCGTAACATAAACAGATTTGTACATCAGTGCACGGGTACAGGAAGTTTCTCCCGCTCTTTAAATGTAGCAGCAAATAGTGGGTGGAAGAAAAACTGGGATTTTAATAAGAAATCCCTCTCAGTTATGACCTACTTTCACCCGAGTAATCTTGCCTGAAAAGCAGCCGGTAGAGCTGCGGGACCTCTAATTAAATTGGCTTCCCAAAGAAGTTCAGTAGCTGGGAAGGAGGTGGACTCTTCAGTAAGGCTGGTCAGTCTGATACAGTTGCTTACCTTAAAGATCAGAGAGGAGCTGAAAGCAGGAGGAGTTTGGGGGGGAGCTGGTAGGGCTCATATTACCATTTGCGTGGAGGATAAATGGCAGGTATGAGCCACACACTGTAGGAGGGTTGAGATAATGATCTGACACTTTGGCCTCAATGGAGTACCTGACTCAAAAATGTCTTAGGAGTGTGTGCTGTAGGTATGTACTGTTTATGTCATGTGCGTCTGCAGGGGGGTTTTTTCTCTCTTTTTTGCTGCAGTTAGCACTTTACAGAGCAGATATTAAAATCCGGTCAGATTCTCCGGGGGCCAGTGCTACCTTAGTTGTGCTGCTGGACGTGTGCTTTCCTGTTTGCAGGGTCAGCAGCTAGACAGTCTTATAGCCAGAGGGCCACAGAGGACACATCCACACAGAGATGAAGAGCCAGGCATTAAATAAAGACATCAAAATGTCAAGCACCAGGTGTTTGTACACAGAGACCCGTAAAAATGTTCCCTCCCACCTCATGCCAAAGTCCAAAACAACTGAGGTAGGGAGAATAATAAATTAGTAAAAGTCATTAAAAAAAATTAACACGACTTGTGGAACGCAATAAAGTTTCATTGACATACTGAGAGCGATTTGAACTAAAGGTGACTGGAGGGCGTTTCTGGAGTGAAAAACAAAATATCAAGTGGTGTTTCTTTTAACTTTCCAGTGATCCAAGATCTATGAACCCATCGCATGACCCTCCAATGTGTTCAGTATCAGAACAGTGACAACACCAGCGAACACTGACAGTTCAGAATGGAGGGGCAAGAGGAAATAGCTGTCCCAGTTGTTAGGTAACGTCACTCTGGGATTTAAATTCGGCCTGTGTCTTGACTTTCAGTCAAAAGACACATGAGCAAATCCATCTCTCGCTGCTCCACAAGGATTCTAAAACCTTGGAAGAACAGAAGGACACTTTTTCTTTTCCTTTTAATACCAGGCTGTGGTAGTTTCCATGGTGGGGAAAGAGAAATCGTTCCGCCTGGTGAATCCATGGCTGGGAAGATGCAGTTTATCTTGTCTGAGTAGCATCACACCTGAATGGCACTTTCAAATTGGCAGTAAAAAAAAATCTGAAAGGCCTTTGAATAGATATTCTGCCTCGGCTTTGTCATTTTGCACCTTGACAATGAAAAAAACACCTCGATTGCCTTGAAAATGGCTTTTTCTGTCTCATTACTAGAAGCGAGCAGGTCACAGATCAGTGGCTGAAGTTGCGGCAAGATGGCTGACAAAAGAGCCGCTACGGTCGTCACCTCTTCCTCCACACCTTTGACGACCAGATCTTCACTGTTTTGTCGCTACAGAGAAAGAGACACAAAGAGAGAGGTGGGATGATGAGAGAAGGAAAGCAAGGAGAACACAACAAAGGGAGAAAATAACAGAGCATCAATCAGGCAGTCTTCGCTTTCAAAACAATCCATTCTACATCAGATTCAACACAAAGACGTTGACTTCAAAGAACCCTTCACACACACATACCCACACACACACTTCATTAAAGACCCTTCTCATGGTGTCAGTTAAAAAAAAAAAAACACTTCTCCAACCTCTCACAAAAGTGGAGAAATGAGAACAATTCATAAACTCTGCAACAAGAAAATCTAATCAACCTGCCCACAACTCTACTCCCAACTGAGCAGGCAATTTAATTTTCACTCTCCTGCACATTCCCACAGCGCTAATCATAACACCTTGTACCTCAATTAGGCAATACCCAGGACACCTTTTCCAATAACACTAGTAAAAGAAGTTAGCTGTGCTCTTTTGTTGGTGTTGGGAGATGCTAAATGTCAACTGAGTGGACTCTTTCTGAAAGGATAACGCTGAAGGTGTTAAATAGATTCACTTCTTGAGAAAAACACTTCTTCCCCAGAGTTAGATGAGATAATTGACACCACTCTCGTATCAGTGTGATAAATATGAAGCCGCAGCCAGCAGGCAGTTAGCTTAGCTTAGCATAAAGACTGGGAACAGGTAGTGATGCATGATATATGGCTGATGGATTATTGGCTGATAGTGGGAAATTTCAGCTGGTAAATAGAGCTGATAATACAAAGCCAAACTGTGTCCATTTCCCTGACTGGTGCAGCATCTACATCTATAGGATTTCAATTACAATAATATTTATTATGTATAATATTTTTTTCAAGTACGTTTACATGCACGCAGTAGTCGTGCTGAGCTCCTAGCTCAGCTAGTCAGACAAGTTGGACTTCTTGTCTCATCTGAGTATACAGAAGAGAAAATCGAATTTCTGACCGACTATATCTGACTCCGCCTTGATAGGTGGCGCTGTGTCCTTTTTAATATAGTGCGTATTGAACTAGTTCCAGTTGACCCCAGGAGGAAGCTGGAAACGCAGAATGAAGATGGCGGAGATGGATGTCGTTTCCTCGTCCGTCCAGAAGTGCATCTTCTGCCTCTCTGTGGCCATGGTGTTTGTTTGTTTGTTTTCCTGGGAGTTACTGCACTGCTGCTGCGTTATCTCCTTCTTCTTCTGGGTGAAAGCTAGCGAAAGAGAAAGTGGTATATGGCATATAGTTTGATTTTCAATCGAATCATCTAGGTGTGTTAGTCGAGCTCCGGATAGTCCAATTTCAGTTGGACTAAGCTGTTTACATGCATTTAAAAGTCCGGTTTCAGTCAGACTGAGCCAATAATTCGTTTTCCTCAAGCTGCATGTAAACGTACCAACTGGCGGGGAAAACTGACAAAGCAGCGTTTCAATCAAGTACGTTATTAGTAACTTACAGAGACATTAAGTGAAAATGTCCACCTTGCACCTTCTTTTTCCTCTTCCTGTTATTAAGGGCAGACTTGGGAAGATATTGGTGAATCAGGCCCATTATGTCTGTGAACGAGTGTTGCCATGGTGGTCATTTAAATTTGTAAATAGTACTCTAACACAAAGTTCACCACATCAGCCTAGCTTACTAAGCTACGTTTATGTTCGCCATAGTGGCCCTGGCATCAGCCAAAAATGAAATCATCACATATTATGTTTAAAGTGCGAGGGCAGTCACCGTCTCAAGCACGCCTTATAAGATTAACGGTTGTGATTGGCCCAACTCGGGCCAGGTCAAGTGGATATCTGTGTGAACAAATGTATCTGACAGAGCAAATAAAGCATGAGCTCAGAGATGTGTCTGGTTCCTAGGCTATATGGAACAGGCAGACATGAGAGTGGTATTGATCTTCTCTTGTAACTCTTGGGGGGAAAAAGTGCATAAGCGTATTTGCCAAAAAAAAAAAAAAAAGTAGAACAGGAGCAGCAGAGTAACTTGATTTACACACATGAGAGAAAAAAGTTATTCTGAGCAGAACTATGAGTCACTTGTTCAGTCAGTGAGAAGCTGTTTGTCTTAGTGGAGGCAGTGATCTGCAAATAAACCAACAACCACCATAAAAGTTTTAAAATTAGAAGTCAAACAGAGCAGAAAGTTAAAAAAGAACAAAAACAAAACAGCAGAAAAGAATGATAGAAGAACTGGAGCAAAAGTGAAAAAGATAGAAACAGAAACAGCAAACAGAAAACTGCAGGTGTCTCCTAGGTAAAGAAATTCAAAAGTAGGAGAAAAGAAAACGCAGCAGGAAACAGAAGGTGGAAATTAGTTGAGAGAGTACCAGAGGAAGGGAGGGTTGGTGAGCGGAGAGGAGGCAATCATGGGAGGCTGGTGGCTCGGCCCTTTATGGCCAGGACCCGTCGAGGAAGACATGGGGTCAAGCCTGGCACATAGCTCCACAGCTTCACCCTGCAGTCACTGGGGTCGACGTGGAGGAAGAGGAGGAGGATGGTGAAGAACAAGAGGAGAAGAGAGGGAGGGCGGAGTTTAAGAGACCAAACAGGAGAAAATATATGTCCACAGAAAAGATGATAAAAGAGATGATACAGATTAAAGAAGTGATGAAACAAGAGGAGAGGACAGCAGGAGGATAAAGTACAAAGTTAGTGAACTTTAACGAAGGCCCACCAGCTGAACGAGAAGTGGAAATGAACACAGGCTGTAGAATGTCCCACTCTGATACACACAAAGAGTGAACAACCATTATCTCTGTCTGATGCAGCTATGAGCTCAGCCAAACAGATTCTGAGACAAACAGGATGTAGTATGAACCTCTCCGAGCTCCAGAGGCTGACACACACTTGCACATTAATGCTTGAGATGAAACAAGCATGAATCATAATGTATTATTTCACACACAGGCCCTCTCCCACTGCACCTGTTCAAAAACTAAAATATGAACCATCTGTTATATCAACCCCAAAACCTCCAAACAACCTTCTGATAAGGCTGGTATACTATGTTTTTTGCTATTGTCAAAAAATTCCATGAAAAGTTCAAAACCAGCGATGCGTAAGTTCATCTCTGAATACCTTTTGACTTTCCTACCTTGTCTATGGCTCTAAACTCAATTTGTTCCTGTTGATGATATAAATCTTAAAATGGGTTCAAAAATGTATAGTTTCATTTTAAAAAAAGCCCAAGTAACTTCTCTAAAACGCAAACATTACTCAAACAGGGGTAGAGAGTGTATTTCTTGGGGACTATTTTAAGCAGCGGATTAACACAGTCATTTGGTGCTCTAGTGAGTATTTAACAGGCCCCCAGGAAGTACACTGGGCTTTTAAGCCAATTTTCATAGTGGCTGAACAGTGGAATTACAACTTCCAAGTCTGTCACATGATGCCGCTGGGCCCAAAAAGACTTTTCCCATTACTTATATTGTGAAAGAGACGTCTGTAAATCAGTGGATAAATTCTTTTGAGCGTCACAGCCCTCTTGAAATGACTCGTCTCACTATCAGGATTTGATCTATTTGGTCCCATAACATTTGAAAAGTCTAAAAAAGCCACACCATTAAAACATTTTAGCATATTATAAATAAGAGGCAAGGAAAGGCTACATACATAAACAAAATTAGGCATCCACATTAAAGATGACCCCAAATTCTCTTCGAGGCATTTTAAGGCACTAGAATGTCGACAAAAAGTTCATGTAATAACAAAAAAAAATTTTTTCGAAGAAGTAATTATGCAGTAATGGCAAAGTAGTATTCAAATGCATAATATCACACTGCCCCAAAATATAATAAACTTATACAAAAACACTCAATTTGGTCTTCTGCCTCAAAATTTCCCCCATGAAATGACTAGAGTGGAAGTCCAATGCTGCATCATGTTCCCTTTATAGATCCATGGTATTGACAGCAGTGTACACAGTATTAATGAATAATGTTTTTTTAATCGTTTTTGGACAATAATCAAATTCTGTGTCACAGAGGAATACAATGTATTAGGCTGTCAATACATGTTAGCAGGATCAATTTATTGTAGGTTTCGTCTTTTCATGGAATTAATTGCCAAAGAGAAAAATGTAGAATATCACTAGTGATATCTTTTGTTGCTTGTGTATATATAAAATGAATGCTGACAGAACTTTAATCTACACATGCTTTCACAACAGTAATTCAATAAATCAATAAGTAAATGGCATTTATTAAGACACAAAAGTGTGTTTTTAACTCTCAGCAGAGGTAATAACCTCCTAAAAGAATTAGTCTGTTTGCCCATTAATACCTTCAAACAGATAAACAGATTTTTTACCTGGAAGCAGTGAAGATCTGTCTTGAGTTGGCACATATGGCATTGATGGGGCTGTCGTGACCTCTGACCTCTCCTATGGGGGTGAAATTGTCTACGTTCCACACCTTCAGCATGCCGCCCCGACAGGCGCTCAGCAGCATGGGCCGGCCGGGGACATATGCCAGAGCACACACCCAGTCCTTATGGGCGTTGGGGATTTGCTGTGGAGTCAGAGCAGAGACATTAAGTTAGAGGAAGATAAAAGTTATTACATCTCTTGTTTTGCATAAAAATACAGGAATGTGAGTCATCAGGGTTATTGCAGTCTTAAAATAGCAAGTGTTTCATTTTTAATGGCTGTATATCATCACCAGTAAAGCCGTTTATTTCATGAATGAAAAATGTACATCGTAGCTAGGCAACATACTCAGTAATAATGTATTGAGATTCAATGCCATAGTTATTCTTAGCTCATGTGTCTCCGTGTGTTCAGTATTTTACAATGACTACGAACATGATTCATGAACTGATTCATCCATCTTATGTTTACTACGATAATCACGCTGACGTGTGCGGCTGTTTCATGAAGAAGCTACGAGAGAAATGGCAAGGGAAGGGTAAAAACATGTGCACTTGTGGCGTGCGTTTGTGGAGAATCATAGAAGTTTGTAGGAAGTGTTTAAGTCGTCTTTATTTCAAATTACAGAGCAAGATTTTGGCAGAGCGTGAAGGCTAATTTTCGAGTAATTTCAGCTCTATGGGCAGACCTAATCTCTGTATGACCTTTAAGAGATTCAAACGCTATTTTCTGCTGTTGTATTGGATTAATTGTTCCTGCAGCTCATCTCCACACGCCTGCTGTGAGGAACAAACTGTAACACACCAACAAAACATCTGACAAATAGCTTCTTAACTGACATCATGCTTTTTTATCACCCATTTTTGTGTTCATTAAGGAGAAAAGGAAGAACAGTGTCTATGATGACGCAGCACTGCAGAGGTGAGATGTTAAACATAATTAAACAAGTGTCTTAAAATACAGAACAAACATACAGAAAGCAATTTGGATTTACATGCGGCTTTAACAAACTTTTATCACGCCTACACTTTGGGTTTTGTTGATTTATTCTGTTTATCTCAACCAACTGGGCTGCAGATTAATTCAGCTCTAAACAGAGGAACACATGCGCAGGGAGATAACTTTTATTACCTTTATGTCGCTTTTTTCATGTTGTGTTTGATGTGCTTCTGTCATTAATTATTTTCATGTTGCATTTTGAGATTAGCTTTCACCCAAAATAACACTGCTAAATTCCATTATTGTCTCCATCAGCTACCTCACATACTAATTTGTTTTTCTTTCTGTGCATGTTGTTGTCACTGCAGTTTGCAGTTAGGCTGCTTTCTCTCTAATGTGTATAGGCAGTGAGTTACAAATCCTATATCTGTTTCTCATTTGCATGCAGGTCTATTTCAGGCCTATTTGTTGTGATCTAAACAGAGGAGCCACAAATTAAAAGACTGTTTCACCCCTCAGCTTTCTGAGCAATGAAGAAAACAAGTCTTATTTTACTGAAGGTGATTTCACCTTGAAACAGAGCTCCAAGTTGTTTTCTGCTCAGTGAGGCTTATGGAACAATAGTCTGAGAGCTGAGAACGACTGACATACTGTGAGTGACATTATTCAAATGGCTTTAATTGGTTATCTACCACATCTAGCAGAGTTATCACATCGCTTTGTGCAAACAAATAAAAAAAAAATAGCATGACTGGGTAGCTCTCAAGCATGTATGATTTACAGTGCAACACAAAAAGTACTATTTGGGACAACACATTCTCCCACTGGCACTATCCATTTAGACACAGAGAGGGACAACTGTTGACACAAATGGATACAGATGGACAGAAACAATGTTTGGCTACAATACACAGACAACAGTGTGGAGTAGACAGCAGGTAGAATTAACTCCTGGAGGTATGCTGCACACACAAAAGCATGAGCTGGACTAAAATAGTCTAAAGTGACTGGGCTGATGGATAGTCTGATATTAGTTTATCGTCAATATATCGGTATTGAAATATTCATCTGTTAGTAACAAGAAATGTCAGTGGAGAAGTGTACAAGATGTATTTGAGGTCATTTATAAGCTGTGTTACCATTGTGTAATTTGTCTACCAGAGAGTACCGACAACTTTATTGTTAAAATATCACAAATTTATGGGATCCATTCAGATTTATTTCTTTTTATTATGTTGTGTTTATGTAAAAAACTGAATATCCTCTGTTATTTTTTTTTTAAGTCTCCGATGTATATATTGCCAACAGCCTTGAAAATCCAGTATGGGTTGGGCTCTTTTCTTATCGTCTTATCTGTGCTGTTTAGTGTGGAGGTGTCAGCAGGTTGGTTGTTTCATAGATACTGGATCTGGCATCAGTCATTATAGGATGGTATATACAAAGCTGTTAATTTACATGCAGAGCTAGATGAAGCTGATTACTTTTTCTTCACTTCTATGAATTAAACATTATTTGCATTCACTTCTCGTGAAAACTTAATCTAAATGTTGATATACATGCATTTTAAACTGACCGAATAGAAATATTAGCCGTGTGAATCTTGCTGCAAACATATTTTAGTGCACTGTTTAGCTGTAATAGGAGAATTTGTGAGTAGTAAGTGGGTGCCATACTGTTTCCCTTATTGTAATAACAGAGGGTGAAGATAATGAGATTAAACAGTAAAACTAAACAGTGCTGATTATATATAAACCAAGATTTTGCAACTGCACTGCCTCAGATGTTTTCAAAAACATATTTTAGCTTACTGTAATTGCCGCCATATTGTTTCCTGTGAAAAAACAGCCAAGCTTATATTATGTCACACAGCAGCAGGAGCCTTTATTGGTCCAGAGCGGTGCTGTGCATTCTGGCAGGTGTAGGTTTCTACCTCTTGAGCAAAAGGGAACGCCACAGCCCTTTTTCTCTGGCTTTTCTGGTCATATAGCACTAATTTGAAATTTATTTGCATCTTTCTACTGCATATACAGTCCAGTTTTATGAAAATATCTCCTTCAAAGCTGGGAAATACTTCTTAAACACTAAAGGAAAATGGAGGAAACCTTTAAAGAGGCAATTTTCTCCCCTACCTCAAAATCCACAGGAAGTTAAGAGCTGTGGAAGGGGAATGGCAACTACAAAAAAATAAAGAGAAAGTCTCACATATACTACATCTTCCTTGCCATTTGTAACGACTTTACACCAGTGGGTAAAATGTGTCAGTGCTTTCCAACACCTCACAGAGAGCACCACCACACTGCTGTTGCTCACCACATAAGAAGCATGTCGACAAAGCGGTTGAACACACACAAACTTGAGATTGTTTTTGGAAGGTATGTTATTTATCAAGCAACCGGGAATCATTAAACTACAGTGCTGAGTAATTATAAACAAATTGCTTCGCATAGTCCCCCAAGAAACACACTATGGTGTATGCATTTTAGCAGAGGGGTCAGAGCAGAACAGCTCACAGCAGCAATCCTGGAGGAGGCAGAGCCTACTGTAATATATTCTATTGTACCCCAAGCCACAATTTGATCCTATTACACAATTAGACAGAGACTACTGAGTTAGAGAGGCTGTAAAATGGATTGTGTTGGCTGCTTCACAAATGAGGTTAAGGTCATATGCCGCAGACCGCAGTACAGACTGAGCTGATTTAATTCAGCCTTTGAATGGAAATAATAATGCCTTATGTTCTTGTTTTCTCTGCTCTGATAAACAAAGGCTAAATAGAACTTATGCAAACAACAAAAAAGTGCTGCTTAATATGCATATTACTGTGCATGCAAATGAGTAAGCCACATCCACCCACAAGGTGCAATATTATGCATTATTAACATATGCAGCAGCAACTGAGGATACACAAGAGGCGCCACAGGAGTCAACACATGCATACAAAGACACACGCAGTGACTTTCCTCTCTGGTACCTGTGGCTCTGTCTGATGCGTGTGGGCTCTAACGCCCTGGTGTTGACACAGTGCTTTCCTGCCACATTACACATGACGGCACTCAGTTGACTTTCTCCGCAGAGAGAGCACTCTGGGTAAAGAGAGACATGAAGGGAGCTGTTCGCCAACTGAATGCTCAACGGGCAAAGCGGTTTTGAACTGTCACAGCCAAGCCAGTGTCAGATAAGGAGTAAAATACAGTCGCTGTGGGCATGGAAGGTGTGTGCTTTGTCATGTCTTTGCTTCCTTTTTTCTTCTATCAGATATCTATGATAGTGCCACAACTTTGGGTTATTTTTATTCTTAATTATTTAGTTGCATTATTAAGTGCAATTATTCATTTAAACACAAAATCTTTAAACATTTTAAAACAGTAAAAAATACATATACATAATATATCTGAGACCCCAAGAAGACATCTTCAAATTTTTTCCCAAATCAGTGGTTATTTCATAATGAAATAAACAAAACAAAAAAAAGCAGCAAATCTTCACATCTGAGAAGATTTAAATGTTTGGCTTTTTTAGCCAAGCTAGTAGAATGGTTCCAGCAATGGCAAAGTCAGTCTGTCTGAAATATCTTAACAACTATTGGATAGATTGCCATGACAGAGATCCGTGTCCTTCAGGATAGACTGTAGTAACTTTGGAGATCTCGCACCACCCTCAGGCCAAACTTTTAATTAATGATACCTTCTAAACTAATGCCATGTTCATCAGCCTCAGCGATGCTTTGTGTTGCTAGCATGCTAACACTTTAACTATACTGTATAACGCCTATGTTGGTAGTATGTGGTATGAAACTATTAAATCAATTTCCGACGCAGTATACTACGCCAGGCATACCTGCTTTGTAGTCTTTGAAGGTGCAAGTAAACATTAGCAAAGCCAATAGCAAACCACTGCTACTGTGTCGCAGCAGTTGGCCAGCAGAGCCTCTGTGTGCTTCTCTGTCCATGTTGTTTTCGAATGAGTCAAAACCAACTTACGTCACCCACCAGTGGGAGTGTTAATTGGTCTGGTGCGGCACAGTGAATTCTGGTAGTTGTAGGATTTCTACCTCTTGAACAAACATGAATGCCACAGCTCTTTTCCTCTGTTTCCTCAGGTCATGTAGCACCAATGTCAAAAGTGTTTGAATCTTTCCACTACATAGACAGCTCAGTTTTATTAAAAGACCTTCCTATCAAGACTGAAATACCTCTTTAATGTTGCTGTCTTCATGATATCAAACGTTATCTTAGCTGGCTTACCTTAAATGTTACGGCTTTGTTAGGGTAGTGGGTAAAGTGTATTTATATGTTCTTTACAGCCTTGTTGCTTGATAAATTAGTTCAATATTGATTATCAAAATCACTCCACACTAGAAGCAGTCCTTTAAATAAAGCCACCTTCAGATAGGAATAATTTTCCCTCAATTACCTCCCAAAGCCCTTATATACTGTGTTTGTACTTTCTTTGCACTACATGCGCCATATGGAAAAAGTGGCATTGCTCACAAGATAAGGGTCAGAGATCATGAATTAATAGCCTCAGGGAACGATGGATTCTGTCTACAGGCTCACCGCATATAAAGTCCTGAAGCGCTGCCAGGGTGTTAAACTTTGATGTATGAACTCCATATCCACATGAATAGCTAAATAGAAAATCATTCTGCCTCCTGCTTAACTCAAACCTGCTGACCTCACTGACCTACTGTGCAGGAACATACAACACATGCAGTCTTAATTTTAAGTAACCTTTGGCTTGTTGCAGCATGGTACAAGAGATATGTTTTAGGCTTTAAGAAAAAGTCAATTCTTCATTCATATCACACATCTTAACAAAGACACACACTCTACATGCAGACACACGCACATACACACCTGAATGAGTTCCTGCTGCTCCAGGTCCCATTTTTTGATGCCGTTGTCCCTCGACCCGCTGAACAGCACATCTCCCTGTACAGCCAAACACTCGATGCCGTCATAATGAGGTGGCTCAAAGTTATGAGCTGGACCTACATTACCCAGAGTTCCCTCTGCCACATCAAAGACCTAAGGAGAGACGAGGTGCAGGAGACTGTTAAAGGATGTGTCTGTGATGCTGGGGCAGGGTCTGCACAAATGTGTGTGTTGTACCTTGACATAATGGTCTTTGGAGCCAGTGATTACTTGGTCTTTGCCCAGCAGAGACTGTCCCACTGTCAGACACATGACAGAACCGATGTGGCCTGTCAGCTTCCCCATTCCTTGCATCCTACACGTGCACACACACACACACGCACACACGCACGCACGCACACACACACACACACACACACACACGCACGCACACACACAAACAAGCAGCAAAGGAGTTGAAGCAAGGCCTGTGAAATTCATTACTTACAAGAATTTTATTTTTCAAGGTTTCACTGAATGAAATCACTTTCGGTCTCACGAGTAAGGCAAAACTGCTGAGACACTGCGATGCCAAAGGCAGAGATGATACTGAAGAAATGTTTAATACATTCATTTTTTATTTCTGGGCGTTGTTCTGCATCATTAATTAGGTCTGAACCCTTCAGCGTAAACTGTCTGGTGGTCCAATCTGTTAATCATTTCCCTCTAGAATCATAAAAACAGAGGAGACGGCGATGCGGCTGGATTTCAGAAATAGGCACCTTGTAGGAAACACACTCACGTACACACAAGCGCTCAGTTCCTGCGCTTTCTTTTGACAGCCTTTTAATCTCTTAGGTCACATGTTAATCATCTTTCTGGTTGATTAACATCTGACAAGTGAAAATATACATCCTCCACATCAAAAATAATTTAGAGCTGTCTGACTATCTGCATGACTGAACCAACGCATGTGGGGATGGCTATGCATTTAAATCAGTGCAGGATTCATGAATATGTACAGATGGATACATCTACTTAAACAAACAATTAGATGAGTTGTTCAATGAATAAATTAATCTATGACTAAAGTAATGAATGAACAAATGTACCTGTTGAGGTCCCACATGCGAACACTATTTCCAGCAGCAGCGTAGAGCACAGATCCTGACGGGTTGAGGGCTATCTGGTTAATTTGACACTCGCCCTGTGCAAAGGTTATTGTGCGGGTGGTGGTGCCCGCACATGCATCACCTGAAACCACCTGTCCTGATGAACTGTGGGGGTAAAGCAAAGCCATAAAGTATAAGAAAGAGGGACAAATGGGAGGAGAATAAATGGGGGACAGGAGGTGGAGAGACAGAGACAAGTGTAATGAGCAGAACTTTTCTTCATTTCCTCTGGATGCATTTCACATCATATTTTTCCACATCTATCTGTCACTTTCCTGCAACTTGAAACACACCACTGAACTGAGAAAGAATATTCCCAAATCACTTCTATCAAATACCTGCTCAGCTGCAATTTTTTAGTTTAACTGCTCCGAAATGTTCTGGTTGCAGGGAGGAAACTTACGTAAGCGTGCGGATACACTTGGCAGAGTCGCGGATGTCCCACACCTTGATGTAGGAGGTGGAGACAGAGAAGACCAGACAGGAGGATGGACAATATTTGACAGACACCACGTTGTTTGGGTGGCCTTTGAGAGTGACAATCTCTTGACCCGTTACCAGGTTCCACATCTTACAGGTACGATCTGGAGGAGCAAAGAAGGGCAGCTCAAACACTGTTTGGCTTAAAAGGATAGTTTGCATTTTTTGAAGTGGTGGTGGTAGTTTGGAGAAGCAGACAGGAGTACTGACACAGAACCTAAGCAATATACTGCTGTGGATGGAGGGAGCAGGAAAACATATTTTAGCCTCCCAAAAAAGGCCCACCTAAAAAGATCAATATCAGTTTAAGTGTAGGCTATATTGAGAATATTTTCATCTCTAGACCTTGACATCAAACAGCCCTTCCAATGGGAAACTTAAGTCATTACATATGCTCTCTTCAAAGCCACCAGAGTCCTTTGACAAAAACATAAATTTTACCTTGCAGACCTTAGGAGTTTCTGATCTACCGCTGCCTTGTTTGTTTGGTTGGTTTGTGAGCTACGACTTTGTAGAATCCGAACTAACGCTTTAAAACATCAAAGTCACACAATAACACAAACAAACTGACCGACTGAGGCAGTGGTAGACCAGCAACTCTCGTGTTCTGCGAGGTAAAATTACTGCATCTTTGTCAATGGTGTCTGGCTTTGAAGAGAGCATAGATGGATATACCAGCTCCAGTTCCCTGTTGTAAAGGCCTGTCTGAGGTGAAGGTAAAGGAGTGAAAATATTCTAAATAAAGCATACACTTAGACTGATATTGATTTTTTTTAGGTGACTAAAAGACGTTTTGTTGCTGCCCCCCTCCACAGCAGTACATTTTGCTAATCTTCCATGGGGGGTACACCTGCCTGCTTCTGCAAACTGGGGGGCATGTCGACCACCATCTACTGTAGGCACTACACTGACTATGGATAAGTACCTGATACAACCCCACTTCAAAAGATCCAAACTATCTCCTTAACACTTGCTTGATTACATGACTAATCCATTGGTGGTGTAATGACAAGCTTTAATAATAATAATACATTTTATTTCTTAGGCGCCTTTCTGTCACTGAAGGACACCTTACAATGGATAAAAGACAGTATAATGCACAGTACACAATAAAATCAATTAAGATAATTTAAAATAAGATTACAAAAGAAAATCACAAAAAGTACATACGAGTAAAAACAGTTAGATGTGGACAGGAAATGGGGTTAGTGAAGCTCATAATGTTATTTGCTTTGACTTAAATAAGATCCATTTAAAAAAGCTTTAAAAATCATATGTAACGGAATATACTATTGATCAAACATCAGCCATTAAGGCTACTTAAAGTAAATGGTAAATACCATTTTCAGAAAGAAATAACAGTACAGTTTGGGTACCTTTAGATCCAGTGAATAGCAGCTCATCTGTAGCATCCACACACAGGACTGGCTTTGAATGTCCCTCGGCTACAGAGACACACTGCAGGGGCGCCGTCCGACCCCCCTTCACACCCCCGATGGGATTGATCACACCCCTAAAGATCACACACACATATACAGTGTCACAGTCGATATAAATCAATGATCAGCTGATTTCTATCCACATAGGATGTGTGCACTGTGAAACAGGCCAATCACAAACATGCGCACAAAAACACAAATGTTCTGTTCAATATACAGATATAATACAAACCCATACAAACCTCTCTGGATACATAAAGATGATGTACTCCAATAAAAAACTGTACGCATATGCAAACACACACACACACACACACACACACACACACACACACACACACACCCTGTCGGTTTTCTAAGCCCACCTGCTCTGGCCTGCCTTCACTCCCCCTCCCTGCTTTCCTTTTTTGTGCAACGGACCAATTATGGCACTACAACAGTAAGAGCTGCTTTCCTATTTAACTTGTCTTTCTGTCTCCCCCCTCTCTCTCTCTCACACACACCCACACTCGTGCACAAACACACACAACCTCTTCTGTGTTATGTACACTCTCTAGGTGAACCTCTGCTCCCCCCCATCCCCCACAATCTATGTCCCACTGACAGGCCAGAGTCCCAGAGTGCCTGGAGAGCAGTCAGCAGAGTGAGACAGAGCAGGCAGAGGGTGAGAAGAAGAGGGAGGAATGTGGGAAAATTGGTCCCCAGTGGGCTTCCTAATAACACCAGTGGTGGTTAGTGTGTATGTGAGTGTGTATGTGTGTGAGAGAGAGTGAGGTGCAGAGCGAAACAGTGAGGGAGAGCCGGAGGATGTGAGGAAGGAAAAGAGAATCTGTGATTACACACAAAACTCGGGACAGGTTTTGTTTTTGCACAGAGTGAGAAAAATACAGAAGGGTGTGCTTGAAACTTGTCAAAGATGGCAACATGCTCCTCTTCTGTGCCTGCACGCTGATGTCCCAGCACGCACACAAATACACACGTCAAATCAAAAATTAAACACTAAACCACACTTTCTGTGTATCCTCTTTTTTACAGTGCATAAAAAAATGCCAACCAAAATCAAAACTGCCAATCATCAGCCAGTGAAAAAAGATTGCATGCATGTCTGCCAAGTCTCATGAAACACAAAACAGAACCGACCTGTGCAGAATAAGCTCAAAACAATTGTTCACAGCAGCCACAGCCTGGAAGACCAACTACACAGCAGCCTACAACTCAAAAATAAACCACAGCACAACGTCCTGAAACGTCATCATCACCACATGCAGCATCCATTCTCCACCAGTACGGTGGGAGCTGACTCTCAGTTCAGCACCTCCACAGCCAGTCGCCTTTTGTGGCCCGGGGAAAGGGTATGTGGTACGTGTGGGTAAGTGGAGAGGTGTAACAAGTCGATAACATAGTCAGATTATCAGCTTCTGCCCCTTGGCAGAGCTGTACAACCTGACTGTGATGGCAGGTGCATGGAGTGAACACAGCATCACATGAGTCTGTCCCACCCTCTTATTGGTCCAATTTCATTTTGGAAAGACTGATGATAGAACGCAGGTAATTCTTTGATAAGAAAAGAGGGGGATACCATACATGTAGCAGTTCTATTAATGTGATTTTTTTTTTTTAATAAATGGAGAATAGAGGGAAAGGAAGATAATAAAAAAACAGGAGAATGTGAGGTGCAGTTTCTTTTGAATGAACCTTATCACTCTGAAGGTTGTTAACCCTGTCATTTTACGCTCCATCCTCATTCCTTAAAATGGGAGCTCAGGTGAAGAAAGGTGTTAAAGCTATGATATACTTAGCTTTAAAATGATTATTATATTTTTGCAGATCCCCTATGCAGGCTACTCTGTTTACCTGCCAGCAAACCACTATGTGCCATTATTTTGAATGCTTTATTTATAGTTCCTCTTTTGTTTTTCTCTATAAGTACATGTACTGCACATACTATAATATTGCTTAATGCAGCACTCTAATTCTCAAGCACGGCGCTGGTCCAAATGGCAGAAAGTGTTCCCATTCTATCAGCATCTGTGGAAGATATCATGGTGTGCTGTGTTATGCACTATGTGAGGGCTGCTAATGGATGTTGCAGGGCCAAGCACCAAGAGACCAGCAGACTAATGAAAACATGGAGGGAGATCAGTGTGTGCTCTTTGCAGTGCACAGAAAAACAGGCAGAAGAGCCTCAGTGAGAGGTGCATCAATTTGTGTGTGCGAATGTGTGAGATAAATATGCAAAAATAGATTCATCAGGAAGAAGAGGACGGCATTTTGTTTTTATCATAATTATACAGTTTTCTGTTATTTGTCTTAAAGGACTAGTTTGACATTTTTAGAATGCACTTTGCTTTCTTGCTAGGATTAGATGACCAGATGGATACCTCTTTCATGTCTGTACATTATATTTGAAGCTATAGCCAGTAGCCAATTATCTTAACTTAGCATCAAGACTGGAGGTAGGGTGGATTAGCTAGCCTGGCTCTGTCCAAGGGTATCACTACATAAGTAACAAAGTCATTAACATGTTGTATTGCCTTTAGTATGTACAACAACTGAAGATTAAAAACTAAAGCAACTGCACCAAGTCAAATAACAGTCCAGTGCGTAACCTCTCGTAAAACTGTTTTTACACTTTAGTTTTTGTACAGATGAAACATACAAGATATGCATGTTCATTAGTGAGGTTTAGAAATGCTGGGAGCTAGATATTACCTTTATAAAGTACCAGGCTAGCTGTTTCCATGTTTCCACACTTTGTGCTAAGCTAAGCTAACTGGCTACTGGCTACAGCTACGAATTTAAAAGACAGACGTCAGAGTGATACCGATATTCTCATCTAAGGGGCCTAACACACCGGGCGGACTGAGCCACCATTGAGCCACCAGTGAGAATCTGTCGCCCTAGTTTTTGCAGTGGGTCCAGCACCCTTGGCCGTAGTTTGCTCTTGTCGTCTTTTATTTGCCAATTCAACATTTAGAATTTGTGTCAGGTATGGCGGAGCCCATCAGTGAATTAAATCATTCTGAGTGGAAGTTCAGCTCTGTGTACAAGAAGAGAAACAGAAGTGAGGAAAGTAAACAATAGGCTTAAGTCAGAATGGTGGGAGACTGAAACAAACTTTTTATGTGAGGTTGGATTATGTTTTTAGCCAGTGAGCTCTTTGGCAGAAATAGCTCATAATTGTGTTATTGTTCGCAAGCGCATGGTAAATATGCTTTGTTCTTTCAACACCAGGTTGTTATCAATGTGCTAACAGGCTAAATAGCGTCCATCCTGCTAGTTTCCCTGTTTTTAATGACAAAGACAGATTACTGCCACCTGCTGTCATGGAGAGTTATTTCCTCTCATGCAGGCGCAAAACGTTCATGCTAGTTGGTCGCTGGCTGTAGTCTTTGTAACGCAACGCAACAGTCAACCTTTGTCGCCACTAGTTCTTTGATGTCAGTTTGGTGTGTCTGAGCTTGACAGGAAAGCAAATCATTTTTTCATAAAGACCTTTATCAATACTGCAGTCTTCACTGGAAATTAATGAAAATGACTTATCTTGGAAATTACTGATCATGGTTGTCTAACAGGTGATAATATCACGTGGTCACAACAGTCCTAATGTTTATTTAAACAACATTTGCAGTTTCTAATAGCTTGCAGAAAAGTGGTAAGGTTCATTCAGGTCTCGTGTGTGAGCATCACCACAGAAAAACACAACATCACAGGTGGGAAAGGCCGTTGGGTCAAGAAAGCCGCATGTGGTTAAAACATGCACCACAGCGACCTCACCCACAGAGGGGGGAGGAAAAGAGATGGAGGAGAGGCCAGACGAGGCACTGACTACCGGTGGAGATGAGATGACACCAGGTGAGTTAACAGGCAAATGGGAAAAACAGAGAGTGACAAACACAGTTCCTCTACCTGAGCACCTCGGAGAGCGAGGAGTCGCTGTCATCCGACCTGGAGGCAGAAGAGGAGCAGGAGAGGGGAGGGGTGGGGCAGGAAGAGGAAAGGGTTAACCACGCTAAGGAAAGACAGAGGGGTTACTGGCAAAAGGGTTAAAGGGAGGAGTGACTGGAGGAAGGGTTTTAGATAAAAAGCAGTGAGCAAACTGGCAGGAGAGCCTCTGTCAAACAACAAAGCTTGTCCAGTGGTTATCAGGCAGTTTGCCATGAGATGTGCTTCTTCCCAAGACAACCACAGAGCAGGCTGTATTCTTTGACTGCTGTCGGCAGATGTTTTCCTTGCTAAAGCATGTTTACTGGAGGTACACCCACACTGAGCAATGGCTGGTTTAGTGAACTTTCCCTAGCAGTGTCAGGGCTAACATTTAAGGTTGAAGGTTATAAGAAATAGTTTGACATTTTGGCTTATTCACTTTCTTGCCGAGATGAAAAAATTGATACCACTTCTTATGTCTATTCATTCAATATGAGGTCACACCACCAGCAGCTGGTTAGTTTTATCTAGCATAAAAACACAAAACAAGGAAATAGCTAGCCTTACTCTGTCTGAGGGAAAAGCTGGCCTAGCTCTGTCCATGAGTGCAGCTTGCCAAACTCTGTCCAGAAGAACAGCTAGCCTAGCTCTGTCTGAGGGAACAACTAGCATAACTCTATCCGAGGGAACAGCTAGCCTAGCTCTGTTCAGGGGAACAGCTAGCCTAACTCTCTCTGAGGGAAAAGCTGGCCTAGCTCTGTCCAAGGGAGCAGCAAGCCTAGCTATGTCCGAAGGAACAGCTAGCCTAGCTCTGTCCAAGGGAAGAGCTAACATAACTCTCTCTGAGGGAAAAGCTGGCCTAGTTCCTTCCAAGGGAACAGCTAGCATAACTCTGTCCAAAGAAACAGCTAGCCTAGCTCGGTCCAAGAGAACTTGCCAAACTCTGTCCAGGGGAACAGCTAGCACAGCCCTGTCCAAGGGGACAGCTAGTCTAGTTCTATCCAAGGGAACAGCTAGTCAAACTCTGTCTGAGGAAACAGCTAGCATAGCTCCATCCGAGGAAATAGCTGGCCTAGCTCTGTCCGTTGGTAACATAATTCTCCTACCAGAACCTCTAAAACTCACTCACCTTGAATTTAAAACAAAAAAGATTTGTAGAGATGACAATTTGAGTTTTTACATAGTTATATGCTAAGCTACGACCACAACTTGTCATATTTACAAAGTTTTCTACAGGATAAACAAGACTTGTTCATTATTGAGCTTTAGAAGTGTTTTTGTTACTTTCGGACAAAGCAGGATTCTGTTACCTGTTCCTGTCTTTATGCTAAGCTAAGTTAGCTGACTGTTAGCTGTACCTCATATTTGGGGTACAGACACTAATATGGTATCAAGCCTCTGATCTAACTCTCAACAAAAAAGTAAAAAGGCATATTTGCCAAACTGTCAAACTATTCATTGAACGAGACAGAAAACAGGTACTGACAGAAAGAAGGAAGTAGTCAAGGAGGAAACACTGATGCCAGGATAGTCATACACAGAGGTCAAAGAACTGCACATTACAATTTCTACATTATTGTAGCCTTCATGTATGACTCCCCTGGTGCTAGTGTCGGCTCCCATGTCTACCCTTTCCAGCCATATACAGGGAATTAGTGCAGAAAAGAACACAAGGGGCTGCAATCAGGGTTAACGGGGGAAAATCCAGAATGGAGGATAAGGCTGTCAGTCCAACTCACAGGCGGGCCTGCTCAAAGCTGTCGAGGGAAAAATCCAGACCACCCCAATACTGTAGCTCTACTGTGTGTAACAGTGCAATAAAAGTGTTATTATATTATAAATATTTTATAGCCTCAGGTTTGTCACCAAGAGAGCCTGTGCTTTATACTCTGAGCATGAAATAATAAAACAAAATGATTCTGGATACGTCTGGAGGGAACAACAGTGTTAAAGGGTGACAGAAATTCCTCCATTTCTTGGTATTTATTTACTGCTGGCCACAGTGGCTATTAGCATAGTGATATCCGCTTATTCTTTCAGACTCTCAAGACAAAATCCTTTTAAAATTCATTGGTTTCGGAGGGTGCAAATGTAATGTGAAGATTAAAAAATGGTTCTGGGATTCAAAGCCTCTGTACCCATCAGACAACAAGAAAACTTTCATTTTTCCTCATTCTCATGTGTCTTTCAAATCTGTGTCAAAGGCCTGATCCCTGTCTTCGTAGGCAACCAATCTATTCAGACATAAATCGCTTGAAAAACAGAAGCAGAATGCATCCATACCGTCACAATTGCAAAAAAAAAAAAAAAAGAAAAACTCTTATTGCATTTTTAATAGGTTTTGTGAACTTGAAGCAAGGATGCACTTGAGAACATCACCATCTTCTTTCTTTGCATAGCAGACAGCTTCTCATTTGACACTCAATTACACAGAATTCATGCAGACGATTCAGACCGGCTTTCTAATTATTTTTTAATAAATTGGCCTCATTTGGCATTGCACTTATGCTTGTGATGATGAATTAAGTGTCAGAGTTAGGTCAGTGTCAGTAATGTCAGGACAATGAAACCAAACAAAGTGAAAATGATAGTTTAAATGATGAATCACTGGGGGAAAAATCGTTGTAACCAGTGTTTCCTTCTGTAAACAAAACATTTACCCACACAAAACCTCACTTAAAAAAGGTGCAAATGACAAAATGCTGTTAATACCTTCCATCAGATATCAACGATGTAAATGTTTCCCACAACAAAACATTTCATCCTTCTGCATCATGCTCTTTATGAAGGCTTCTCCTGTGGGAGCTACAAACGCGACCCTAAACATAAATATTCCTCCACAATGCCACCCACAGTTAATTCAAAATGGCTACCAATCACAACAGCTGCATGGAAAGATGACAAGAGCCAACTCATTTACCTACCCCTGCTCCAGATAATGAGGACCCACAGGCTCCAACACACAAATATTCACACATACAGCACACGCACAAACACAACACCCTAACTCATCTCACACAGCATTCTCGCTAACAATTAAGGGTCAATAAAGCTGAGAAATGTTCTGGATTTATAAAGATTACAAAACAAATAACTTTAGAGCACAGCCAAACGCAGGCTGAAATTAACTGCTGACATTTGTCAGAGCGGAAAGCTGCAATTGATTGGGAACAGGAAGAGAAAAAAGGCCAGTTGCTCATTCCAGACACCTTTGCAGCTGACAACAACATGCATCTCATATCCATACTGTGTCTCCATCTGATGTAGCTGGACCACACACTTATTTATAACATTCTTTTAACCTTTAAGTATGTAAATAGGATGAAATAACATTAAAAACAGGCCACTTGGACACCGCGACTAATGACAGCTTCAAAAATTACCATACCTTTGAATCTAATTCTCCCTGACACAGTGTCAGCAAACCTGAATATTACGAGATAAGATTTATCGCAGGGCTGTTTTTTTATTGGATTAGATTAGATTGTACAAGATGATTTCTCTGTCTCTTGCCCATATGCAAATCATCATCATTATCATGCACATCACGTCATCTGAAAACAGACATATCACACCACATCTTGTTTATTTCTTCTATAGATGATGTTTGTATCTGAACTGCTTCCCTTCTAATTTGCATTTGTCTCCTGGTAACTCCTATATGTCGACTGGAAATGCACTGCAATTACACCTTGCTGTCAGTGTTGCTAAATGCAGCCTGTGGTTGTGGTGTGGATGATTAGATCTTCAATGCTTCAGAAGTGCACTCAGCACCTGGATTCTGTGAATGTTTGCACCATCTGTCCTCCCAGGAAATACATTAATGCCAGATGAAAAGTCTTTTTGTCTAAGAGTGGGATTCATCCAAGCATAAACTGTTGGAATAGCACACTCTTACATCTACACCGTGGACAAAAGCACTTTCCTCTCAAAAGGCCTGACCTTCAGCCTATCTACAGGGTCAGTAAAGATCTTACACCATGGAGGAGAAGAAAAGAAAAGCATGGTTCAAAGTGAGGCTGAATTGATCAGATGAGAACAAAAGGACAAGAATCATTGTGTGAATGGACGTATGTGTGCAAGAGTGTACCCACTTGTCCAGAGCAGAACCTTGGGTTTGGTTGCTGGTGAGCCTAGAGAAGACGTTGCGGTCGTTCCTTGTCCTCAGAGGAGGGGAGGATGGGGGAGTGTAGCCGTCAGTGGGCCTGATGAGGGGCGGGAGGGTGAGGAAGGTTAAGGATAAGAAAAGGACAAGTTAACAAGGAGGGAGTTTGAAAATTACATTACACAGTCAAAAAATGTGATCAGTCTGCCAACAAAGTAGCTTCACTGTGAGCATTACAATGCATGTACCTGTATGCGCGGTCGTAAGATTTCCTCCTTGTTAGAGGGGAAGTGTCATAACCTCGAGACTGCCTGGGACTGACACACACACAAACACACACACACACAAAAGCAAACTAAGCAAATCTTCAGGGGAGTGCACAGGAGGATGATACACATCTATGTTGGGAATCTATGCAGAACAAGGGTTTTAAGCAATTTAACAGCATTTCTAGCAGACTAAAGCAACTGGCAGACTAATTTCTTTAAATATCAAATAATCACACATAACCAAGCTTCCCATCCCCGAGGACTGATGCAAATTTCATTGGCTTCATCTTCTCTCTCCCTGAAGCAGTTTTATAACCCAAAAACACATCAGGCCTCTGGCAGCTTTCCACTGCTTGTTCATTTGGAAGTGTGCAGTAGGAAAACGACTCAAAAACTCTTGATGACTGTGTCTCCATTATCAGGAAATGCATTGCAAAGAGATGTTTTTTTTCTCGTTGATTGTGATATTCCACAGGGTGTATGGTTATGCAATTATCCTTATGTTTCTATCCTGCCTGTTTGTTTATCTCTTGTTTTATGCTTAAATCGTCAGAAAGGTTCCAGTTCAGCTCACTGGCATTCAATGACTCTGCTCTTTGTCTTGCTTAAGGGCACTTCAGCAGAACAAATATTTACCGACATGGGGATCTGAGATGAGGTCGTGTGATAGGAGACAGGCCACCCTGCTGTCCCACACAGCAGAGCAGTGATTCCTAACCAGAGGTACTTGTACCCCAGAGAGTACTTCTGCAGGCGCCAAGCTCAAGCTAATAACTGACTTTAATCAAACGACTTTTCAAGTGATTTCACTGACGCAGACAAATTTCCAATGTCGAACTAAACTCATGAGAGTTTTGCTAGAGCTGTGGCGCACTCCCATTATCTCCATTGTTTGGTGTTAGGTTGTCATATAACTCAGTCCCGACTGTTTTAAGTCAGTCTTTTACATGTCTTAATGTTCTAACAATATCAGACATGTTTAATAATATTTCATTTATATTATATATGATTACATTTTTAGTCTTGGCTCATGCAAATGGAGAAGTGCAGTGCTGTGGTCATTGTCAATAACCAATAGCTGCATTCTCTCCAACACCAAACAGGAAGCAGCAAACTTGGCAGACAGTAAACATGGAGGGGACTCCAAGAAGACGATAGAATGTGAACGACTCTTGGTTCTCGTAGACTGTGGAGCCAGTGTTTAATTCAAGATGTATCTGAACCATCAACCAGCACTTATTTTAGTCTTTTCAAAATCTCTGGTATAGTAGCCATGGTTTGTCAAAATAGAAGTTACCATTTCATTGAATGTCTGTCCACATACTGAGTCGGCTGTTACACCTGAACACAATTTACAGTGCTTACAGTACAAAGTCCAAACAGATACCTTAAAGTAACGAACACACAGATCCAGTAGTTAGGTAAATATAATGTTAATGAAGAGATACTTGAGCTCATCTGACAGGCCTGTGGGGGTGCATCAGACTAAAAAATGCTGGGGACCATTGAAGTGGTTCTGAAATACTAGTAGTTACTTGTGAGGTTTTGTCAAATTCAACATGGCTAAAATATAAGAACCAAAACTCAATCATTCCCCCTTCCTGGTTAACAGTTAAAATATGTCTTGCCAAATCTCCTGTGCCTTTTATTGACTAATTTCTCTGCTGTACTTTTATTTCCTTTGTTGCATTTAGGGCAGATAACAACTTATCACTGCACTGAAACTATATTTCTGGTCTATTCTATGTGTATTTTATTCAATTTTATATATGTTTATTTTGTTTTGATTTCATTTTTTAAATTTTATTCCACTTTAATTGATTTTATTTGTTTTTTTCTTTATTAATTGCCATCTGTAAAGCTCTTTGAACTGCCTGTGTGTTTAAAATATGCTACATAAATAAAGCTGCTTTGCCCTAGCTTCATTATGAGTCACTTACAAGGTGTGTCCCCTGACAGGCAGGCTGATGGTGCGGGACGCCCTGTCCCTGTGGTAAGGGTCTCGTAGGGCCAAGCTGAGCCCAAGACTCGCTGTCCCCAGGCTCATGCCATCCTCCTGGATATCCGTAAGCGAGGCCAGAGACTTGGTGATGTGCTGCTGCTTGCCACCCGACAAGTCCAGGATGGGACCCAGATACTCCGCAGACACTGCCTTCATCTGAGCCGACAGACGAGGCTCCATCTGGTTGAAAAAAATTGCTCCATTTGTGTTACCGAGGACCACAGAGGACAGAATGAAATGAGAAAGGAGGACGGTGGGATATGAAAAACTGAGACATAAAATAAAGATTAAGATTGAATTTAATTAAGGCACAAGAGGAAATTAAGAATGCCGCCTGAAAATTTCATTCAGCGGGGAAACGAGCAAAGAGAATATGAAAACAGGGAAACAAACATACTAGAAATGAGAGTGGCCATTGTGGTGGTGAAATAAACGCTGGATAAAGAAAGAAATCAATAAAGGACAGAGAACACAGCATTAACAAGAGGATAAGGGGGATTGGTGTCAGATCAGGGGTTCCTCCTCAGAATATCAAACCAAGCTTTAGGAAATGGAAGAATTTGAAGTGTTTGCTTATACTGCCACCTCATGGTTTCTAACTCAAATGGCAGCTGCTCTGACAGACACTGTGGCATGTGTGTTGACATTGAAAATTAGAGCAAGGGTCCAAACACAATCACTACAGCAAATCTACTAATGTCTTCTGACAACATGCAGCGTCATCATGATTCACAAAGGTCTGACAGGCTTGGATACTGCCAGACGCAGCACTACCTGATGGTTTGAGCACATAGAGCTATTCTGAGATATAAAGGATTGAAGTCATTAAAATCTGGATTTAAGAAATCTGGAGAGAGGACGTGTTTGTTGTGTAAACAGAAAGAGTGTGGATTTAAATCTGTAACACAGACCAGCTGTACCTTTATTTTGAAATCATCTTGGCTGTTGGATTCTTTCATCTGAGATACACTGTAGAAAGAGAGGAAATGAGAGTTAGAGAAATACACATGGATACAGAGTTTAATGAGAAATGGAATACATTTTCAGATGAAAGTTTTCCAGGATAAACACTGTTTTTTGCAAAATAGGAGCAACTTTGGTGCATTGTGGTACAGTAGATAGTTTTTAAAAATGGTTTAGGGCAAGAAGACAGGGGTTCTGTGACTTGCAACAACAGTCTCACCTGCTGTCAGAGGCTTGGCTGAACTCAGACGGCTCCTCATCGGTGCTGGCATAGCCATTTTCTGGAAGCACACAAAACATGCAACTTGTCAGCCCAACACAGACAGTGGATCCATCATTTTTATTTGTTTTTGCACTCTGTTTTCATTAAAAAGAACTTGAGCTAACCCTTACTCGAATCCCACCCAAATCTGACCCAAACATCATTTGTAAATATTTGTCTGAACCCAGCCCATCAGGTCCCGACAGGTCCCGACAGGTCCCTTCGGGCTCAGGTCAGGTTTTCACACTCCAACATACAGTGCTTCCCTGTAAGTCTGTCAGTGGCGCAACCTCATCTACGACCATATTTTCCAGTGTCACTGCAGTTTCAGTTTTAATTTATTCTCCAAAGCTGATTAAAACAAGGGAACATACAGTATGAAGTCTTACACACTGTCACTCAGACCCAAACACAAACAAAAAAGCACCACTCACCCTGCTGTACATTGTGAATGAGCGCCTGGAGTTCAGGGATGTATTCGGCCTTCTCTCGCAGGGCATCAAGGATTATGTGATTGTGAGACGAGCCAATCACATCCGTCTGTCTCAGCTGACCCTCTAGTAGTCGGATCTGAGCCTCCTTCTGAGCCACCTGTAAACTCTGCGTGCACACAGTGACCAGACAAATCAGAAGTGGTAATTCTCACACACACACACACACACACATACACACACACACACATACATACAGAGTGCTATAGCATTCAATGTTTAGACTTGGTAATAAAGGGGCATATAATACTACTAATTTCTCTTCCATTTCAGGTCATATTCCTGCTGGAACATGTCTGGTTGAAGCTTTTACTGGTGATTTTTCATGGTAGAAAGTACTGCAGTTCTCTGTTACAGTTGTTCCATTGGCTGCAATGATGCTGCAGAGCCGCTAAAAACACATAATTCTCAGAGACGCAGACTAATGAGAGTAGACTGGGCTTTTTTGGCCATAAATACATGCTAACATGTTCTAGTAGACACTCAAAATACAAGTATAAATCTAAACATTAGCATACTAGTTCCCCTTTAATCACACAACAGGAAATGAGACAACCTAGTAAATAGAGTGTTTTAACTGTCTGCATGGTGATTATTGATTTTTGTTTGTACTGAGAAATACAGCCCAGACAACAGTTTGCCTATCAAAAAGAAACCACTAGATGGCAGCATAATCCATATATTAAGTGCACCTGACTGTTCAGGGCATTGCAACACCAACACATTTTGTTGTTGTTATAGCGCCATATTTTCTTTCACATCTCCAAGAGTGCAGATTTAAATAGTTCAGCGCTACTGATTTTACAGATTTTTCTAAGCCTAGCAACCCACCTATGGACTTAAGTGGCTGTGAACGAAAACTCACTTTGTCTATGGAAGCCTTCAGGAAGTGGTCCAGCAGGTGGCGCGCTTCAGACAGAGAGCAGGAGCTGATCACCACTGAGGTGTCCACTGAGTCCAGCTCGTCCTGCAGGAAAACACCATCAGAGTCATAATTAGAGGCCTCCTGTCACTTCTTACAGTGGGAGAACAGCATTGCTGTGTGTGCATGTGTGTGTGTTCATACCTTGGTCTCTTCTATTTGTACAATGGTGGCCTGGCAGTCAGACAGGCTGTCGTTGATGTAGTCTATGTTGGCGTTCAGCACCTCAATCTCCTCGTTAATTTCCTGGAGGAGGCGGTCCTCTGCTTCTGGTCCCTCCCCATCTGCCATGAGTACCTCCCTCTTATGTGAGAGTGATTCCTGCTGGACTGTCAGCTCCTCTCGCTTCTGACTCATCGAAAACAGAAATGCCCACACAGCAAAAACAGTCAGAGCAATACTTTCTAAAACATCTGCAAGTGTCAAGGATAAGGAAATAAAATACGGGGAGTGACTTTAACATTTGAAAACATTATTTACTTTAAGTGCAATACAAACTGAACATATTTTAATATATGCTCTAACGTTTTACAGATTCATATAAAAGGACTGTTCTCCATCTAATTTTAACAGTCTGTCTATGACGGAAGGAGGAAGAGCCTCACTCACTGTGGTTTCAGTTGTCAACTACTGAGATGATGCAAGCCGAAAAGTCACTAACATGTAACCTAGTGCTGCTGCTGCTGCCACTACAATGGACACATATAATTTTGATTCCTCATGTTTGATTTTTAATCACTGCTAATATAGCTGCACATCTCAAAGTGTATATTGCTTTTGGCTAATTGTATCACAAAACACTTGTCCATGCCCTCTCAAGTTGGTTTAACTCTACAGACACTAAACCAGGTAAAATCCCAAAACAACGCCACCTTACACATCACTGATTTCCTGTGAAGGCCGAGCCTACCTTGATAAGGCGATCCATGTCAGCTTCTACATTTGCGATTGTCATTCTCTGCATGACAATGTCCATAATGCGATGTTCGAGTGCTTGCCACTTCTGACGCGCAGACTTGGAGATGCTGCCGGCTCTGTTCGCAGCTCCAACACCCAGGCCTGCTGGCTTACGCTGCAACTTCTTCCTACTGCTGAGAGGAGATAAAGGGAGAGGAGAGGAACTTTTTAAGAACCTAAATAAAATAATAGCTCATCACTAACTGTGTCTGTCTGATGTTTGGAGCTTGGTCAGTAGTGTACAGTTGCTTTTTAAAGTGTATGTCTTGAGGTTATACATTGACTGCATCAACCCATCTTACCCAATGACCCTGGTTCCATCCATGCTCCCTTCACTCTCTGCCATGTATCCGAACACATTGTTTTTGTTGTTCCACTGTCTCACCAGCCCGCTCACGGTCCTCCCGGTCTCGGGTTCAGAGCTGCTTGCAGTAGTGCTGGCCGATAACTCAGCTCCAGAGTCCGTAACTGGAGGAGTCTGGTTCCAGCGGGCCACACGCCCGGCCACGCGGTCTGACATGGGCTTGGTGAGGCGCCGCAGGGCGGTCACTTCCTGGGTCTTCCTGCGCAGCACCAGCTCCTGCTGCCGCTTCTGAGACTCCAGCGCTCGAATCTGGTACTGAAGGCCAGCAGGGAGACAAACAGGTCTTTAATTTGTTATTCAGTCCTCGTTTACATTTTTTTTTAAACGTTTTTTTAGCCGAACATGACCGCTTTTTGAACAACAGGCTTACAAAGTGTTGATCATGAGAGGATTTTAAGATTTCAGACGAAACCCTAAATAAAAGGATTACGAATGAGGCCCACAGTGTGACGGTGTTACTGTTTCCATGCTCATTAATAAGCACTCTCCTCCAGGGAAAACAAATAAAGATGGAAATGAATACATTTAGGGTGTGTGCTAATCTTTAAAACATAAAAGTAATCCCAACAATCTGTGAGCAGAATGTACACGATGATACATAAATCAGGCTTTTAAAATGCCAGGCTGACAAACAGATGGAGCAATGCAAGCCATATACACCAACTCATCAGCATGAATCATTCTTTAAACACAGGAGTTAAATCAAAAATTGGACAATGTTGATAACAGCTATAACATAGACGAAACAGGCTTATATGCAACACTGCTCATATGGTGTCACCTAGCTCCCAGTATCTCTATTTCTGTGTGTATCATCAGAGGGAGCTGAAGCACTGGAGCAAATATGTAACTGTGCTAAATGTTTCAGAAGAATGGAGCAGTGCTGAATATCTCTGTCCTAAAAAACACACACAGATGAAATCTGACCTCTTGTCGTCGCTGCTCCTTCTTGAGCTGAGCGATCTCACGGTTCCGCTTTGCCTCCACCATCCTCCTCCTCTGCTGCTCCTCCTTCATCTGCTTCATCAGTATCACCTGGAAACAGCAGCGAGGTCAGGCTTCTTAAACTGCACTAGTATTACTGCTGAAACAATCTTGTTTATCCATGCTCCCGCTCCTCCCCCCTCACTCTTCTTCTCCTCCTACCTTGGCTTTCTTCATCTCGTTGACCTCTGTCTGGAGTTTCTTCAGCTCCCGTTCGTACCTCCCCTGGTTTTTGAGGAGACGGGCATGCTCTTTCTGCGCCGCCTGTAGCTTCAGCAGGTCTCGGTTCATCTCCTTAAGACGTTTCTCGTAGTCCTGCTTGATCCGGTTGGCCGTCTCCTCCGTGTAGTTCTCCATGGACACTGTGTAGCCATGTAATAACGTTAACAACCTGTTGTCAGGATGCTTCACCTTTAATGACACTTTACTTTTCTACTGATCAGAAAGTACCCAACCATCAATATAAACTACACGTCCCATGATGCATGAACTCACTCAGATTCTGCAGTACACGGTCCCTCTCCAGCTGAGTGTCTCGGATCTTGTTCTGCAGCAGAATGAGCTTCTCCTCGTACTGCAGCTTCAGCATCAGCAGCCTCCGCTGGCTGTTCTCCAGCTCGTCTATCAGCTTCTGTTTAATCTCGATCTCGCAGGTCAGGTCAGCCAGGTCTGCCTGGAAGTTGGCTGCGGGTTGGAGGGGATAAGGTCAGACAGAGTGCAAAGAAGAGCTTAAAGAGGAGTTAATATAACTTTTTTAGGATGATGAAATAAATAGCAGGAAGTCAAAAACAAGCTGCCAGACTTAATTTATCGCCTTTTTTTTATTCTGACTGACATCAAACCTAAGCCTTAGGCACTGGTTGATTCATGTGTTGCTACTTTGTGCTTCTTTCAGAGACCGCCCATAAGACTGCAGATTCAAATTCAGCTCTACAATATAAAATATCTCCAGCTCTCTTCACTGTCAGTCATCTGGCAAACTGCATAATGTCCTTACTCTCTCTCTGTGAGGCTGTACTTACTTAGGTGCAGCAGTGCTTCGAGCTATATGCTAACATCAACATGCTAACATATATATATATTATATTTATTATATTTAGCACGTTGTAGATACAAAGGTTTGCTAATTAGCTCTAAACACAAAGCACAGCTGAGGCTGATGGAAATGTGAATAGTTTTGCAAAGATTTGGTCATAAACGGTAAATACGTTGAAATTTAGACCCTTTGATGGCGGGGAGGGGAAGTCAGGGATCTCAAAGGTCATTATGATACATCACTTAGAAATCATGTATATCAATCAATCAATCAATCAATCAATCAATTTTATTTATATTATTTTTAAAAAAAAAGTATATCTGTGCAAGACTTTGTGCTAATTTGTCTGATAGATGTTTCAGATATTTCACTGGATAAATCAAAAATTTACCAGCTGGAAGCGCTGGAGTAAAAATAAAGGAATCACATAAGTCATTGGGATTCATCCTCTGGGCACGATGAATGTCTGGACAAAATTTCATGGCATTATATTCAATAGTTGCTGAGATAGTTACCGACCAACAGACAGACAGACAGACAGACAGACAGAAAGACAGACAGACAGACATTGCTATCTATAGAACTATGCAGCTAAAAACAGGGCACAAAAGGTTAAACTGGCCTGGTCATTTTGTAACAGCAGCTGTCAGAAACACACCTTTCTCATCAGAGTCTGAGTCTGAATCCACCAGGCTCTCATCACTGTCAAACCCATCCTCCTCCTCCCTGCCCTCCTCTTCGTCCTCCCCCTCATCTTCATCACAGCCGCTTTCCTCCTGCAGTGGAGACATGATGTCCTACACACAGAAGCACACAGATACATCACACTTGGTCGTGTTTTTTTTATTATTATTTTAAACACAAATCAATGCCAACACGTGTGCCTTACCTCGGTGTAATTGTCGTCTGAATCGATCTCTCCATTCTGTCCATTTTGTCCGTTTTCACCACTCTGCCCGTTCTCTCCATTCTCATGAGTGTGCAGCTTGACTCGTTTCTTCATACCTTTCTCCAGCTCGGGACTACAGGAGGAGAAAAGCCCGATTGTTGAGAAAACACATAAATAATATCACTTGTAAATATATTTTGTATCATATTCTTCTCCTGGACCATTTTCACCTGTGGTTAGTGGTCTATCCAATTCCACTGCAGCAGCATGAGTGTTTTCTGTCCATTACCAGTTATAACAAACACTCTCTTTCATGTAATTTAGATGTCACACACTCCTAACAACCACCATTAAGGCTTTGGGAGTGTTGCCAAGTGATGTACTCACGTCAAAATCAGACCTCTGAAGTCATTAGCAAAGTCTTCCTCAGCTCATCTACCCCCTCGTCTTGCCCTTTTAGCTCTTAACATTTTATTGCCAATTTTATTCGCCCCTTTGCTCCTTCATTTACAACCACTCTGCTTATCACCCGTCCCATCTCTAAATTTCCCTTCTACCTCCATCCCTATCCCATTAAACCTCAATTAGCCTGTTAGGCTGTGTACTCTCCTCTCTCATGACCCACTGGCCGACTGAATTAGACCCTTTTGCGTCCGAGCCAGCGTTACTACTCAGCACTGGCTGCATCCCAATTCTATTCAGAAGCTGGCCGTCCCAAAGCACTAATCGACTTGTGATGTGGCTCTTAAGCTGGAGGGGAGAAGCAGTGAGGAGGGAGAAGTATATGGGCATGAACAGTAATGTACTCATCATGCTCACTTGGCTTTTAAAACTTGTACAGGTTCACTAACAAGGGCTTAGAGGGACACATGAGAAATTAAATTTACATCAAGCTCAGATGTTTGGATACACAAGGACAGGAAAGCTTCCTGGAACTCTGTGGACTCTTCTGGATAAAGGTTTTTCTAACTAGCACATAAATATGAAGTAACTTTTCAAATGTGTCCTCCTCTCCTCACCTCATTCTCCTCTGCCTCCTCTCCTTCTTCTTCAGCCTCTCGATGTCCATCTTGGCCCTGCGTAACACGTCCGTCATTTCAGCCTCCATGGACATAGGAGCAGGGGAGGAGCCAGGGGGGTGGCCGGGGGCGGGACTGAGAGTGGATTGAGGGAATGGGGAACGCGAAGAAAGTCGGGCCACCTGCCGTCGCAACGACTCGTTCATGGCCTCGCTCTCAAGAAGTTTGGTTCTGACAGACAAAGAGGAGAGGGTGAGAAAAAGTTATTAATTCATAGTTTCTGCCTGCTTGGCTCTGAGAAGGGGGAAAACTGACTGATCACAAACTAATTATAAGTGCTAATTTTTTTTGATCATTATGAAACTTTTTTTTGCTTGTCTAATTTGTTATTACACCATAATTGTCTCATTAAATGCAAAAGTCTTACTTTAAAGGTAGGGTTTGTTGATTTAGAAAATGCAACTAAACAGAAATAGATCCTATTTTGGCAAATATGCTCACTTGCATTCTTGTGGCGAAGCTAGATCATACAACTGATACCGATCTTGTGTCTGTCAGGTCAATATGACGCTACAGGCAGGGGATGGTTAGCTTAGCATGCTTAGCATTCAAACAATTTTTTTTTTTGTTTTTTTTTAATTTTATATACATTATTAATCCCCGAGGGGAAATTAAATTTTTCACTCTGTTGTCAATTACACACAGGTCCGAACACACACATGCACAAACTGGACCTATACATGCACTAAGTGGAGAGATGTCAGAGTGGGCTGCCCATGACAAGCGCTCCGAGCGGTTGGGGGGTTCGGTGCCTTGCTCAAGGGCACCTCGGCAGTGCCCAGGAGGTGAACTGGCACCTACCAGCTACCAGTCCACGCTCCATATTTTGGTCCGGATGGGGACTTGAACAGACGACTCTCCGGTTCCCAACCCAAGTCCCTATGGACTGAGCTACTGCCGTCGGAGGGAGAAACAGCTAGCCTAGCTCTGTCCAAAAGGTAACAAAATTCTGCCATTTTTAGATGTCTGTTTTTGTACGAATTAAACAAGATTTAATGTAGTAATTACTGGGCTTTAGAGGTGCTGGTAAATGGACTTTTTACCTACACAAAGAGCCAAGCTAGCTGTTTCCCTTTGTTTCCAGACTTTGTGCTAAGCTTAGCAAACTGGATACTGGCTCCACTGGCATATTGAAAGGCCCAGTGTTTTGGATTTAGGGTCATCTATTGGCAGAAATTGAATATAATATTCATATCTATGTTTTAATTAGTTTATAATCACCTGACAATAAGAATCGTTGTGTTTTCGTTTCCTTAGAATGAGCTATTTATATCTACATACGAAGTGAATTCTCTGCCACAGAGTCCATTATGTTGTTTCTACAGTAGCCCAGAACAGACAAACCAAACACTGCCTGTAGATGGGACCATTTGCGTTTATTGTGTCGGCCACCGTAGTTCACCTATGCACTTGGACAACAGGAAGTTTAACCTCTGCTATATCACTACTACAGATGCCACTAAATCCTACACACTAGATCTTTATAGGACAGAAATTAAGGTAGTATGGATCATCTAAGCTAACTCTCAGCAAAAAGTGTATTTCCCATAAAGTCAACTGTTCCTTAAAAGAAATGTCCAAAGTCAGGTCAGAATTTTTAAAATAGAACTTCAAGACAACGAGATTTGCTAATGACATTCTTCAAAGTACAGAAGCCTTTATCACACACTTATTTAACCAGTTGTGTGGCTTTGTAACCGCAGCCTTTGTTAGTTTTGTCTATCTTGGTTATTACTGTCTTTTGGAATTTTTTTTGTTTTATTGTGGGTTTATTTATTTATTTCTCTCTTTTTGCAATCAGGACAATGTCTATCAGATTTTGCTCACATATATTAATTTATATGTTTATCATATTACTGATACTGTGTATTGTAGACCAAATTTTAAAAAAGTTTGTAAAGTAATTACTGTCCCATCAGTATCGGGTTTGATAATTTCAGTGGGGTTTCAGTGTAAGACTACAAGTGATGGCTGTAAATAAAGGTTTAGAGTTCTTACCGAAGTTCTTCAACCTCTCGGATGTAGTTCTGGATTAAAGCCCCAATCTCCTCGTTGCCCTCACCTTTAGGACAAAGGTAGAAGAAGGTTAAGGTCACAGGAAGCACTCAATTCAATAAGATCAAAGTAAGATTTGAGACTCAAGAGAAATAGAGTTCATGTAGTATTTAAACATTTTAAACAGTTAAATATCTCCCACACGTACTTGACTTGGTCAGCAGAGTGCTGACCTCATTGGCCAGCAGATGAGTCACACGTGTATTGAGGTGGTCAATGGTCTCCTGCATGGCCTTCACCCTGAGGCGCAGTGTGTCGTTTTCTCTCTGCAGCATGGCATTCTCCTGATACAGGTCGCTGTAGCCTTCTGAACCATCCTCATCGGCCACACGCTTCCCCTGCACGGAGACGCAAACAGTGAATAACAACAACCCTCAGTACTGTAAAACCACACTCTTGTATACACTTGATGCTGCAGTCCAGCCAAACACAATGCCATTGTTTAAGCGAGTTGGTCTGCCCGTGGCTCTTCAAGCAGCTATTGTTGTATTCTGAATGCTTAACGCAGAAAAAATCCTGTTGTTAAGCTTGGAAACAGAGAGTCACTATTTAATCCAGCCACAGCCCGCAGACATCATTACCTCCACCAATCCAACACTCCATTACTTCCAGACTCCAGTCACATCACATCCCTTATTACCACATCGAGGTCAGCTCGCAGTCCCTCGCCATAGTCACGCATTCACTCTCCCTCTAGTAACTGTAGTAACCCCCTTAATCGCATAAAAGACTGACAACCCTGCTAAATGATTGCTCGCTTCTTGTTGCCCTGGAGGTCAAAGCCGATGAAAAAGTGGAGACTCCTTACAGACTTTCTTTGAATTTTCTGCCTATTTCTTGTCACACTTTCTTGTATCATCCTTCACTCTCCAGTCTTCTTAATGTATAATGGTTTATATTTGGTAAACCATGTTACACAGTGCACATTCAGCTACAGGATCAATTTGTCTCTGCATTACTTTGGGAAATGCTGTTGTTGCACCGATTAATCTTCTCTATACATGCACTATAGTAAAGATATAAATGGATGTGTGTCTGCCAGTAAGAATCTTTAATTTGATATAGTAATTCGCTGCTGCTGCAGACATGGCCTGTGCTTTTCTAACTCGCCCTCCAGGACCATCTCCTCTTACTCCTATTAGTGTTGTCTTTTTTCTTCTTCTGCTCAGTTACTGTTCTCAATTTCATCCATCATGTCAGAACCCTCTTACCGCCTCATTGCATCACTTACGCTGACAGCCATGTGTTGTCTCTCTTCTTCAACGTGCCACTTTTCATTACTCATCTCTTCCCCCCTGTCATTCAGCCCCTTTTATCTTTTTCTCTGAGCACCTCCTCATCTTTATCTTTTTAAAACTTTTTTTCATTTCTCTCCCCCGCAATGTCCCATCCATCTCTCACCGCCTTGTACTCCATCAGTTCCAGCTGAAGTCGGGCTATCTCGGCACGCAGGGCGCTGATCTGCTGGCTGGTCTTGTCTTGGTTCACCACCACCTTGTTCTTGATGTTTCGGGCACGGTTGGCGTACTTCAGTGTGTTCAGTGTCTCCATGAAGTCCCGGTCTGATGGACTGACGCAGGCGATCATCACGGTGCGACTGGAGCATGGACATAACAGAAGTTCTTTTGATAATCAGGCATTAACAACTTAACAGTGTGTCTGGTGTGTTTGTGTCCAACTGAGGGCTTAAAGAGAAACTCTGTATCTTCGGTCAATAAACTAAACCAAATGTTTATTTTCATTATCAATTCATGTGCTGATTATATTCTTGGTAAATCATTTTGTTTATAAAAATTTTCCTTTTTTAACCGCATATGGCAAAGAAAAGCATCATGTCGTCATTTTATAGAATCTGGAACCATAACATTTTTGGCATTTTGCTATAAAAAATTGCATTATGTTATCGACTATCAAAATAGAGGGCAATAAATTTTCTTGCAACCCTCTTTGATTAACTGACGAATGTTTCATCTCCACAGAGCACCAAATAATATCATTTTTCTGTGTTCCTGTGTGTGTGCACATTTGTGCATGCTGCACAGTGAGGACCAAAAACTGTATTTTAGCAACAGAGTGAGGACATTTTTGCAAAGGGAGGACATTTTGGCTGGTCCTCACTTTTTTCAAAGGCCTGTTTCAGGGTTAAGACCTTTAGGGTTCAGGTTAGAAGTAGGGTTTATGTTAGGGTTAGGCATTTAGTCATGATGGTTAAGGGTAGGATAAGGGGCTAGGGAATGCACTAAATCAATAAGGATCCTCACAAAGACAGAAGTACAAGAATGTGTGTGTGTGTGTGTGTGTGTGTGTGTGTGTGTGTGCGCGCGCGCGTGCGTGCGTGTGTGCGTGCGTGCGTGCGTGCGTGCGTGTACCTGTTGCCTCCCAGTGAGTCCTGTAGCAGACGAGTGAGCTTAGAGTCTCTGTAAGGGACGTGCCCTCCCTTCTTAGTCTGGTCTCCTAAAGCACTGATCACATTCCCCAGTGCCAGCTACAACACACACACACACACAGACATTCAGAAAATGATCACAAACTAGTTTTCAAGTATTGTTAACATGCTGACATTTAAGAAAGCAGAAGAGAAGTATGCAACAGCATTTAAAAACATCCAGGTACAGACGGCAGAGGAAGAACTAATTTATGCTTTGTCACCTTCCATATTTTCTTTCATACCACACACACACACACACACACACACACACACACACACACACACACTTCGTGTTCGTGTCTGTCTCACCAGTCCACAGTTAATAGAGATTCCCTCCCGCGCTCTCTCCCCTGTAGCTCCTGTGCGTTTCAGCCTCTCAGAGCCGGCCAGGTCCACAAAGTGGAACTTGGCCATCAGCGTCTCGAACTCCGGCTGAGCGATGGGGCTGGAGTCCACGCCGTTCACCTCCCCATTCTCTCCTCCTCCTCCTGCTCCTCCTCCTCCTCCTCCTCCTCCTCCTCCTCCTCCGCCGTTCTGCTAGTGTAGATGGACAAAAAAAAATGGAAATGAGTTTGTGAGCTGCAGCATCTTACTCGGAAATAGCAATTATTTCATCACATTTAATGCTATTATGACTAATACGATATTTATTTATTTATTTCTCAGTTTTCCCTGCACCATCTAAACCCCAAATCTCACCATTTGAGCCTGCTGGCACACTCGCATCTGACAGAGGTGGATGGTGAAGATGGCATGCGAGCGGGAGCTTGTGGCGTTCATCTGGGTGCTGGCTGTGGTGCGGGACAGAGCGCCGAGCTTCAGGCACTGCAGCAGCTGCAGCACACACACAATGTGGAGGACATTTGGTTATGACTTTTCAGTTTGAACTGAAGAGAAAACTTTATCCAAAAAAGATGTAGCGTCAGAAACAAAAACAAAGGATAACCATGGGGGTTTTTTGGATCACCACCTGAGATGTTTTCTGAAAACACCCATGTCAGCATATTTTATGTAGACGGGAAACTCAAACTGCAATTTTCTTTTATTTTTGTCCTCTCTGCTGATGTGTCCTCTCCTGCTTTTTACCCCTAACCTGACTCCTTGTCTCTTTCCACACTCCATCGCCTCCACACTTCTCCTCCCTGCCCCTGTTTTGACATTTTCTCTCTTCCACAGGAGTGCCCATCTGTCTCTACTTCCCTCTCAGCTGTCTGAATTTTCTGCAGTTTAATGCATGCATGACCTCTTCCAAATTTAGCTTTTCTTCTCCTTCCTCTCTGCTTCCATTCATCAGTCTGCTCACATCTTTCTCACTGCTCATCTATGTGAGAAGAAGCTGAATAAAACCGTAGGTGTCCCAGCCAGCATTTACTGTAGCCCTCCCCCTAAATCACCACCTGTTAACCTCTTTGTCACTGGCTCGTCACATCTCCACTAGCAGACATTTCTCCTGCCCTCTTGACCCAAATCACATCCTCCTTCTTCCACACTGCCACTGCTGATCTCTTTCCTTTCTAAGCAACCATCACTTACTCCTGATGTCTGGCAACTTCTCAAGAAAGCTACCCTAAAACAGACTGGTACTGTTCACATAAAACAGCCTCATGTTTAACCAGTCTGACTTAAAGGCAGCACATCAGTGCCAGGTCTCCCTTATTATGCTCGACCTGTTTCCTGTTTTTAAAGACTGACCACCACATGGTTCTTGTCAGATTTTTGGGGGTGCTGGGGATCTGTGGCAGCTCCCACATTCTGCCTCAACCAGTCAGCATTCATTCATGGTTTCACAGTTAACCCCTTACAATGCAACTGGACTCCATGGTTACAGAAAACTTCAAAACAAATCATTTATGGTGGGAAGATTTTGAAGTCTCCAGCTTTCTTATTTTTTTGAGCAAATGATCTGAACTTACTTAACTGAAGGTATTTAAAATTACTAGACTGAATCTTAATAAGTGCGTTATTAAATGTGCTTTTGTAAACAATAAAAGCAAAATTAAGCTCTGAAAAAATGATACTGTGTTAGAATAAGTATCAAATATGCTACAGATCGAGCCATAGCAGTGCAGGATGCTAAACTGAATAAAAATCTGACCTTTTTTTAATTGCTTTCTAAACTTTTATGACCCTTAGACCAAGAAAAGTCAGCAGAGGAGTGACTGCTTTAGAATATATAGTGTACCAAAATACTACATATTGAGAAAGACAATGAAAATGTCAGGATGATGATTGCAGATGACGCACATATGATAAAAACACCAACACACCCACCTCCTCCTCTGACTGCACCAGTCTAGAGGTGACTCCAGTGGTGTAGATGCTGCCGCTGCTGTCCTCATGAATCTTAATGTTGGACTTCCTGCTGCGACTCTCTGGATCTCTGGCTCCGTCGAACAAGTCAAGGATCTCTTCATTGTACAACTGCAATAAACAGAAGCCACAAACACATTTGCATTAAACAATTTATACATACCCAATACTATGGCAATACCCTGATCATAACGTAACCATTAACGTAATGATCTAATAAGCAGATTTACATATTCTGCTCATATTCAACATTTCTCACAGCTGTCTGTCTTATTTTCACACACAGGTCAAAAGAACGACCTCTCAGAAAGCAATGAGGGCAAGGGCCACAGAGGTCAGCTGAAAGGTCAGCTGTTCCCACCTACTGCCAAACACACACACACACACACACACAGACATCTGTTTAGCATCAACAAAGATAACCTTTTGACCTGAGAATGTACAAAACACACAACAGTGAGCAGGACAGACAGAAAAAGAAAGAAATAAGACAAGGCTCAAAAGAAAAATCATTTTGTAAAGCTTATTAAAGTAATCAGATAATACACACCCCCACACACACACATATATATACATACAGTCGTCTGCCCCCAGAGACAACCTAAACATTTGCCTGCCAGCAACCTCTGGAGGGAATAATTACTTGTCATATTATCTCATTGCTCCTACACAAGCATCCCTGCCTCCCTCTTATCCCTCACTCTTATCCCTCCTCTGCCCCACAGTGATGAGGAATAATGTCCGAGGTAATGGCCAACATTAATCAGGACCAACAAAGCACAAGCAGGCATTCCTGCCCATCTGTCATTGGGATGTCACTTCCTGTTTGTGGAAAAGGGGGCTGATCCTCTGGTCTCCCTGTTTTGTCCCATCTGGTTAGCGCTAATATGGACCAACATCCATCCCAGTGCAAACACACCTACACACACGCATATTTGCGAGAAAGACTATCAATACTGAACTGTTAGAATGTGAGATATGCTCTACATCCAGTCATGTCTATGTGTGTACGTCACCCACCTCAAGGAACTGGGCGCTGACTTTGAACTCAGGTGGCTGGCCGCCGGTCTCCTGGGCGCGCACCCTCCTGTTCTTGATTCCCTCAAACAGCTGGTGAACGGCCCGTGGGATGATGCCCTGCTCCTTCTGGCCCAGGCTCATATCAAAGCCCGTCCCCATGGTGTAGGTCTTCCCCGACCCCGTCTGAAACACATCACATCAAACATAATGAGATGTCATTTCCCGTGTTCTCCAAACATCATACATCCTACATCTATGCACAGAAATATGTTTTTACATATGTGTAGAGGAAGTTAATTAAACTAAACTTTTCCTATCCTATAAATTAATCATCAAACACCCATGAATATTAAAACCCCAGCCCCAATGTCATACCTGACCATAAGCGAACACTGTGGCGTTGTAGCCCTCGAAGCAGCCCTCGATGAGCTTATACACGCAGGTCTGGTAGATGTGCTGCTGCTCTGATTCGATGTCAAACACAAAGTCATAGGTGAAGGCTTTGTCTTTACCCAGGAGGACTTGTGGTTCTCCAGGTGTGACCAGCGTGCACACATGGCAGCCCTCTATCTTCTCCTTGGCCATCTGAGGACGAATCCTGGGAGGAAAAGAGAAGAAAAGGCGAAAGACAGACAGTGAATGGATGAGAAGACATCATCATAAATCAAACATGTAAAATGGGTGTCACCAATTGTGTGATTCAGCTTGAAATGTTTTTATGTATTTTTTGCTCAGTGCAGATCATGCATGACATTCTGATTCACACACTAGTCACACTCTGCTTTGAACTCATGATCATTTCTAGTGTAAACTTTTCAAGCGGGATACTGGAAAACATCCAAATCTAAAGCACAACTGTAAAATAATTATCTTGTAAAAAAAACTAGAAAAGCACTTCACTAAGGCCAAATGCTTGATCTCACAATGTTGTATCCACCCCGTGATTTGGATCTGTTACAAAATGTGATGTGTTCTTCCCCGGCCCATGCTCCACCCTTATACCAAATTTCATGAAAATTGGGCCGTAGTTTTTCCATAATCCGGNTCTAAAGCACAACTGTAAAATAATTATCTTGTAAAAAAACTAGAAAAGCACTCAGAGGGTGCAAACCTTCACTAAGGCCAAATGCTTGATCTCACAATGTTGTATCCACCCCGTGATTTGGATCTGTTTCAAAATGTGATGTGTTCTTCCCCGGCCCATGCTCCACCCTTATACCAAATTTCATGAAAATCGGGCCGTAGTTTTTCCATAATCCGGCTGACAAACAAACCAACAAACAATCGGAACTGAAAACATAACCTCCTTGGCAGAGAAAAAAATATGACCTTAAAAACACCTTATGCTTTAATATAGTACACATTTAATAGAAGAATGCACTAGCAAGATAAATCCAAACTCATTTGTATTCACCATGAAACTTGGTTTCCACTGGAATCCACTGTGACTGTTGTGAATCCACATGTTGTGAGTGTGTTTGACACTTCTCAGAGAAATATTCCTTTTACCAAGGTTATCACTGTTCATGCAAGACCTGAGTCTGCAAACATCACCGCTAATCCACAGAATTACACCAGAGCCAAAGTTTTAGACCTTCAGTTTATTAAAAGTGTATAGCACCAATTTAGCATTATGCTTCTACAACAATGTCAGACTCCTTGGAATCAGAGATATAGTATTTTATACTGCATACATTGTCAAAATCTGGTGCCTACATTACCCACAATGCAATATTTCACTTAACTGTACAGATTTAGGTGTGCAGCAGGTAGCTAGCTTTAGGCTTTAGGCCACAGACTACAAAGGTCACTTCTTTTTAATGTTACCCCCCCGGATAGTGTTCAGGCCCAACTGACTCAAGTGATATCACTTGAGGAAATGTATTCAACTTTGTCAGCTCCATCTGAAGCTACAAAAGGCTTTATACGTGTTTTAACATACATGTTGTGGTTTTTATCACATTTTATTTATGTTTTTCCACATGCAGTCATACTCCAACAGCCTCTGTGAAATCGTTTGAGTTCCCCTTTAAGAGTCGTCTGTTTGAGCTGACAGTTGAGCCAAAGTGGTGTAAGTTTATGACTTATCACTTTGTTCCCTTATAAAAGTGTTTCCGCAATTGAGAAGAAGAGAATGTATATGGTTGAGGAGGCTTAAACATCTACATACTACTGTTATAGAAACCATTATCATCCAAAACAATTACTTCAGACCCGTAGACCCCAGGAAGAGTAGCTGTTGCCTTGGTAACAACTGATGGGGATCTGAATAAATAATACAACAATAAACAGAAACCCATGTCCACCCTTTTAAATCAAGGCCAGACAGTGTCAGACATGTGGCAACCGTTGGTCCGGAGCCGGCTCACAAAGCCCAGTCGTATAACATGTGTCCACCCGTTCACACCTTGCTCAAACACAGTTTCATCCAAATGAACCATCACTTTGATTGACTGGCGGATGAAAGTGGAGCTAAATGTGTGTGTTAGATACGTAAATGACAAACGAGACATTCACACAACTTTATAGAGTGGAACTAAACAGAAATCTGTAACAGAAGAACAGCCCCGAGGACAAAGCTCATACATAAACAACAGCACTTTGTTTGTGCTGTTGATTTAGAAAGTCTGAGAACGTGTAGGAAATGAGTAACGAGGCATAAAAAAAGGACATTTCTGAGAGAAACTAACACACATAAGGCCACTGGTGACGATGTGGCAGACTTTGGCTGATAAGTCATCGCTGGCTGTTAATCCTGCTGCTCAGGACTCTGAGTTCTGCCGGGCTTTCCATCCTGACAGGTAGTTCATTGCAGTTAATTGCTTTCACCTGACATCCTAGTTGTAAAATAATCCCTGATTAGATTGAGTGCAACGGAAAGCAGCCTGAACATCTTTGAACTCAGTGACAGAATGAGGGCCAAGTATTTAAATTTAGGATCATTTTAACATGTTTGCCAGCAGAATGGCAGAATGCCTCAGAGGCAGGGTGGCTGATAAGAGGAGATGTAGCTGTTAAAGAGGTGACACTTTTTACTTGCTCGTGCTGCAGGACCGATTACTTACGAGAAAACATTGCAGAGAAAACTGAGGGTGTATGCAATGTATATAAAACAGAAGATCTGTCACACGGCACCACAGTTAATCTTAGGCTTTCAGAGGCACAATGTGGACACAGTGGGGAGGTAATCACTTTAAGCTGTGGAAAAAGCCGTGAGCCAGCAGTATCGGAGCACTGGGTCCACCTCTACACATGCTAACCCCCCTAGTTCAATCTTCAGGGGATGCAAATCAACTCCCCCGCACAGTGAGACTGCACCACAGACTCCCTATGGGATGCTCCAACAAAGACACACACATATGCTGTATACTGTAGAGTCATAAAAAGGCAAGAGAAATCCCCAACCATGTGCAGCTGCTGTCGTGATAGTGGACACATCACAAAGACACACACAGTGACTCTAGAAACAAATACTGTAAACACACACAGTGCAAAAACAACCTACTGTACTATCTTCACTTCACACATGGTTTCTCTCAAGTATGCATTAAGAACCACACCCACCGCTAAGACACACACAACAATCCTTTCACTACACATCGTTATAGTGCTGCAGAAACACACACACGGAGCTGACAACAGCATTTTTTGGCCCTCGTTCAGGCCTTGAGGCGTCATTAAAGGGGGTCTTCCAGGAAGGAATTAAACACATTAGAATAGTCCAATGCAGCAGCAGCATACTAACCCCAACCACCTAATAAAACAGTGTGACACAGAAAGCAGCTTGCAGACAGATGAGTCCCTTTCATTGGTGGAGGTGACCTTGACACGGAGGTTAATGTATCTAAAACCACAGATCCCACATGAGTGCTGTTTAAGCGAATTATTAACATAAAGTGGATATAGCAGGAGGAGTGCATTGGCTCTGCACAATGGACTTATCAGAAGACGAACAGTGTGTGTGTGTGTGTGTGTGTGTGTGTGTGTGTGTGTGTGTGCGTGTGTGTGTGTGTGTCTGAGTCTGTGTGAGAGAGAGCTGCAGCTGTATCGTAAAAGGGTTGGAGGTCATTCTTCTCTCCTTTTCTCTCTGTTTACACTCAATGCTGTCAGTCTTTTGTCTGCAATATTTATAGGTCAGAAGTGTTAGGTGAAACACTTGACAGCTGACATTTAAAAGAAAGAGCAAAAGAAAGAGTGAAAGAAAGAAAGAGGGGAAAAACAAAAACAAAGACAGAAAGAAAGAACCTGAGTATCACATCTATATACGCAGAATGTCCACGAGGCACCACGTACTGCTATCATCAGTCCTTTCCCCATTAGGATAATTAACTTTTCATCATCACTTACAGTAACAAAAACGACATCTCAGCAATACTACCACTGACTTTGGATTTGGCTTGTTTCCTGCAGACAATAAGTGCATTTCTGTTTCTACTTCCCCTCATCTCACATTGACCACTGGCTGACTGATTGGGGAGCCACAGCAGGATTTGTCTCTGCTGTCAAATCTCTGACACAGTACAGACACTTAAGTCCTTGCCAATTTATAATGTCTATGTCAGGCCAACATAGTGATTTGATTTTACATTTTTTAAGCATTCCAGATATGGAAGTACTAGGTAATTTTTGTGGGGTTGAGTTTAGCTGAGACCAGAACGCGTAAAAAGCTCAGTCCATAGGGACTTACTGTAGGTTGGGAATTGGAGGGTCATTGGCTCAAGTCCCCATCTCGACCAAATATGGTGTGTAGACTGGTAGCTGGAGAGGTGCCAGTTCATCTCCTGGACACTGCAGATGTGCTTCAGCAAAGCACCAAAACAATAGAGTATATCCTATAGAGAGTATATCCTCTTCTTCATGCTAGCCTTGTCATCTTAGTGGCAGGGCTCTATGGATGGCAGTGTCTGTTGACTGATTGGTCCAAACTGAAATCTATCGACAATTACTGGATATCCATTACATTTCTGTACAGACATTCATTCATGGTCCTCAGGGGATGACACCTACATACTTTGGTGTATCCCCCTCTTTTCCCCTGTCAATATCATCAGGTAAGAATTTTACTTCCAAATACGTGCAGACCTAATTAACTGTAGTCTGTGTTTAGTTCCCATTAGCAAATGCTAGCATGCTAACACGCTAAACTAAGATGGTGAACATGGTTAACAAAAAATCTTTAACCTCCAGGCTACATTGATAATTTGTTCTCTTGTATATTTAGAATTTGTAGAAACATACAAACGTACATGTAGTGTAAATGTGTGTAGTGTCGTCAGCAGGCATTTGGCCAATGTGCCATATTTAAATTTGTCTAATAGATCCAACACCCCTGATCCATATGAAGATATATTCCTAGTGCTAATTAGCTGTTGCACAAGCAAAATGATTCCACAGCAATTTTGATCTTTCTTTTTATCCTATAAAAAAATGCAAAACATTGTTCCAGCTTCTTAGATGTGATGATTTTAAGACTGAAGGTCAGACAAAACAAAAAATGTAAAGACATCGGCTGGAGCTCTGGGAAACTGTGACAGATATTTTTCACTATTTACTCATTCTATACATTAAATGATTAATTGATCCAAAACATTAGAGAAAGACCACATAATGATGAAAATATGCACTGGCAGATGGCCTAAATATTCTGTGATAAAAAAATATGTGTCTAGATTTAGCGCTCTACACGCTTCTTCTGAGTGTCTCCTACATTATCACAGAGGAGTAAAACATTCCCAAGACATGTACAGCTGAATTCAGGAACATCTTGACAAGCTCTGCATCAAACAAGAATAGAAAAACACACACACACACACAACAAAGAGACACAGAAACAACGACAGCCTGTCAGTGATCCACAGGAAGAAGAAATGGAACAGCTATAAATAATCAATTCTCACACACACACACACACACACACACACACGGCTCAGCTGGATGAACATTTAAGCCAGCTGCGCCAACAAAAGATGGGATCCATAACATTGATCGGAACAGCAAACACTTCACACACACACACACACACACACACACACACACACAAACACACACACCATACACACAGAGATCCAGACCACACACCCACTGAAGAACATTTGGCAGCTAAAAATAGCCCACAACACCGTGATTAAATGTCTGTATGAGGCAGAGGCGAAGAGTGAAACACAGAGAAGCAGATTGTGGATCCCTGATGCGGCAAATTAAGGCGTCTATCTCTCCTCATCTTTGCACACTAATAGGAAAATGGTTTAAATACCCTGGAGACTAAACACAAACCCTGAATGAAGCAATACATACACACACACACACACACACACCTTTTTTGGTACTTGTGTTCTTTATATACAGATGAATGTATAGATACAATACTCATTACCCCAGTCTATTGTCAGGACCCTAAACCTAGTTCTGTCAGACACACACACGCACACACACACACACACACACACAAAAGTCAGAAACTCATTATCCACAAGCTTGAAGGGAATTCACTTATTACAATAATTATCAAACCCAATAGTGCTAATTAGGCTTTATAAAAAAACACAAACATAAACAAACACGCAAACACACACACACACACACACACACACACACACACACACACACACACACACACACACACACACACAGTAATTGCCATGTCAAACCCTGATAGCTGCAAAAGTCATTGATGCGTGACTTGAGAGTGAAGTAATCTGCAACATGAGGGAAGCGGCGACCTCTCTGAATACTAAACACTGTCCTCAAGACCTTCCTGACATTTACAGCATCCCTCATCAAATTGTATAAGACTTCAGATTTCTTTTAAATTTCATCGAGCAAGGAAACAAGCAGATTTACATCAGAATGAGGTTGAATGGGGGAAAGCATCACACAAACAAAAAAAAGAACCTGTGCCATGAAATCCGACCCGCCAGCATGTGATACGTCAGGCAGCAAAGCAGTACAAAACATGAATGAGTATGAATGGATTTAAATAAGACAGGTGTATTTGTAGTAAAGTTTTTTTTGGAAGTGCTGTTTCCTGTCTCCTTAATGTGGAAACAGCAGGGTATCCTACAACTGCCATTGTGAGGCTCCATCATTCCCACATCTAGCTCACATCACAAAACATACTGTGAGGCTCATGGAGACGCTGCTGCCTCACAACCAGATAGGTCTCACTGAGCAGAATGAGGCGCAAGTGCCCCCATGACAGGAGTGCCACATTTTATGTACAGATGGGGTTAAGATGGTGTCACTTTGTGCTGCAAGCACAAGTAGAGGTGGCTCATGAGGTAAAAAATGAGGAAGAAAAGAGCAGCGGAGGATCAGCAACATGTGATGCCAGATGTGTGGCTTGTGTGTAGGGCTGAAACATAGACTATGCAATAATGATGTGCGACATGAAAGCGTCCCAAAAGTGAAGCCAAAACATCCCAGTTCCCCTTAGATGGGACAAACTAAAAACCCAAAGTACACGTCAAATAATTTTTCCCAAAGATAGGTTCTGTCATGTTAAGGTAGTTCTTACCATGCTTATGTGTGTTCAAGTGTAAGATTTTCTGATAGGTTTAGTTTTAATTAGTTATTTGATGGTATAAAAAGGGGGCCTGACGTCACGATTGACAGCTGTGTGTGCCAATCACCTTGCTTGGGATAAATGGTGCTGCTTGCGATTGGTCCTGCGGATGTATGGGCAGGAACTCTATTCCATGAAGATTGCTACTATGCAGACTCTGGCTCCAAATGACATCACCACTGCAAGATGACAGTGGCTGTATCTGGAATATTTTGGCATCATTTTTTCCACAGGAGGAGGAAGTGGATACACGTCGTCCATAATGTTATACTGTTTACAGGCTGAAATAGGTTTACAGCATTAAGTATCAATGTGTTCCAAGTGTTGAATGCTGGCATCAAATGTTTGGTCACATTTCAATCAGAACTTGTCTGATCTAGTTCAGGAAGTCATGAAACATTATTTAATTTGAAAATTTTGTCTTCTAAAACAGTTTTTGAGATTTTGAAATATTTTTATTGTAGAAAAAGCATTTTCGGATATGAAGGAAACATTTCATTAGTATTAGTATTTTCACTATGGACACACACTAACACACTCTGAATGCTAACAGAAATAGAGACTCTAGTTTCCAGTTTTTTTCTTTTAGCTGGCAAACTTTAGGATGGTCCAGTTTCCTTGGGAACTGCACACACAGCTCAGAGACTGCTGATGTGCAGCAGCTGCGTGTGTGTGTGTGTGTGTGTGTGTGTGTGTGTGTGTGTGTGTGTGTGTGTGTGTGAGCATATGTGTGTGTTTACCCCAGTAAAACATAACGGCTTTCTAGTGGTGTGAGAATTGTGAATTACAAAATGCTAATGCTCCAATTATACAGTAATCCTCACCTAAAACTCAACTGTTGACCTGCTGTCCAATCACGATCCAGAAAATAGCCTGGACCAAATGCCAAGGCTGTTACCAACAAGCCCAGAGTACCAATAAAATCAGCCCGCTGCGATCGCTGCCAATGACAGCAAGTGCCAGTAATGCCTGTGTTACACTGTGTGTGTGTGTGTGTGTGTGTGTGTGTGTGTGTGTGGCCATGCTCACTCAACCTTCAAAGAAGAGGGCGGTGATAGCCAAAGAGCTCATTTCCCTAATGCAAACACTCCTGTAAAGACACAGTACACACACACATGAAGCGACGGAGTTAATCGTATTCTCTTGAGCTGTGAGTGTTTCAGAGCTCTGTTGTGTCTCCTCTGGCACAGAGCCAGTGGAGGAAGCCAGCCGCTGCGTCCTCGTTTCCTTTAACACTGTCCATTTATCACGGAACAACATCTACTCTCATCAGGTTTCCCAATCAAGAGTTATTCCCTCGTTACCCCCCCCCCCCCCCC
>NC_065529.1:17687748-17840337 GCF_006386435.1 Epinephelus moara
CCCCCCCCCCCCCCTTGCTCCCTGTTATTTGTTGTTTTTAGCTTTATCACCCCTGTACGGGAAAACGTTATTTGGCTCTTCTTTTGTTTCTGCGCTCTTGTCCTCTTCCTCACACCTCTGCCCGTTTCGCAGCCCTCCCACAGTTTGTTGCCAGTGAAAACAAGACTGTTGGGACAAAAGCTTGAATGGCAGAAGCAGCAGAGGGGCCTGTTCCATTTCCTCTTTCCCCTGATAACAAGCAGAGACTAATCGCTAATGTGGACTTTTCCTCGCCGCCACTTCCTCTCCCTCCGCTGCTCTGTCTTTCCATCGATCAAATATCGCCTTCATAATAGAAAAACACATATCCATCATTCGGTGTGAGACGCAGGGCAATGTGTCTGGTTCTTAACAACTGTTTTAAATGCAAACACAGTCACCCCCTTTCTTCCATTACACAGCAGATCCAATAACTGTTGACAGACGCCTCAACAGTCAGTCTTCCATCCAGGAAAGGTTGTGCTGACAGGTAGAGAATTGCTCTACAGGTGACTAACAGAGCTGGAAAGACACTGATTAGTGCAGAATGGAAGATACAGGAGTAGAAAACTATGTCTGCACAGGAAAGCTGTAAATTACAATTGATTTTGTGTTTTTAGGGTCAGATTATAGGAAGCAGGGGGTGCACTGATCCCAAGATCCTCTCGTTCATGAGAATCAGAGGCTGAACTCTTCTGATTGATGAGGGACAACAGCCACTTCTTGTTTCCTTCCCCCTGTCCCATATTTTATCTCTCAGCTCTGTTTTTCCAAACAAAGCCAGACACACATTCTTTGTACTTATTCATGTCACATACATATGAATGTGTGAAACAGACGAAGGCAATCAAGCAGAGCTCTGTGTTGATGGGAGTGGCGTGTCTGCATCCAAAAGATTGATTTTCCAAAGCCAAATGCAGTGAAGATGACAGAAGCTAATGCATTAAAGCTGCACTAATCTTTTGATTTAACATTAGCGATCGTTAGAATTGCTGTGTAATAAAGAAAAAGTGGTCTGACTCACAGGATGTAGATTGTGCGTGTAAGCAAATGTTCAACCAAAACAAGTACCCTCTCAACACTATTTTGCAAGAGCACTGCCACTGTATCCTGGACTTAGTGCTACCCATGACAGCTGTGATTGATTTATAGAAACATCCCAGAGCATCTTTCCCTTAGTACAAAAGTTTGATGGGTTCAGTGAGACCTTTCTCTGGCGCTGGCACAGAGTTAAAACTAAGTGTAGAGATAGGTCAGTCTATGAGAGACCATGGAAAAAGTGGCTCGTAGAGACGAACCCACAGATCATTATCACCTGACTCTACAGGCTCCTTAAGGTCGATGTTTATCATCATTCCGAGTTTTCAGGTGCACGTGCAGCTGTTTTCAGTGACAAAGCTCTGATAAATCTGTGCACTACCTGCTGAGCACCAGACAAATTCACTAGCAGGTGAACATATGGATCATTTAGCAGCTAAAGAGCCACCTACTTCCCTCAGGAGCTGGTGGAGACCAAAAAAGTGCTGAAAGAGGGGTGGATATTGGATAAAGGCACACAAAAAAATCTCTGCACTCCTGCTTGCAGGAAAAACTGGCTACAATGAGATAGTTTTGGTATGAATGTGTGTGTGAACCAAAGACTTAACTTTTATTTCGGGATATATAGATGCAATAATTCTGCCAGCTAAAAGCAGACTGCGCCCTACACCGATGCCCTGCTCTCTCCTTTCTTCTCTACATGGGCTGACAAAGTAGGAGGTGGTGAGACTTAATATCCCCCTGTTGTCATCCCACTCATTAATAACCACTCAGCAGAGAGACGAGTGTCAAAGCTGTCATCGCATCCCCTCTCCTCTCTCCTCTCTCTAACACACCTCATTTCCTCTGTGTAATGACTGTTGGCACTCATGCAGACACTACTGTCTCCTAAATACTGAACCAGGAGTGTCCGTTGCACAATATTGTCTAACAGCTCATTATTAGTGCAAAACAACGTCTACAGTGGGAGAAGGTTGAAAGGTGGGAACAGCCCATGACTTTGTATATTCATCATTAAATAAATGGAGGCCGGTCTCATGCTTTTATGTTATTAAGTCCTTCAGATTGAGAACACAGCGTGACAAGAACAAACACTTTCACTTTACACAGAAACATCTGAGTAAATGTTGTGCTGCACTGCATCGCAGGTCAAAGCCAGCTTTAATCATTTTTCTAAAGAACATTAACTGTACTAAAAAGTGTTGCCCTCTGATTCCAGGCCTGCCGGTGCCTGTCGTGGGAGCCAAGTGGTTTCCAAAACTGCTCCAGGATGCATCCCTGCCGACTTCTCCATACCACAGCCTCACCACACTGTCAGCTGAGGGGTGTTGGCTCCACATACACACAACAGGCCCGATTTCTCGTAAATCCTAACGGCACTTTACCATGAAATAATGCACAGACACTTGCAGCGGTAGCTTCCATTTATCAAACACTGAAATTGATCTTAAAATGAACATGATTATAAAATGGTTTCTTGAACTGCTGCCAAACTCAAAGTTGTAAATGAAAACCACCTTCCAGTGACCAAAGAAACCATATTGCAGTAACTGATCCAGTCATACACACACTATAAAATCATGATGAATACTCACAATTCCTTATTTTTTACTTCTGTCTTACCAAACACCCTAAGTAAGATGACACGAGCACGGTGTTTACAACCTTATAACAATAATACAAGCCGCACCTGACATAAACCTAATACAATGACAGTCTTCAGAACAGAACTGTCTTCCCCTTTCTGAAAAAGATTACTTTCATGCAACCAGCCCAACAGAGATTACATAAACAGGAGCACAGTGTCTCCATCTGGTTCTGTTCTGTTTGCTTGTACCATACCTCCGATTAGTGCTTTGTCATTGTCAGAGTTCAGATTAGGATTAACCCAACTGCCACAGCGGTGAGTATGTGCGCAGGCACCACAGAGGGTGCAACGCATTTTCAAGTATGAGGGTTTCTGTGCATTATTTTTCTCACAGATAGAGAGAAATAGAGACTATAGTAAAATGTCAGTGTGGTAAGCATTCATAAAAAGTGGGTGTGATGTCGTACTGTCCTTGAAAGCATTTTAGTCAGACTTCAAAAAAATCACCGTCCTTTTCAAGATCAGAAAGAGTCCAGCTGAACTTAACGTCTGTGTGTTCTCTTTCTTTGACTTGCCGTGACAAACCCAGCTGCGCTCTTATCACTGTCAATGTGAGCATGTTAAGGTCATGTCCCCATGGCAACCAGGACAAGATAACTCAGCAGATATTCAGAAAGAAGTTAACACAAGTGGGGAAAAATACTATCTTAAAAATATTTATGATGATACTAATTTTACTCCGTCTCTTCTTACTGGAAAACTACAATAGTGCTTTTTTATGGAAATGACGCCCAATCTGAATAAATGTGTATTCACCAAGAAAAAGTAAGTTAATGACAGGGGGAAAGACTCTGGCTAATCCTTTACCAGACTCATTTAATGATCAGCATCTTAAACCTCTTTCGGACATTAGGATGTCTTTGGTAGTGCCGTGGCAACATGCGGGAGCAGCCTTTGTCGCGCTGTACACTTGATACAAAACTGCTGAAAAGCTGTCGGGGTGGAGCTGATTACCGTTCTTTGAACCATTTATCTCCCTGTTGCTCTCTCACTTTATCGGCCTCTTTCTTGTTCAACTCTTAAAAAAGCCACACAAATGGAAAGACAGAGGGAACAAGAGGGAAGGGAAAATGAGAACAAGAACAGAAGAGGGGGGATAAAATGGCAATTCATGAAGATTGTCACGTTTGACATGAAAAGCCCTGAGAACTCAGGAAATTGGCTTGGCCTATTTTGGGTTAGGAGCTCTGGGCATATCAGTGACTGTGGGATGAAATGAGAGAGGCCCCAAGGTGCAACGATGGATGGAGGGGAGGCAGACCAGTGGCTGCTAAGGTCAAAAACTGGGAGAAAAACCATTTAACAAAATGAGTAATAGAGCAAAATGGATGTGAAAAGGTACATTTGTTTCAAGGTCAAGTGATCAGGAGATTGTACAGCAGATTAACTGACAAGTAAGACTCAAAAGGGCAGTAACCCAAGATAATGTGTACCATTAATAGACTTCCGAATATGTTAGATCTTAATAATGACATGCATGGGGAGGTCTTCTATTAAACTGGGAATTTCCTTTAAGTAGTTGATTTTTATGGCAAACATTGTTAAACATAATAAAACATGAAGACGATTAAAACGCAATTTGAAAATATTTTATGTCAGTGTCACTTCATAGATTACATACATCTCATAGAAAATATCAAGACTCTAAGCTGGGAGCTCTGTGAGGTGGTACTTTGAGCTAAATGCTAATGCTAACAGGAATAATGCACGCTAAACTAGCTGGCTAAACTAACATATGCTAACATTTGCTAATTAGCCGGAAACACAAAGAACAGCCAGGGCTGGATTAGTCTTTAAGGGTTTGGGTCATAAACCAAAGTATTTTACAAATTATTTCGCTCTGATGATATCGCTGCACTAAAAGTTGGCATGAGTTATTACAATTCATCCTAAGGGGGTTATGAATGTGTGTAACAAACATCATGGCAATCTATCCAATAGTTGTTGATGCTGAATAGATTGATCCTCTGGAAACCATGAAAGTCAACTATTCTGGTATCTAGCAAGGGTTGGGTACCAAAATCGGTACTTTCAAGAGTGCTGAACAAATTACGTCAGCAAAACAAAGTACTGATTCTGTTAAATCCATCGGTGCCGCATTATGGTATCTGAGAGCGCATCGGGGTGAGAATGGCCGGTTTGGGCAAGAGGTGAATGTTCCACCAAGCAAAGCAAAGCACAGAAGCTGGGAAGCCGGCCAGAGAGCTCCATAGCCGGCTTCCCCTCTTCCCAGTGAGCCAAAACTATTATTACTATTATTTTAGTAATAGCAATATCACTGCTAGATGTGCAGACACACATATACATATACATATACATACACACACACATTTTAACAATTTATTTATTGTCCACACAAAAAGAATTTGTTCAAGGACACAACTTTTCAAAGTGCAGTAGAATACATTTGCAAGCCATGGACCAGTGACATAAGATTTCACACAAGAAAACATCGTATTCAGCTGTCAGAGATATAAGAAGCATTGTCTCTACTATACATGGCAACTGGCAATGATAGCAGAGACAGTGCAGTACTTTGCAGGCCATTCAGCTCTTGTTGGGCATCTCAAGTTGTTGTAGCCCTCTTATGACCAACCTGTGGATGTGTCCTGGACTACCAAATACAAAAACAAGTAATCTGAACCTATAACCTCAGTCTGAGATTTGCATTTAATTACCTTGGTGATAGAGGCCTCCTCTAGGTTAGAGTCGAAGGTGCTGGCTACCTCTAAAACAAACACCTCTTTGGACTCCTTATTCTCGTCACACATGAGCAGAGAGACAGACAGAGACAGAGGAGCAGCTCTATGTGTGATTGGAAAACAGCAGAGGAGCAAAATGGTGTTTTAGTCCACTACGTCACCACTGCAGCTTCTTCGGAAATTAAATTTTGTTATTACAGAGAAAGTGAAGTACTGAGAAAGGTACCACTGGGTACTGGTACCAAATTCCAGGTAACAGAATCATATGTGAACTGTATCCAACCGTAAACCTAGCTCATCTAAAATATAACATTTTAATATGAAAGTACCTATATATATTTTTTTTGTATAGTATTTTAAAATATGTCACCGACTAAATGTAATCGCAAACATCATGAATATTTATAGCAACTGCTTTACATCCTAATTAGCCAATCCAGGGTTGTTGTTTTTTTGGCTTGGAAATTAAGATTTCTGATTGCAGATACTCGCCTTGACATAAATCTATTCAGCACTAATGATCATCTTCCCGCATCTTAAAGCTTTCATTAATTAAAACCTATTCATCAAAGAGTTACTGTAATACCAATCGTCTCTATAAAAGGAAGCACAGTGCAGCTGAAAGGCTCCATTTTTGATTATTGAGCTACAGTAGGCATTTCTACCCTGCTACCCATTTAATCAGCCCTCCCATTGATTTCCTGGATCAGCCGTCTGCACTGATTCCGCACATAAAACCATCAACTGTCTCTCTCCCTCCAATCAACCTTCTCATCTCTCGGTCTCTATCCATCACAATCCATCTAAGACACCTTTCACTTAACATCTATGCCATGCTCTTATACTAATCAGTTAAGCATATGTGCATGAGTGTAATAGCAGCACACACTCTCCCATAATGCGCTATGGAAGCAGGCCATTCACTACAAAATCTGTCTCTCGCTTCGGTTTCCAATCCTCCACATGGGCCCGACATCACAGCAGGCTAAGAGGCTGGCAGCCAAACACATACAGACACATTCAGAAGCTCATGTGCCGATCCAACACTCTGTAAGGGGATGGCAGGAATAAGCAATGGGCACCTGACTGTGCTTTGTCCCTGGCAAGGTAAGGTCATGTTAGCTATGAATGAAATAAGCTGGCATCAAATGAAAGTGAATGAGGGGTGAGAAATGGCATTTAGCGAGCCTTGACCTCTGATTTAGGGAGACAGAATACCAGGATAAAAAAAGAGCTGAGTGGACACAAAGGCAGCGGGGTTTAGAGAGTAAATGGCTGGCTCAGGTGGGAGCACCGGAAGAGAAGGCACTAATGAGGAACACTTGGACACAATGAAGCAGTGATGCATGAAGTAAACGGAGAGGAAATTTGACTAAGTGTGGAATACATAAACAGGAAAGCAGAGAAGGCAGCGCACGTTATAAGCAAGAGTGTGCAGAGGAAGTGGGACAGTGGTCACAGGAGGCTGGCGCTGGGCGTGGACAGCTGGCTCACCCAGGTGGTGGCAGGCAGACTCGGAGTGAACACCTTCTGCCAGTCTCATTTGGCGTCTGTCTCGCCACGCTGACACACACGTGCCGATTCTCCCAGGGGCAATGTGCCCGGTGCAAGGCCGCTGTAATGACTGCATACTCCAGGTAAAAATGATGTCATGTCAGCATCATCCTCATGCAGACTACTTTGTAGAACTGCTACTTTTCAAGTCAAATATTTACCACATCCAGCTTCTCAACTTTGAGGATTTTCTGCTTTTCTTTGTCTTATGTGACAGTGAAGGAATATCTATAGTTGAGAATTTCACATCCGTTTAGTAGTTGTTGCTCTCAGTGATATCATGTGATCTTCATCATCATCAAATGGTGTTTGTCCAGTTGTCATGCAATTATAACAGCGATTTTACACAGCCTGTTCAAGGTGGGAATGCAACATCATGATTGCACCTTGTCGCTCTGTATAAAAGGTACAAACACACAATGGGGGGACAGATTGTTCCGTCTTTAAGGCAGCAGAAAAGGTAGTAACCCCGTGACATTTTCACTATGTGTTATGTGTGCAACCCAACACTGGCAGGAGATTTAAGCATCTAGCAGCAGTTACAGCAACCAAAAATGTCTTCAAACTGGAAGACAATGAGATCCAGGAGCCCCTTAAGCCTGATTTATAGTAGGGCACTCAACATTTTGGATAAGTGGCACTCAACAGATATTAAACAGTTGCACGATGTTTGCAATTCTGCTTCAGCGAAAGGTTTTCCCTCGTCTCCATGTTAACCAGAGATCCCCTGTGTTTTTTTACTCTCTGAATCTATTTCTGTCCCGTTTAGTGAAGCGTAATCTGCACAGACAGCTGTTTAAATCACACAAACATACCGCTGTATATGTGTTTTCAACTTAACCGTACATTTATTGATTGATTGATTGCCAGTCTGTCTGTGAGCAGCAGATTTTTCACACTCACTACGGTGGGTTGGGAAATAAAATCAATGAATCAATAAACAGAAACACTTTTTTCCTGTTGAAAATATGTCATTTCTGTCAAGCAACTCCCAACAAAAGCGTCAAGTGTCCTACCATTAATAATACTTTACCCTCTGATCCAATGCTGACTACAGCCGACTCACCATAGGGATGTTAAATGATCATCTTTGTCTTGTTATGCCATTGTTATTGTTCAGAAAGCACAGGCCGATGAGTATGTTACATGTCAAACTAGAGGCCTAGGCTGTTGTGTTACACGTCACACCTGTCATGCCTCTTTTGCTTCCAGAACGTTGGCGTTCTATCTAACATCACACACTGGAGGGTCTTTGTTGTGGCAATATTGTGGGATCTCTATGTAAAAAGTCATGGTTCAGTACGTTTTCAATACAGAAAAAAAAGATGGAAATACCAGACAAATTTCCTTGATTTTTTACATTTTAAATATATTAAAAAAAATAACATAATTTGGCCTTTTTTGTATAAAGCAGGGATTACAGTCTGGCTGAAATGGGCGCATTAAATTCTGGATAAAGCAAAATCAGTGATTTCTTTCTAAACACACTAAGAAAATACTTGCTAAAAATGTGAAAAGACTGATATTTGTGTGGTACTGAATTGTGGAGGTAGATAGTTCAACTATCTAATTCTATAAACTGTGTTCAACCATGTTCAACGTGGACACAACGAAAACTCTCTGTCATTGTACCATGGAGAGCAATAACTGAAAACATCACACAAACAACAACTGACATGATTTTCTTTGCTTTCTGGATGACACTGAAAGACATTTTTACACACTCATCTGATGCTGCACTAGCAGTCTATTCACCTCCACACTCAGACATACAATATATGAAGCGAGCCACTGCTCATGGCCTTTGTATTAACCTTATCTATGGAACTAGTCTCACAGACTGGCGGCCCTGTGGCCCGAGGCACTGCTGCCGATTGGAAACCCACGAAAAGGGAGAGCAGGGCTCACATACATTGTGCTCATTGGTTTGACTGGTTGTGTTAGCATGCTGTGTCACACACTGGGGCACAAATGAGCGAACTGGTTCATCGATGTTAACATGAGCATTTTCTTAACTGAGCCGGACTTCAAGGACAGAGTTGTCCTACATTGTCTGGAAAGGGCTGGGCCGACCGCTCCAGAAAGATCAACTCACTACCTCCATCAGGAATTTATTTCCTAAAGACATACACTGTCATTGTCAGTTTATGGTCTTTCTCAATACAAAACTGTGGCCTCAATGCTTTCTTTTTGTCTGTTGTCCTTGAAATCGAAAGATGAATAGTCAGCCATGTCCCATGACAACAAACCAGCGCATCAAGGGTAAATAGGGAGTGAAGCCGAGGCTTCAGAGAGAGATCTGCGGGACACTTCAGGGTCTCAAATATCAAATTTTTTTGCTGATGGTATCAGGTAAAGTGGGACAGAGCTGCGTGGCTACACATGAAGCTGGAATACAGCACACAGTGGTGAACAACATCAGCTGTTTAAGATATTGCCCTATAACAACCACTCCAACAAAGATTTATTTACTGTGTAGCTGCCCTCAGGCTACTCACACAGACAAAACACCCCTCATACCTAAAGGTCTTGAATCTAAGAGTCTGAGATCAGTAAGTATATAATACTATAATTCATTCATGATTCATACTGATAACAGCAATAAATGTGTAAAAACAGGGAGTTATTCAATCACTGCAACACTAGTGCAATTTTCATTTCTTCGATCCTCACAGTGTAAACTGCATCACCCAGTAAGAAACTAACTTCACACTACTGTCAAAGACCAGTAACCATCATTCAGTTTCAGATGAGCATCTCTCATTGTTACAAGGGCACATCAGTCCGCATCATCGAAGCCGATTCTGGGTCAATCCCCACCCCACTTCCTCATCCCCCACCTCATTTCCCCTCCCTTCCCCCTTGTCTGCTCTGTCTGCTGCTCCGTGGGGGGAGGTGGAGACACAAGGAAGAATCAAATTAGCTTCCTTTCCTTCATTTTCATGAAAGACGGCCTTGTCAAGGTCAGCGAGGTGCGAGCCGATTTCTGCTTGATTCCAATTAACTTCAACGGTCTGACAAAGGAAGCACGGGCCATTAAGATAACATTTGTTTTAGTTAATAGATACTGGATGCTTTTAGCCAAAGTGCTTGTTAGTGCCATGAGTGTGTACATGTGAGTATGTGGGCCACCATGTGAACAGAGTCTGGAGACTGTTAGGCATATACTTGACTGATAGACCACAAACTATAATGCAAAATTGATCCGTGGCGACGCTAAATTATGGCAGTGGCACTGTAAGACCCACTGAGAGTCCATAAAAAGATCAAAGTAGCAACGGCAAGCAGTTCCTAATTAAGACAAAGAGTGAGCAACGTGGTTTGGTAAACATTTTGTTTCTAATTATCCAGGGTTCAGCACCCTTACAACAAAAGCACATGCAAAGTAAATGTTTTCACATGTGAAATATGACATATGGGACCATATTATGGAAAATTTTCATGTGTGAAACATCTCAAAGCCACAAGTGATGTTTCCAATGGTTGTGTTTTGCATTTCATGTGAGAAATACCAAAAAAAAAATCACATCGACCCATATGGGAAATATTCATATGTAAAATGGCGTTTCACATGTTCTCTGATAGTTCAGACAAACAGGCCAAGAGATCCTTTAAAAAAAGACACCAACAACCACAAAAAAATACTAGGGATCATCCAGTATTTGTATGTTGTAGAGTATATATTTCAGCAATATAAAGGTCGCAAGTCAAACAAACACACAGCTGCCACAACCGGTGACTGTGTTCACCTTTTTTACCCACATACAGTGTACAACACATGCTGCTGAGCTGCAGACTGCTGCCATGACTCTGCTTGTCTGTCTGCCTCCCTGGGGGGTTGGTTAGTGTTTTTACCAGCCTGGCCTCCCAGTCTGTCAGACAACATTTAGCACGAGTGCTAATGTTGCCAGCCACCACGTCTGTCTGTCTGTCTGTCTTCCTGCCTGTAGGTATGTAAATTTAGCTAGGGGCTGAAGACTATGCTTTACTGTCAGGTACATGCATACACATGTATTCTCCTTAGATGCCTTCAGAGCTGCATGAGGTTGGGTGCTATATTAAAAAATGGGCTATTACATTGGAATGACGATTAGTATTCTGATGAATGTTGGAGCAGACAAGATAATGAGCTACAGCTAAATTTGGCTAATGCTAATTTACTACCAGAAGGGGCGTTTAAGGCCACCTTTTACCTGCTATTTCCAATGCTTTTATGTCCATTGAAGATACTTTCTGAATCAGTCTAAACAATTCACAAACTGATAACTGTGCTAATTAGTAGAATCACATAATACAATGCTGAAGTCCAAATCAGTATTTGAAAGCTCCATTTTTATATGTATTACTAAAAAAAAATCCCAAATAGCCCATAAATTTAGCCAGATCAAACATCATTCATTATGCATCAACATTAATTATTATTAGTTTGTCAGTCTAATGTCAGTCGACAGCAGTCCAGCATCACTGAAACTGGGGACAGTTTGTCCACATGATAGACTACAGATACACCAGCAAGATGTCCAAAAAGTAAAGCAACTGGAATAGTTTCAGAATTTGTAAAGACGGGGCGTCGGTGGCTTAGTGGTAGAGCAGGCGTCCCATGCACAAGGCTGTTGCCGCAGCGGCCCGGGTTCGACTCCAGCCTGTGGCTCTTTGCTGCATGTCACTCCCTCTCTCTCTCCCTCCTTCACACTTGACTGTCCTATCAAATAAAGGCTAAAAATGCCCTTAAAAAACATCTTAAAAAAAAAAAAAAAAAAAAAGAATTTGTAAAGATGACCCAAAAAAAAGTCAAGCTTGGCAAATAACCTTAGCCATCTTGCAAAGTAGGCTAGCTATTAGCTATTATGGCTAATGTTACTGCTACCTGCATGCTAACAAAGCGAATAAATGTCATGTTATTTTCAGGAGCACTCACTGAAACTGATGTTTCAAAAAAGTCAGACTTATGTTCTTGTCTCTCAATACACTCTCCACCTCGACCCCTGCCCGGCAAAGCTTCAGTTAATCGCGGATATTTCTCACTGAAGCTTCAATGCCCAAAAACTGGCATTTGGGATAGCTCTTGTGCTATGATGTAAATGACACTAACTGCCCATACTTTCTCAATAGCTTTGTGGTGTACATTAGCAACTGCTGCATCTTATTAGCTCCTTCTTGACGTTAGCTTCTTTGACACTCTATACAGGACTAGCTAATAGTGTAAACCTTGTGCTAACAGTCAACGGTCTAGACTGTGTCCTGGACTTTCTATTCATCACTGTAAAACAAAAAATCCTTATTTCTGTGTATTTCGCTTTTTAAAACATGCAAGGCTGTAAAGAAAGGGTCTACCACCATGTTAGTAACTCTGTGAAGTTGTCCTAGAGGCACAGCAGCGCTTTGAGCTGAATGCTTAAATCAGCATGCTAACATGCTAACAATGACTATTTTAACATGCTGGTGTTTAGCTGGCATAATTTAACATGCTAAAATTGACTAATTAGCACCGAACACAAAGTGTGGCACATCGTTTTGCACATTATTTGTCATAAACCAAAGTACTGAACAAAGTATAGGGCGAGTCCATTTTCGTTTCCTCTCCATGTTTTTATTTTTAAATGGAGACTCCCACTCAGCTGTTAGCAAATAGCAGTTACGTAGATTTCGGCACCGATGCTTTCCCTCAAACCCCTCACATGCCACTCACTGACAGTGGAAGCATGGAGAGGAAGGTAAAAGTGTTAGCTTGAAAGATTTGCGCTTAAGTAGAGGATGATACTATTAAGTGATTGAGCTTCAATATAATATAATACTGCATAATGTACTGTATCATACATTTATAGGTCCATATAGTTAGTACCTACTGATGGCAGTTAGCACGCTCCAGTTTGGAGAAGCGGATAGGACTACCGACGCACAGAAGCTTAGCAATGTACAAAACAACTTCATAAAAGGACCCACTAAAAAAATCAATATCAATATAAGTGTACGCCATATCTATATTATTTTTACCACTCTAAAGTTACCTTACTGTCAGACTAGCACATGGGAGTTGATGGTCTACCGCATTCTACCGTTATTTTCAGAACTGAACTAACATAGCGTCCACAGCAATAGTTTATATGTAGCAATGTCATCGTGCAGAAACCTACGTCAGGTCATGTGGAGAAAAGTTTTTAGAGGGGCTTAGGAAAAAAAGCATTTTAACACTTAAACATACTTAGATCAAAATCAGAATATAATGGACCCGCCCTTTAAAGTAGATATGTTTCAGTTCATCATTTATTTAGTGCTGAAATCAGCCGTTTTAAAGCCTCGTCCTGCTGTCATCTCTCTCCATTCACACCCAACTACACGAAACAAACTCAGAGACACAAACTCCAGCAGTGATTAAGCTACTTAGCGCTGAAGGTGATTATGGGCCAGCTGGTCGCATGCGCGCGCGCACACACACACACACACACACACACACACACACACACACACACACACACACACACACACACACACACCCCTTTATATCTGAACAGCAGACACTGACAGCAGCTCTACTGAAGCATGCACACAAACATGAAGTGTACAGTCTGGCACAAATTCAGGTCTTCACATCTTTTGTCTCGTCCATAATATCTACACTTCCTCACGGGGCTAAATCCAGTTTTGCTTTCCAGGAATGGTACACACATCTAAATAAAATTCACTTAAATAAATCCCCATTGCAGATGGACACAGACAGGAACACTGAACTGCTTATAGGGTGCAATGTCACAGGCTGAGGAAAGGTGTGTGTGTGTTTAAGTGTATGTTTAAAGAGGCACAAAAGAGATAAAGTGATTAACAAGCCTTAGTGGGAGGAAGGGGAACTCTTGAATTGCACACCCCTATTACTTGTTTACTGGCAAGCCACGTAATATTTCTAGTTAACAGATTAGAGAAGCAGAAGAGAATATAGTTTTATATGGTTTACATACAACATTCAACATGAAAATAGAGAAGTAAATAAACTATACAGTCTAGACACAACACCTCCATCTCTGTCTCTTCCTCCCTCTGTGGGAATAAGGCAAACACGTGCAGCTGTGCCCAAATTATTCATACACACGATGCTCAGACTCACACACACACGCTCACGTTCGTACGCACACATGGACGCACCCAGGCAGACACACACTGATAGCGTATTTGGCCAAGAGCTCATATTTGCATGCTACAGTAGCCCTTTTGACAACAGAAGAGACACTTGCTCCTTTTTCCACTTGCTCCCCCCCCCCCATCCCTTTTCCCCCTTTGATTTTTCTTTGTATTTGTTGTGTTGAATCGCAGGAAGCATCGCTCTTTTCTGAGGAGGGAGAGCAGTTTATGAAACAAAGACGACATCAGAAAATTGACTCTGCAGATCTCTCTCTCTCTCGCCCCTTCCTGTCTACCATTTTCTCTAAAAAAAATATAGCCTGTTCTTCATCTCCATTTACCCTCCAGTGCTCTGCCCTTGCTCAGTGTGTCTTTATCTGCATGTGTGTGTGTGTGTGCAAACTCAGCACAGAGCACAAAGACCTGCAGTGACATCAGACTCATTCACACTGTGTCCTCTGTCTACACTCACCCAAGAGGTGCTCTGTTTAAAGGGCCTCTGCTACGCCTCATCCCCCCTCCCACACACACGCACACACACACACATCCCATGTGATTTCTAGATGACCACAACAATGTCAAAACACACTCATCAGCTGTATGGTTTATCACAATATGCAGAAGGTTTGAAAGGAAATGTATTTAACTCTCACCCAGTGCTAAAGAAGAGGACATTTTCTGTGCTGACCATAAAAAGCGTTAAAAAAGGTTTTCTTGTGTCCGAGCAGCATGAATGCTTATAGTTAGGACTGTTTAGAAGGCCAGCTCCAGCTGACATATGATGAGACCCTGATAACAGAAAAATGCAAATGTTCAGACTGAAGCGCCTTTCAGTCCCCACTGAATTCAAATGGATGAATTCAAATAAATACAGATCTGTCTGCGTGCGTGTGTGTGCATGTGCAAGAGTGGGCGAAGGGAGGTGGAAAGAGCCGAGGAGGGGGGGGAAGAGAAAGCTAGTGACATTCCAGCATTTTGGTCACAGTTTTAAGCTTTATTTCGCTGCACAGTGCAGATGGGCTTGAGCAAGACAAAATAAAAGGATGATGCAAACATGCAGAGGGAAGTTTGAGATGACGTGTCGTCAACAGAGAACTCGGTTAGCACACACCAGGGATCAATGTGTGTTTTCCATTTTTGAGTCAGGAACAACAGGCCCTTTTTTTCCTCTTAGAGGAGCAGAAAATGTTTTTTTTTTTATATAGAGTGGGGCTTTAAGTAATACTCTCATTCAGACTACAGAGCAGAAAACTGATTCCAAGAAGGTTTTTTTTTTTTTTAAAAACTAGCCCGAGGCTCAACTTCAAGTACATTTTCTTTCAGTTTCATGCTCTCACTGAGGAGATGGTCTTAAAGCTGTGGTTGATAACTTTTATAGCAGTAACTTTTTGTCATATGTGCTCTGTATTCACACAGCACTGAATGAAATGTTAATCTGTGGGGAATAAAATCATATTCCTCTCTTTATGGCTTTACTACAGGTAAACACAACCAATCAGAGCCGAGGAGTCTCTACAGCTGTCAATCATGTCAATCACTGCTCGTGAACTGTGGTTAAACTGTCAAACTATGCAGCGCTGATCAAATATGAATCAAGATTATGTTACTGCAGTGCCTGTCTCTCACCTCAAACATATTTTAGTGCACCGTTTAGCTGGAAAATGAGAATGTTTGTGACCTGGCCACTTATTTTACAGCTGAACACTACACTAAAATTCTTCTCATTTTAGCAAAAGCAATTAGAAGCCATAGCAAGAGGAGGAGTGACATATTTTTTTCATAGACTATCTGTCTTATGTACTTCTTTCAGAATACAGTGCCAGTTTCAGCAAATATGACGGGTTTTTTTCATGAAAGTTTCCAACTGTAGCTTTAACTGAATCGTGTCAACGGGCTCATCAGCGCTTCACAAAGCAGGAAGTGAGCAGGAAGTGTGGATAGTCCAGCAGCGGCCTCACAGGAAGTCATTCTGCAACAGCAGCACACCATTTGGGAGTGCTGATGCACTTAACAAGGAGAAGTTCATCAACAGACCAGACGGTTGCACAACTTATTTAATGCCTGGGCAGAGTCCCTTATATTTCTGATCCACTGGTTTAAATACACAAGCTATAGGGTGATAAATTCCACTCTGTCAGAGTCTATACACAAGCACCACTTCCTTGACAGTCAGGCCATCTCAGATGCACAATGAAATATCTCCATTAAACACTTATTGTCAGGTGTGTCATCAGGAGATGCTGTGTGTGTTATTGTTTGGAAACTAGGATTTAAAACTGTAGCCTGGCAACCTCGCTAACATCTTTGTCCTGCTTTTTTCACCTCCTTAGCCACAATCCGCGTGTAAAGCCCCTGAGCCTGTAGAGCCTGATTATGCAACAGTTACTATAGGTGATGAACAAAACACAGTACTAATCTTTTAAAGCCTGATACTGTTATGAAATGATCTTGCATCTACACATCACCCTGTCATTTGGTTTAAACATGATATTCCTACCAACTTTCAGAGGTTTCTCTCATATACACTGCAGTGACACACGCTTATACAACACATACTGTACCCTACACACAAGAGCACTTCTTTCGCACTCTTGCTACAAAAGACATTCACACAGAACTGTTAGCTTCAATAGGTTTGGAGGGCAACAACAAAAAAAACATGTGACCAACAGGCAAGCATGAGGAGGAAGCGATGCACAGCTGTGGACGGCCAACATGGGTGTGTTCTCTGTCATGTTTCCTGCTCCTCTTCCCTTTGTTGAGGCCAAATCACTCATTAGAAACAACTTTAGTGGCCACTCCCAACAACAAAGCAAAACCGCTTTCACTTTTTTCGACCGGTGACTGTAAATCTGCAGCGAGCCGGTCAAAAGGGGGATAAATGTTGAGACCAAGTGTAAGAATGCACTCATGAGGAGATTATGTTGCAGTACTAGCCTGTGACTGGCACATACTGTAGGCTGATAGCCGAGTAACACACATGATAAACGTCGTTTCCCACCAGAGTCCAGCCATTTTAAAGGCAACCCCCTGGGGAGGTGTGTAACCCAGACAGAGCCTGTGTGGCAAACCGTTAACACACACAGGAAACAGGCGAGACTGGTAGCCGACACAGGACATGCGTCCTACAACAAAAAAACTCCCATTTAAAGCCTTTGTGTATCAGCTGTGAGGGGGCCTCTTCCGCAGTTGTATTCCGCTACTGCTGTTTTGTTTTGAAGCCAGTGTTTTGGTCACAGGGTGGCAAAACTCTGCAGCACTTTTATGGATTCATGAAAAACTTGTGTGTTTCTGCAAAGCAGTATTTTTGGACTGGTTGATCAGCATGTTAGCTGACAACCGTAAAGATAAAAGCTGATCTTTATATCAGCTGAACTCCCATTGCCTTTCAGCTACAATGCTCTGCGTCATAACTTTCCACCACAACATCACGGTCATCCACCTGTAGGGTCTAAAACAACACTGGGTATTTTGTGCTCTGTTGGCAGAAGTTATTTTTTTCATTTTGCGCCATTACTGTCATCACCTTGAACATTAAATGCATGAAGTACACAGGACTGTAGAATCATTTATTGGTGATTCCTCAGATCTCAAATCAGACAAAGACGAAGGCCTCGAGGAAGACTCTGTTAAGGTGAGAACATCAAGCGGCAGTCACAAGGTCAAAGACCACAACCACACTAAACAGATTGGTCTTTGTGTCTATTTATACGCAGCCATGGAGGCTGACTTAGCACTTTAGTGGAAGACGAGAGTCGCTTGCCGGTCTGAAATGACTAAGTGGCAGAGGTGCAGAGAAACAGCAAGACAGAGATCGATATGCAAATAGGTATTAACACACTGCTCGTAACTCTCATGTCAAGTCGCACCCAAAGTACATGCATACACACAAAAGCTGGACTATTGACATTTATAGCAGCACATGCACGCTCAGAGCGAGCCCTAATGCAAGGCTTTCAATCCGGAGCAAATGCAGCACTCAAGGCAACATCAACGAGAAGAGGAGGCACCCTCGAGGTGAAGTGAAACCGCTCGTATGTCTGTGTATGGATGTGATTGTGAGTGGGGGTTCAAATGGGTGAGACTCAGGAAATGTAGGAGTCTACTTATTCTTATAGCCTCTTTGCATCAGACTAAGCTTTTCCTCTGAGTGAAGGCAGCTGCGGGAAGATGAAACAGCCAAGCCAGAAGCAATTTAACAACAGCCACTTAGGACGGAGTTACATTACATGCATGTCGTCATGTTTGACTTGACTGCAATTGCAGACCCACTGACTTAAGTTAGTGTGTGTGGCATATCCACGTCCATTCCTCAGGCAGTCCAGTCTGAATGCAGGATTGTAGGTCATGTCACTGGTTACATGGCTATTGTTTAGGGAAGGCAGCGCAGACATTCAGGAAATGGATGCTGGCGACTCAGACTGTGTGTGTGTGTTGGTTGGCCCTCAAGACAACCTCATTGCCCTCCAAATGCATACTCGCACATGCACACACAAACACAGGGTCCGGAGCTTTATGCGGCGTGCCCGAGGGCTGCGCAACATGGGAGCAATTAAACACCATCCTCTCTTATCAGCAGCCGACTTTCTCAGGGAGAGAAAAAAAAAAGACACACAGCGGTCATTGGGAAAACTGTCCCTTATGCGGCAGGAAGTTATCCTTCTCCGTGTGTTTATTTGTGGGCTTCCCATTTCCTGTCAAACACACTGACGCTTTTGGTGGCACTCACAGGGCATGTAAATACTCACACAGATCACACATGATGAAAAGGAGAGAGCTCGCCCACCAGCATAGTCATGTAATTATGGAAAGTCTGTTTAATTACAATGTGAAGTATGGGCTAATAAAACTGGTTTAAAGGTCCAGTGTGTAGGATTTGGGAGGATATATTGGCCGAAGTGCAAGTATGTTTCCTTTAATGTATAGTCACCTTAAGGTAAGAATTGTCGGATTTATATTTATATACATGGGGAGCGGGTCCTAGTTCATGTTGTCCACCATGTTGCACCATGTTTCTACAGCAGCCCAGAACGGACAAATGAAACAGCTTATTTTACATACGGTTTTTGCTGCCACCACTGTAGTTAGCAGCCTTTTTGCACTGAGCTGAACAGCGCTGGAAAAACACTGACTTTTAACATGAAACTGCTTTATTCATTGTTTTTATTGGTTTAAATCCCCGGGTCCATTTCTTTTGGAGAAGAGGAGACCTCTGCGGATAGTTCAGCTCCTGGTTAAAACCTCCTGAACATCTGGAGTTAAGTTATCGGAGGAAAAAGGCAAGGAAATATTAGCATGTGCTGGGCTAGCGGCCCATCTGTGAAACTGCTTTAGTCAGTGTTTTTACCAGTTTTAATCCCCTTGTTTTGAAGAAGAGGAGATTTCTGTGGATAATTCGGCTCCTGGTAAAAAAGGAATCCTAACCAGGAGTTAACACTTGGCACCTGGGAGAAGTTTCAGCTGGTTCTCCTCACCCCTAGATGCCACTAAATCCTACACACTGCTCCTTAAAGGTATGGTTATGATACTGATAATGTTCTGTGTTGACTTGACCCTCTTTTGCCAGGTTTGACAATATGCTTACACACTGATGATGTCAATATTGCATCACCAAAAAAAACATGAAGACAGCTAAACACGCGGGCGTACGTGCGGTGTGTGTAAGCGATATCTGTCACCTTCCCTCATTCAGTTACACTTACACAATGAGCCTCTGCTCTCCAGACTGTGATCAATAACTTGAGTTGAGCAGCAGCCACCAGCTGCCTCAGTAGCTTCTCTTTTCACCTTTCCTCTTTGACTCTTTTTTGGCAACACCACATCACCCCACTTCCTGTTACAGTTGCTGCTGTGAACAAGCACAAAGGAGATTCACTCAGCGGCTGATTGACAAGTGACTCTGAAACCTCCCCTGGGGAAATGGGGCCATCGGTTGTAAGGTTCATCTTAAAAGGCTGCACCACTGGGTCGACCCCCATCCTCAACCCCCCACTTCAATCACTGGTTCCCAAACTGGGGCTGGAGGACGATGAATAACAGTTAAATTTCACTATTAGTTTTTTGCAGTTGCTTTACATTTTCATAATGAGAGAGGGTGTGGGCCTATTTTCTCTCAATCTTCTTATGAAGGACTCTCATTATGACCAAGTGGGATTCATTAGCCGATGTGACAGACTCTGGGAGGGTCTGAGTTAAAGGACAGTGGGTCCGTCAGACCACCGCCTCAGCTCCACACACTGCAAAATGAGCATGATTACAGACGCAGCCCCAATCACACTCAAGTCATGAGTTTTTTAGTGGTGCCCAGTGCCTGCACATGCACATTTATGTGATCTCTCTATCTGCATTTATTCTCTTGGCACACACAATCGATGAGCTGCTAATATCTCTTGACACAAATCCAAAAGCTGCTCTGCTGCCCGAGCTTTTGGGTGTATTTCCAACAAAGGCAGTGAATGACACAGCTCTGAAGGAGAGCATCTCTTTGTGCTCGATTCATTTGCAGAGGCAGGGTAAAAACAACACACACAAGCTGGTTGTGGAGCTCACTGAACCATGCACGTGTTGGATGTATAACAAGCCTCGGTTATGATAAGGTGAGACTGCAGGTAGTTGCCTTTGAGAATAATAATCCAAAAATTGGTTTGAGGAGAAACGCCCATTCTCCTCCCTGCACCTGGCTGCAGCTGCCCTTGTCACTTCACCCAATGTTAAATCATGAATGCAAGCTCCCTGCATCACATACAATGAACTAATACTGGGGAGGACTTATGCCCCCCAATATAAAGACAATCATATGGAGATAGCGTGGTGCTGGCACATGCTTTGCCTTATCAATACTGTGCAGAGCACCACCCATGTATTACAAAACAAGGTGTAATGCTCCTCTGTGTAGCTGATCCTGCACTGATCAGAGACAGTGAGGAGTGTAAGCAGTGAAATAAGACTGTAGGTGTGCAGGATGCATTTAATCAATCGCCAGGAGGCACAGACACAATATGGTCTGCTAAGGTCGGCAGATTTCCAGCAGACAGACGTCGGAGGCTTACCTCAGTGCAACCTTCACACAGCAGTCGCCCTGGCTCGCCATTGTCGTTTATAAGGTTCACCGATGGGATGTGGAGTGTTTCGGCTATGTTGGGTTTTCAGTGTATGTAGACCGCGCGGTGCTGCGGCGGTGCTGGGCGTCTCAGGTCAGCGGGAACAGCCGTCAAGACCTGCCGGCGGTGAGCTGCCTCATCGGGACTCCTCCTGTCTTCTTCTCCTCCGCTGTGCTGGGCATTTTCTGGCTCACTGGTGTCTGTCACATCGCAGTGTTTAACCCGCTTTTTCTGTCTTTCCGTTGTCTGTCTCAGCAGCTACATCCTGTTTAAAGTGCGTATGAGCGAGGCGTGTGAGCGCTGCTCAGAAACCACACAGCTTCTGTGAGAGAGACGCGATCACGTTGAAGCGGCGCTGAGACCGTAAACTGGAGGGGGTAATGCTGCCTTCAGGGGCTATCGGAAATATTGCATACACCTTTGAAGCGCTGGTGCAAAAGACTATGCTCTGTCTAAAATCAACTCCTTCCAACTAAAAGTCCACTACAGAGGGTTATGGAGAATAATTTCACCCAGAAATACAATTCAAAGGGAAAACTGTAAATAAATAGGCTAATTATTTACAAATTGCCACACTCAACCCATTACTATGGATTCTAATCGGGGCAATGCTGGCTCAGCTGCTGTTATTCTGTATTGTGCAAATGCAAAACATCTCCAAACAAGAAGCATGTGCTATATAGGCACACAAAGGCATAGAAGGATGGTGACCCTTTACTTAAAGGGGTAGGCAATTCCAGCAATATAAAATAGCATTTCCATACATTTGGGGGCTCACATGAGATGTATTAAAACAACAGTGGTCAAAGCAGATGCAGCAAAGGCTGAGATAAGCTGCCTTTAAGCCGGATATGGAATACAACTGGATAGCATCTTTCGTTAGATCCCCAATGGCCACTTCTTTCAAACTCCAAATGCTTTTTGTATAAGATTTAAGTTTCCAGCCTAATCTGATATAACCCCTATGACATCATCAGGGTTATTTTTCATATTCTGGAGAACTCCCTGCAGAGCCACAAAAGACCATTTTTTAACTTTGATTAGCCTGAGTAGCCTACTCCCCCTGAAAAATAAGCTGAACTTGATGTGTAAAATTGGTGTGGAGTGCCTCTTTACAGTATTGCAATACCACAATACAAAAAACTATATCACAATTAAAACTACTCAAGAGTTATTAGTGACTGTAGCCAAGTTGAAGTATCAGACATATTTAGTCAGAGGCAGAATGGTCCCTCATAACTGTATATTGTTATATAAAGTGATGTTAAAACAAACAGATCACCAGCATTCACAGATAAATTTACTTATTCACTGTGAAAGTGATGTGACGCGTCTGGAGTAGTGTGCACTGCTATTTTTCCATCACATAAACTGGTGTTAAATTCCTTGTATGCCTAATAGTTGAGCAGTACAGCTGATTCTGAACCTATAGTTGATGAATAAATGTGGTGAAGTGGTGAAAAGTACAATACTTGTGTCTGAAATATAGTGGAGTGGCAGTAACATGAAATATAAATAGCCTAAACATAATGTAACTCAGAATTGTACTTAAATACAGTCAATGTGCTTAGATTTGTAATTTAACTGCACCTTTCATGATAACACAATAATACAAGGAGCTCCTGAACGCAGCATAATCGCATTCGACTGACATGCAGTTGGACCAACTGCTGAATAAGCCCCGCCTTTATTGAATTAAAGAGACCAATCAGCAGGCTCGATGAGCCTGTGTGGCCCCGCCCAGTGACACACCCACAGCGGGCAGCAAAGATAACACACCTACAGCTCACCGACTGCCAGCGGCACATCTGAGGTCCGTTAAACTCCCATAAACAGGGGAGACTGTTCCCATGACGGAGAGGAGGGGCCACCGCTTTGAAACGCCTCAAAGGTCAAAGGTTGAACCTCATACAGAAGTTATTATGTTCCTGCAGAAGATGGAGTTAATTTGCCCTGGTTTGAATGGGAAGTTACTCTCTGCCCACTTCCCTGTCCTGCTGAGTCAGATTTCTTAAAAAGAGGAAACTGAAATGCTTTCTTTGAGTTGAGTGAAAACAGATATGATGATCTTCCTGGATACGTCCCAGCAACTTTTCTCAGTTTCCCTTCTCAAGTCTGTTTTCTCCAACATGCTGACACACAGCCAGGTTTCTGCTGGACTGCTTTAACTGATCCATGCAAAGTGACTTTACCACATGTTCAGTGCCACTACAGCTGTCAGTGATGTTGGCAGTGTTTTCTCCTGGCAGCGTTCAAATCTACACTTGCAGAGAAAACTCCAACTTTTCCAAATCCCCATCCTTCTTGTTAGCTATGAGTCATGCTCAATACTGACAGTTTGCTATGAACAGTCATGTCTGAACTGCTGTATGTTATTTCCCAATTTAACACTAACACAGTTGAGTTAACTATTTCACAATTACAACTTTATCTAGGTGGCTTTTTCCTACCTATCCTGTGTGATACATAGATGCCAACTCAGCTGACACATTGCTCTCTGTCTGAGTGCAGAAAATAGTCCCCGCACAGCCACAAACAACAATCACTTTTATGTAATGAAACACAGTCTGCAAATGATTGCATGAACTATAAACCCATTCTGTGTACACAGAGCAGCTTATGACTCCATAACAGTGTGTGTTTGTGTGTGTGTGTGTCTGTGTCCCGAGGACCAGGTGGCGATGTTAGTGCTGCACAGACTCTGTTCCCCGGAAGCAGTGCTGGATTCCACACAAGATTAACATCCAGTTATGAGGATAAAGCTACAATTCTCCCAGATCTGCTGGGAACTGGCCACCAGCCACCGCAACACAACAAAACACACAAACAAGGATGGCGTTCACACACAAATGCACACACTCAACGTACTTCGTCTGGTGAACTTTTAAGACCACACCAACTATTACGCAATTAGGCTGCACTGTGTTCCTGAGCATATGTTAAGTGCTTTTTATTCCTCTACAGGCATGTTTACAGTTTTCAAATCCACTCTGGCTGATTTGTTCCTCCTCCTCAGCACAATGTAAAAAGCACATTTCATAACCGTACTGTGTGGGTTACTAAAACCCTGAAGATATTTTAATATTGCGACTGCCAAACTGCAGCATAATCCCTGCATTTAGGGCTTCATATAGTCAAAATAACAGCACCCTAATTACATAAGAAGCGTTCAAATACAATCGTTCCAGCCGCCCTCGGGTTCTGTCAGTCACGGTGGAGTCAGCAATTCATTCTCCCTCTTTGGATATGACACTTTTCTTCTTCCAACAACACACACACACACACACACACACACACACACACACACAGATACACTTCATGAATATTGCTTGTGGCCCATCTTCTCATTTCTGCAGCATGTGATTATACCCTGACCTGAAAACAAGAATTATGACTCATAACTTTAATGTACCGCAGTCTGTTTGTGGCTATTTTTTAAATGTTGAGTATATTATTCTGAAATAAGACATAATTATAGCCACACTGATGGAAAATAATGCAAAAGACATCAATATACATCATGCACACATACAAAAATCATCCACTGCCACATTTCTAACACAGTACGCCACCATATACTGAGACATGTATAACCCATGTGTCAGCCTTGTGTATTGAATTAAGATGAGGTGTTTAATGCCAAGGGAGTCCAATGTTCTTTTAACTGCTCAAACCTGTGCGTCACGTTGCTTCTTTCAATGAAGAAGATGAGAATCGAGACAGAGAGAGGGAGATGGAAGATGAAACTGCACCCTAATGTATTCTCCATCCTTATTCTTTGATGTGTCTCTAATCCCTCACATGCGTTTTCTATATTTGGCTTTGAAGCTCCATAATCTAATCCCCCATTCTTTATCGTAACAAAACTGTTTGAATTGGCCGGGATTACGCAAACACACATTTGACGACTCACCGGCTCACATGAGGTGCACTGCCAAAAAGACAACTTGAATTATGCACAGTTGTTTCACGTTTAGTTATTTATTTATTTTCCCTCCCTCCTGCATGACTGAGCCTAAGTTCATGCACAGATGTTTGATGGTGTCTGTGTTTTATGTTTGCATGTGTGTGACAGAGGAGCTGCTTAGGAGGTTTAGATTTATATGTGTGTCAGCTGCAGTGGCGTAAAGCAGAGCAGGTCCTTGCCAGTTCTTGGCAGTGCTGGACCCCCCGTAGTGTTTTGTCCCATCGCCCTGCAGAGCTCGGCTGTCACATGCCTACAGTGGAAAGTAGTGAGGCCTTTACTGTCAGCACAGTGATGTTAAATATTTCAAATATCACAATTGTTTTTGTTCAAAATCTTGATATCAACCATGTAATGAAAGTTTGGGTTCAGCAGCCAATAGGGAACGTGAAGGTACGTCACTTCGTGTGAGACACAGGCACCATCTTGCAAGTATGCACTCTGTTATCTCTATTACCAAAGTACATGCACTCAGTCCTAAAACATGATAGTTTACAATGTGTGGGAATGTGAGTGGAGGTAGTGCAAGCCCAGAGGGCACCGGACGTTCATATGATGTCAGAGAGACGTTAGACTCTCACACTGGTCCATCTATCCATCCATTTTCATCCGCTTATCCAGGGCCAGGTCACGAGGGCAGCAGGCCGAGCAAAGCGCCCCAGACATCCCTCTTCCCAGCAACACTCTCCGGCTCCTCCTGGGGGACCCCAAGGCGTTCCTAGGCCGGATGAGATATGTAATCCCTCCAGCGTGTTCTGGGTCTGCCCTGGGGCCTCCTACCAGTGGGACGTTCTCGAAACACCTCCAGCGGGAGGCACCCAAGAGGCACCCTGATCAGATGCCCGAACCACCTCAACTGACTCCTCTTTCAAAGTGAAGGAGCAGCGGCTCTACTCCGAGCTTCCTGTGGATGTCCGAGTTCCTCACTCTATCTCTAAAGCTGAGCCCAGCCACCCCACGGAGGAAACTCATTTTGGTCTGGTCAGACGTTAAATTTTGGTTGGAATGAAAATCGGGTTGACAATATTTAAAATGTCTGACAATGTTAGAATTTGACGTTGTGTAGACGTTAACATTATGACATTCTGCAGACGCTGGGTTTTGTTTTCCATACCTCAAGGCTAAATGTCAGTATTCTACATTAAGATGACATTGGCATGACATTTGGAAGATGTTGGATTTTGGTTACTTAACAGCACTTCTTAAAACCAACAAAATATCAAAATCTTTTGTCGTCTGTATTGTATGTCAAATTGATGTTGGCATGTTTGGGGGGCAGCTAGCTTGGCTCTGTCCAGAAGAAACAAAATTCATCCACAAACACTTCTCAAGCTCACGAATTAGCACGTTATATATATATATATATATATATATATATATATATATATATATATGTATATTAATCCTACAGTTTTGTCATCTCTGTGAGGTAGCTGTAGCTGAAACCAGTCTTACACAAGTTTTAGTACACATATAGGCCTATATAGCTACATGAACACTCAGTTGCCATTAAAAAAAACATAATTATAAATCATAATATTCATGTACATAGAATATATATAGGTAAACACATTTTAAAATGTTAATTACTAAGCTTTGGGGGTGCTGGTAGGCAGATTTTGTCACCTGCGAACAGAGAATAGCTGTTTCCCTGTTCCCAGTCTTTACATGACGCTAAGCTAACCATGCTGGCACCAGATGTCAAAATGACATCAGAAAGACGTTGGACTCTTACGTCAGACAGACGTTACATCCTGGTAGGTATGAAAGTCGAGTTGACAATACTTTAAATGTCCAATGACATTCAAATTTCAGGATGTGTTCATGTTAACATTATGACATTCTGCAAACGTTGGGATTTTGTTTTCCATACCTTGTGACTTGTCATTATTCCACATGAGGATGATGTTGGTATGAGACGTTTGGAAGACATTGGATCTTGGTTACTTAACACAACTCGAAACCAACAAAATATCCAAGTCATCGGTCAGTACTCTACATCAATTGATGTTGGCATTACACATTGTCCTGACATTGAACTTTGGTCACTCACCATCACAGCCTAAATTCAACCGAATATCAATGTCTTGGTGGTCAGCTGCTGGCTGTAGCCTGAATAGCAACAAACAGGAAATTGTATCAATCTTAACATCTAATTCTCAGCAAGACAGTAAATGTTTCTGTATTGATACATCTTCAGGATTACCACCCCTTCATGGCACATTTGCACTCATGAAGGATGCTTTGAAAAAGCAATATACTGTACTTTAAGGATGTATGTATGAGAGTCCAGAGGAGCCTGCATGTGGAGCATTTATGTATTCACATATTACCAGCCACAGAAGGATATAACCATGGTGGGTGATCAGTAATGAGTCATGAACATGATCCCCTGTAGAGCAGACCTACATTCCAGCCTCCTTCCCCAGGGCACACGCTGACCCACACTTTGCTCCGCTTCTTGCCCAAGCTCTGGTGCTTCCTGCTGGGCTGTGACGGGGCGGGCAGGCAGCTGGGATGGAGGCTGGTGGGTTATAGTGGCTGCTGCAGCCTCGGGGAGAGGCAGTGACACTCATTGACTGATTTTGTGCTGCATCACAGGGCAGAGTGTGTGTGAGTGTGTATGTATGTGTGTCAGATGAGAGAGGACGGAGGGGTGGGGAGTGGGGGGTCAACAAGGAGTGGTTGTTCTTTGGTCCCCTGCCCCAAGCCCACTGCATGCTGTTACTCACACGTTCACAAAAGACTAATAGAGTCCATCTGTGACAGTGGCCCCGCCCACAGCTCCAGGAACAAGCTGTCACGATTACTTTAAACATACAAATTAATAATTTACATGATACTCAGATGTTTGGTGTCCATTCTGTACACATTCTGTACCTGTGTGAATGTGTTTATAACATTTGTAGATGGAAAAAAATCCACTTCCTTGAACCAGAATTTGAAAAGATCATAAGCTTTCACTCATTCTAGTAGCAACATGTCACTGAATTAGTTTCATGTTCTCAACTTCTTTGTCATCTTACCCCATCACCTCCCCTCTCATCTCGCTGGTGGCATCCTGCACCTCGTTTCTATGGAAACAGCCTCTAAAGAAGGCGCGCAGAAAGGGACAGGAAGAGATGCTGAAACAGCAGAAAAGCCTCTTTGTGCTCTCAGAGGCTCACAGAGCGAATCGGCCTAAAGAGGGTGTAAAAGGTTAATCACACACACATACATACAGCTTCCACTTCAGGCAAGATGGAGGATACCGTAAGGAGCATCACCAGACTCCTGAATTCCCCCTGAAGCCATAGAATGAGCTCTATTGATAGCTTTTACAACTTTACACAGCTTTTAGAAAATCTGTTTTTACTTCAACGCTTGGAGGCAGCTTCTGCTAAAAGTGTTTCAGTGGTAAAATAGAATGTATTCATTTTATCTATAACGTCTACCGTATGTGAGCAGACCAGTGTCAGCAGGGCCTTGCTCATGATTTACTGTCTTTGCACTGTTATGGAACATTATAGTTAATGTATCCACTTAGAAAGCTGTGACTAACATGTTTGATCACATTATGCATTCATAGAAGAAACCCAGACATGCACACACACACACACACACACACACACACACACACACACACGCACAAAACAAAAACACGCATACACAAGGAATGCATTAAATCCCAGCATCACAAACACACACACACACACACACACACACATGAAATCTCACTCCATTCTGTATCGGAAAATTGGATTGCTGCTCCAGAATAACTTGATTATAAACAACCTCCCTCTCACTCTGGGGCCGTATCACTTAATAAAGCTAAGTGCATTGACACGCCGGCGCCCACACTCATACACACACAAAGACATGTGCAAACACACCGCTGCAGATCTATATATCAACTTATTACATGTACCAGATCAATGGTAAGAAAACAAAGAAAGTGAGACAAAACTGAGAGCAACTAAACATCACAGACAGATATCAGGTTAAATTTTAAATAGATTGAAAATCAGGCTCTAAGATTGTTATATTATTTAGTCAGCAAGGAGCTTTGTGCGCCTCAGTATTGGATGATTAGAATCTGAAAGCAACCAAAAGGTCAAATGTATCAGCATTATGCATGTGAAAGGGCGTCTTTAAGTCAATATATTCATGTGGGCCAACACTGAGAACAAAACCACTGAACAGACGTGGAAAAACACTGTGACAGTGAAGTGTGTTACGTTACAGACGGCAGCACAACTTCACTGTTGTTGAGTGCGTGAAAAGCATGGAGGAAATAATAATATGATGTGACTGTAACAAAGCACCACAAACATGCATTTTCAAAGTACTTTATCTGACATAAACATTTAATGTTGCCACAATAAAAGCATGAGATGTGAGATATCAAGTGATTTTGTTTTCAGGATTGATGGTGTGGATTTTGAACAGGACACAAAACACATTTCGTACAAATAGGTGAATACAAAGCATCAGAAAAACAAGGAAGAAAACTGATCATACTGACAGGGTTTATAAGCTGCTAAAATTCAGAGGGAAATATTGTGCTGTGTATTACATTTCTTTAACAGCTATAGCTGATAGTCACTTCACAGATTAGGATTTACAGAACAAATCATCAGTTTATGAAATATGATTTATTGTTATAGATTTAACTACACAGCCATATAAAGTTGCAGTTAGCTCCACTTTGACCCCTTAAAACTTTTAAGTGCTTGCACATGATTCAGTAATGATATTAATACAATAATGTATGGGAAACTTGGGATGGTTGTAATGTTTTTACCATTTCTGTCAGTATCTTGGAACCTTTTAAGCCAGTGCATTCAAAATGTGATATATGAAAGTTACATGTGTCTGCTACTGAATGGTGTAGCTGTTATCTGTGTAACACAAACAGAAAATGCTTGGTTTGGTCTCAAACACAAGAAGCAAAATGTTACAATAGTCCAGGTTAGTTGTAACACAGCCTGGGTAAAATGTTACATTATATAATAAGGGTGATGACCTAAACTTAAGACATTGCAATCTTTTAATTCAACACTTAAATTTTGTGTGACATAACTGTTGTGTGAGTGTGTTGGGCGGGGCTGGGTGTTTGTGTGTGTACCTTTGATTTGATTTGATTTGATTTGAACATGTAAAAAAAAAAAAAAAGCAATTGATTAAAACAATTAGAAAGAGAAGAAAACAATATATTCACATCTCATTTACATGTTCAAAAGGACTGGGAAGAAGTATACACTTATCTGCTCCTACCCCTTGTTCACTCAATACTCATATCAATAATAATAATAATACTGTAATAACAACAACAATAGTAATGATAATAGTAACAATAATAACAACAACAAGCAAAAACAACAACCACAATAACGACTACAATAATGACAGTNAGGAGTAGGAAGAAGTATACACTTATCTGGTCCTACCCCTTGTTCACTCAATACTCATATCAATAACAATAATAATACTACTGTAATAACAACAACAAGCAAAAACAACAAACAACAACCACAATAACGACTACAATAATGACAGTGACATACGACAACAACAACGACAACAACATATACAGTAGATACACTCACTTACATACGTATGTGTTGTCTGTGTATGTGTTTGCACTCGTCTTGCATTCTTGTGTGTGTGTGTGTGTGTGTGTGTGTGTGTAGCCCTACCAACTTGCATGAAAGATACCTACAAAGACACATATTCAACATTATTTAAATCTGAGAAAATTAACTCTAAAGTATGCACTGTTATTACTAAAATAAATGAAATAAAATACTTTCTTACCACAACATTAGTGTTTCTCCTTATAAACTTGGCTGTGTGTGCCATAGGGTGTTAATTCCTCACCTGAAGAAGAATAAAGACTAAACTAAACATGTGCAGAGTGAATCAGGTGGTTTGTAGCCTGTTCCTGGTTGGAGAAATTGGAAGTGTTACCACTATTTCTGTTTTACAATCATCCCCAGCCTCCCTGATTAGAACACTCTAGAAAGTAAGCAGTTTGCATTACATAATTAGTAGTCTAGTTTCACTTTTGACACTTAAGTAGTTTTCACCAAAAATACTTACGTACTTTTCTTCATGCATAATTTTTCAACTGGGAATTTAACTTGTAATTGATTTATGGTATAGTATAGAAATGTACATTTCCAATATAATCTAATATTGAGTTAAAACTATAAATAAAACTTGAGGTATGCACTGTATACAGTAAATTATTCCCTTGAATTAGCCTATGTGAGAGAATATTTCGTTTTTTCTGAGAGTTAATTAGGGCCAACTCAAGGTGTGAACTAGAGAGTGACACAATAAAAGTGGGGGAGGAAATGTAAAGAATGAGCCCTAATTGTCTCAGATTGTCTGAAAATGTAATGTCTTTATGTATCAGTAGATAATCTAACATACAAAAGTAAAAAAAAACAACAACACCGAACTGCTGACACTTGACCCCTCCCCTCAACACCAGTGCCACCACCACCCCACACATAAAACTCCACATTTGGCCTGTTTGGTAGCAGTACAAGGTTCAAATCCCTCCAGTTTACTTCAAATGTAGGACTTATCTAAAGAGTGATTTGGGGGCAAAATGGGAAAAATGCTGGTGATGTAGTTACACTGAAGCTCTGCAGCTCCATCTAGTGTTTAGCTGTAGTACATACAAGTATGTTATTCAGACCGTCACAGGGTCTCTCTCCATCACTGGCTCAGTCTTTACTTTCAACTGAACGGATAGATTCACATTTCATAAATCAATACTCACATACCCACATGTCAAGAGTTATTGGTTGCTGGCTGAGAGGAGATTCCTGCCTCACATGGGGGACATAATCCACTCAGTCAATTCAAGTTGGTATGTTTTAAAGTGAATGTCTTTTTAGTTCAAAACCCATTACATCCATCTGCAGTGCGTCAGCAAGGAGGAACAATTACACATGGGTAGCCTATATGAGTATTGTTTTAAGACCTGACAGATATTAAAAACATGAAACTAGAGGGGCCTAGTGGAAGGGACTAGTGGGCCTATGTCTGACCCTATCTAGAATACTGTTTCTTATCTGAGCAAATATTCTATGTAAAAAAGGAAAGAAAGGAATTTGAAAGAAATGAAATAAAGGAAAGTGATTACAGCTTATGGCCTTGAAAGTGAAAGGAGAATAGTCCAACTTGCCACCTGTGTTTCTGCGGATCATCTGACCATAAATCATTCATCAGCCTACCTGAGGACTGCAGCTTCCCCTGGAGACGAAACACTGCCAGCTGATACAGACGGGAGAAACATTCATCCATGAAACACACTGGAGAAACCACTTACTGATGCTGTGGTACCCAGTAACCTTATAGAGACTGATCTGAGGCGACATTTGTAATGTTAACAACAAGGAAACTTCTTGGGCGTCCACGGTCATATTTGATCCAGGAAACCAAGAGCTCTTTCTGATGACTCTTTAACATCTTTACAGAGGAAAGAAAATTCAAGAGAAGTTTGCCACTTGTTAGATCATCCAAGAGACCTCTGAGAGGCCCTGCCTGTCGCCATGCTGCCGGCCCAGGAGGCAGCCAAAATCTACCACACCAACTACGTGCGTAACGCGCGCGCCGTGGGCGTCCTGTGGACGGTTTTCACCATCACCTTCGCCGTCATCACCGTGGTGGTGTTCATCCAGCCCTACTGGATCGGAGACAGCGTCAACACGCCGCAGGCCGGATACTTTGGCCTCTTCCACTACTGCATTGGGAACGCGCTCACCTCGGAGCTCACCTGCAAAGGGAGCGCACTGGACTTCGGCTCCATCCCATCCGGAGCCTTCAAGACGGCCATGTTCTTCGTGGGGATCTCCATGCTGCTGGTGGTGGGCAGCATCGTCTGCTTCAGCCTCTTCTTCTTCTGCAACGCCGGGAGCGTCTACAAGATCTGCGCCTGGATGCAGCTGGCCTCCAGTGAGCACCAGGGTCTCTCCAAAGTTTGTAGCTGCACACAAAAAGCGCCTGTAGATGCTTGGTACAAAAAAGCATGTAATTAGTCTCACATATAATCTCTTAAATCACACTCTGATTAGACCACTAGCACCATAATCCTACAGTATAGATTTTGATGCACATTAAATATATAATCTGTTCAGAATGCAGTACAAAAATAAAACAAAAATACATACACTTTCATTGCTACAAAGTAGGCCTATTCTCAGAAATTATGAGTCTCTCTTTTTGAGTTTCTTTGCATGCCTGCCGCCAAGCATGCTTCTCATACAAGCTTCTTATCTGCTCATTTAACACTTAACATTTGCCATAGTGTCTAACTTTATTCACATGGCATGAACTCCAAGGAAATTCCAGTTTCTAAGTTTAAAATGAGATGTTTAATCAGCTATATAATTAGTGTGCATCTTTAATTTCTCCTAGCTATTAGGGATCAGTAGGACCTGATAGAAAACTAAACATGGTCAACAACAATTAAGCCCCAATGTCTTCAAACCAGTACCTCCTAATTAATAATGGTACTGTTGTTAAAATTGGTCAAATTCATTGCCATATCAAACTACAAGCATTATTAATCATAAATAAACAAGTTTCAACCATAAAATGTGATCAGGTTCTGGACCTTGTCCACTTTTGTGTCAGGATCGGCTGCAGACTGATTTAGCAGAGATGGCTGCCATCTTGTTTTTATATGGATGAGTATATTGTGCTCTTACTACCACTTGATGGCACAACAATGTGTCCACAATCTAAGTTAAGTAGACTGGAGTATAAGGTTGAGTAAACCCAAAAAGTGATGTCCTCATACGAGAGCACAGGGTCTCAGGAGGTTAAAATCAATGAATCTATCAATACATGTCTGTCCAAGGCAGAATGTTTCTCTGGGATCAGGCTGCAACATTAATAAATAACACTATAGAAGAACACAAACATTTATCTGGCACAACACAGTCCCTGCATACCTAAGATATATGGAGTGCAAGTTCAATAAATTCAAGTGAAGATAGTAAAAACAGTAAAACAACAGTGGTATGAAGTTGTGAAAAAGTTGTGTAAGGTGTCATCTATACAAATACTGAATTACTTAGACATAAAGAAAAAGACAGGAAAACCTGGTCTAATTAATAAGCAATGACACATAGAAGTGAAAATGAATATGATGGAAACACTGGTGGAAGAAGAATTCAATTTTTTTTTATAAAGGTAGCACATAACACACTATAGAAATACTTTGTCACAAGTAAAAGTCTCATGTTCAAAATTATACAGCATAGTTTAGTAGTTTAATAATATATCAGTTCAAAATTCAGAGGTCAGAGGTTTTAAGCACACTGCTGTCAATGAAATGTCATGGAGTAATAACCATCTTTTCCTCTGAATTTTGGTACAGCTGAAGTGTAAAGCAGAATGAAAGAAGGAACACTTGAGTCAATGTGCTTAGTTACTTTCCACCACTGGGTAGAAAGACACAACAGTGAGCTAAACCAAATCTCAGGACACCTGGCAGCACTAACTGCAGGTCCTTTGTTTACACAGAGAGGAAACATGAGCACATTCAGGCCTCAAACAGAAATACAAGACAACTCAAGGTTATGCAGAAGCATAATAGAGGACTTGTCCGGTAAAATTTGACCTTAGAGTGAAGTATCCATGAACGATCATCCAACAACATTTCAGCAGTTCCCTTCAACACACACACACACACACACACACACACACACACACAGACAGAGGTGAAACATGACTCTGTTCCTGAAACATGAAGCAGCTTGTGAACAGATGTAGCTGCAAGTGAAAGGACGAGCCTGTAATGAAACAAATAATGAGATCAACCTGGAGGTGTGCTGTTACACTCTCTCCTCTTCCTCTGCAGACCCCTCACACCTGCTGTTAAGCGTGTGTGTGTGTGTGTGTGTGTGTGTGTGTGCGCGCATGCGCGTGTGCTTCAATGAATGCCAGACTTTTTATGTCCATATATTACACACACATACATATCTTTTTTCAGCTGTTTCAGCCTCTAAATTAGTCTGACAGGTTTACTTTGGAGTCCGATTGCAGAAGTTCTGCAAATGATTTTGTTTTTAAAGATACTCATATGGCCCCATGTTGCATTTGAGGGGTAGACACACTGAGTTAAAATTATCAGTAAATCTTGAGGTATGTGCTGTATACAATGAGCTATTCCCTTTGAATTAGCCCAAGTGAAAGAATATTTAAGTTTTTTTCCTGAGAGTTAATTTGAGCCAGCTCAACGATAAAAGTGAGGGGGGAAATTAAGAAATAAAAAAATGGAGTCCTAATTGTTTTTAAATTGTCTGAAAATGTAATTTCTCGTATTAGTAGATAAGAGCGTTGCAGTTTAATGATGATCTATCTTGAAATAAGGGAGATTTTTTTTTTTTTGAGAAGGTGAAAGCGTGTGTGAGGCTAAGAAAGTGAAAGTGTGTGTTTGTGTGTTAACGTTTCATCTCATCACCTGATACTTCACGTGGCTCTGCACGCTGAGGTGGGACGGCACGAGGGCGGCTGCCTTTCTGCAGAGTCAATAATGGATGAACGAGTTCATCTTTCTGGAGTTGAGATGCTCTGGAGTTGCTAGGCAACTCACCTGTGTGTATGTGTGTGTGTGTGTGTGTGTGTGTGTGTGTGTACCTGAATGAATATAAATTTTATTTCTCTGGTGATTTCTCCCTCTTGCTGTTTTGTTGCTCTAACATTGGAGGTGGTTTGTGATATTGATCACGAACAGCAGCAAGATGAGCTTTTACAAGCCAACATTTTATTATATAAAACACAAACATTCAGCTGTGAAGGACGTATTCAGATAAAAATCTCACTGAGAAAAAAGGATGTAACTATAATGAGGTAAATGTATGTAAAGTATTAAAATGCTCTCTGTGAGTTATATAATTGTATAGTATATCATCAGATTATTATTCCTAATTAACTGACGTCTAATCAGCATTTCACTGCTGTATTCGGTTGAGGTAAAGCAAACTAACTAGCTGATTAATTTCTCAATATTGTTTGGGTGGTAAAAACTTCTGAAAATAGTGAGACACAGCCATCACAATTACCCAGAGCCCAAAGTGACATCTGTTTGTTCTGTCCAACCAATGGTCCAAGCCTCACAATTGTAAAAGAATAAATTAAAATACGAAAAAGAAGAGCAGCAAATCCTCACATCTGAGAAGTTTGAACCATGAAATGTTTGGTGTTTTTACATGAAAAAGTTACAGTTATAGTTGCCATTTAAAGGTCCAGTCTGTAGGACATAGTGACATCTAGTGGTGAGATTGCAGACTGAAACATCTGCATACCAGGTGTGTGTGGGAGAGCTACAGTGGCCAAAGCTAAAATGAAAAACATGAATGGCCCTATCTATAGCCAGTGTTTGATTTGCCCCTTCTTGGCTACTGTAGAAACAATGTGGCAGACTTCGTGGAGGAGGACCCACTCCCTATGTAGATATTAACAGCTCATTCTACGGTGATGAAATCACAAAGATTCCTAGATTCAGATGATTATAAACTAATGAAAACATAGTTAAGAATGTGATACCATTTCTGCCAATATATGCCCCCAAATCCGACACACTGGACCTTTATTTTTCTGCTCTTGAGATGTATTGCACACAAAAATCTTCATTTGTGAATATGTAATAACTAAAGCTATCGGATAAATGTGCAGTTGGAAGTGCAACTTTTCACTTTGAGATGCAATAAAGTAGTCATATTTAGTCAAATGAAAAGGAAGCAGCTCTTATTTTCACTTGAGTATACATACTATTTGTAATTGTAACATTCCCACATCAAGATCGTTTAAAGTTTGTGCATTTGAATAAACTAACGGTGGCTTCCTGTCTATCAGGCACATGCATGGTGATTGGCTGTATGATCTATCCCGACGGCTGGGACTCGGACGAGGTGAAGCGCATGTGTGGCCAGCGGACCGACAAATACACCCTGGGCAACTGCACGGTGCGTTGGGCCTACATCCTGGCCATCATCAGCATCATGGACTCGCTCATCCTCTCCTTCCTCGCATTCAGCCTGGGCAGCCGACAGGACAAGCTGCTGCCGGAGGACTTTCAGGTGGAGGAGAAAGGTAACAGAGCGGAGGGAGGGTGGAAAAAAAGGTGGGGTGGGAGAGGATGACGCAGGCTAAATGATAATATTTAGCTGGAGAGAAAATGAAGAATGGAGGGTTTCATTTGAGAGGCTGAGATGAGAGAGGGAGGAAAAGGGTGCATGATAGAGTTGGCAGGAAGAAAGTTAAAGGTTTCAGAGGGTTCAGTCTTGGGTTAAGTGGTGCAGGGAAAATGGAAAGAGGTGAAGCAGAGGCTGGGCACCCTTGAAACCTCAATGATGTCTGTATAAGTGATGACTCACTGAGGTCTCAGTGAACTGAGAGGAAATTGGATGGCAGTGTTGTCCAGTCCAGCAGTTTGGTCCAGACTTAAATTTCTCTACAACGACTGAGTGGATTGCCACGAAATTTTGTACAGACATCCACGGTTCCCAGAGGCTGAACCCTGCTGACTTTGGTGATCTTTAACTTACTTTAGTGACCACATGAGGTTGATATTTTTTTTACTGAAATTTCTCAACAACTATAGGATGGATTGATGTTAAATATGATACAGACATTCTTGTTCCTCAGAGGATGAACTGTAATACCTTTAATCAAAGGCTGAGTGATATGGAGAAAATCAAGTAACACAATATTTTTTGACCAAAAACTTCAATGTTGATATCACCATATCATGGTATTGTAGGGTTGACTATTGGTGCTTTCACAAAATATTTACAATGATATTTTTGATTGCACATGAAGTAGGTGATGGACTATGTTGTTTTCTTAGCTCTCTCAGAGTTGGATGGTAGTTTTGTCAAGCTACGTGTGTCCAGTGTTGGTTGAGTTTTCGGCGCAGCACTTTACCAGTAGCTTGGCCGTCAGCGGCTAACGCTGCCTCTGGATGGTGGAGTGTGGGGTGAGTATTTTCTTCTGATGTGACACTGCTTGCAAATTGCATGTGTCAAGTGCCATGTGCAAGTCTTCCATTTCATCTGCGTTTAAAAAATCCAAAGTAAGTCCTGACATTTGATATGAACGACAACAGCACATTTCTGATTTTTTTCTCCGGCACCTCCATCTTTGTTTTGATGAACTTCCTGCCAAATGCTGCTGAGACCTCTGCTGACCTCACCAGGAAAAAGACATCAGCACCATCTAGTGGACTGAAAAAGCAATAGATTTTATTTTTGTAGTGCCAAAAGTTATATATTTTATTAGTAACAAAATAATAATAAAAGATCCATACTTGACATCCGTGTATCAATACAGTATCGCCACACAAAATATCGCGATACTACGTATCGATTTTTTCCCCACCCTGAATTTCCGTCAGCCTCAGCTGTATTTTGTGTTAGCATGCTAAACTAAGATGGAAAATACTAACTGCTAAACATCAACATGTTAGCATGCTGACTGTAGACTCTTGGGTCTTGTTGAATAGTAGGTGTATATGTTGAAATCCAGCTGAGCTACTGACACAAATCTGTCAGTGTCTGAACTGATAATTACAGTAACATCAGCTTCTTTTTTAAGTCATGTTTTTGTCTCATCTACAGATAACGCCTGAGCCTCCTGTGGACAACAGAGGGAAGAGATGGATGAGGCTTTATGAGGAACACTACTGACTCGAGGGGTTCCGATGTATTTGAAAGCTTTAGGACTGTTAATCGACTTTTCCTGCAGGTATTTTATTATTAAAAATGACCAGAGAAGCTCCTTGTTACCCTGGAGAGAGAATTGTCATAAAAGCTGAGCAAACTGCCCTGTGTGATGTTAGATATGTAATATGTATTTCAGTACTCATTTTATAATGCTGTATTTTATCATGTAATATGCAAACGAATAACCGTGATGCATGTAAGGAGCCTTTGGAGTGATTCCAGTGTGACATCCTGATAAATAATGTCCCAACATTTCTCAATATAATCCTGAATCATAGCTCTGTTAGCTCTCAGTGAAAATACAATCTGATACCACTCTGCAGTATCTCCCCTCTAGATGTCCTGATGATGCATTAGATTAATGATGATGTGTTTAATACAGAGTCTTTGAGGATTGCGCACTGCAGTGGCACATTTATGAGGCAATACACAATCCAGTTCGGTTTTGAAAAATGTTTATTTTTATTACCTACAGAAAAAAAATGAACAATCAAATGAAGAGTGGAGACATGAACAGAGAGAGAGGAGACTTTGTAGAAAAACAAAATGGTTTTGAGGGGGTTCAAAGCATTATTACAGCATCTGCTTTTTAGTACAATCTATTATTTTCAAATCCAACACCTCCATGTGCAGTGGGAACTCTTGAAACAAAGCTTTAGTTTAATTACCACCAACATTCTTCGAGGCATTTCTAAAACGTATTAAAAAAAACAAAACAGCTCAAACCTCTCAGCTTGTGCCTTCACTTTACATTGCTGACAGTCAGGAGCTGTGCAAAGCTTTTGCTGCAGAGAGGGGGGGGAATGAAGGCCAACTATTTGGTGCACTGCACCCTGGGTGTCGATCCACAGAGTTTTACTGTTAATGTGGTAAATGTTATATGAAGCCTTTCTGAACAGGCAAAAAGTGATCCCAGTATGAAACAGCATGAAGTTATCCTCTCGTGCATGACGTAGGAAAAAAACTGTTTTTCACATTGTTTTGTGCATACAAGTGCTTTTTAAGACATGAGATAGCACTGAAACTATTACACTTGAAAAATCTGATATTACACAGTTTGGTTTTACTTAAAAAATAGAGCTTGATTTCTGATGAGCCAGTGAAACGTCTGCTTTCTAATCATGTAGTTCTGCCTGTATACAAATGTACAAAAGTGTTGTTAGGATAAAGCTAACTCAACAGTGCTAAGAACATTTCTATTCTCTCATAACGGCTGTTAGCATTACGCACTGATTAATTCTGAGCACTTTGCACACATTTTGACAGCCAAAGGCATAAAAGCTGGCACGGCTAACATGGTGACTGGCAAACAGACACAGGTTTGGTTTGTTAATATCCTTAATGATAACAGTGTGTGGTTTTGATGGCAGTCTTTACGTTACTTCCTGCTTTCTGCATTTGTAGACAAGTGCAACCTCCTTTCAGATCGGACAGTTGATTATCCAAAGCTAAAAATACAGAGAATAATGTGCTGCAGAGACAGAGCTAGAGTCCGGAAAAAAGAGAGCAAGGTTGATAAGTCCTATACAGCCAGTAAAAAAACAAACAGAAGAGCCATAAATATAGGAAGAAGACCATGAGTGTATTCTATCACCAGCGTAGTCCAAAGCAGGACAAAAACCAGGCAGCAGTCTATTGAATTCATGAGAGTGTGTGGGTAGCCTCTGAGAGCCATGATGAGAGGATGCAGGCACGATGTAGTCACAGGGTCTCGTGGACATGAACGTGTTTGTTTACTTTGTTTCCAAGCCCAGGATCTCCAAAACCTAATTTATCCTTTCACAATAAGAGGGTGGGGGTGAGAGTGGTGTGCACAGTTGGCCTTTAGGATATGAGCCATGGATGGGAGAGGCACTGGGCTGCGGTGGCCCTCCTTTCAGGCACCAGGTCCAGCATGGGCAGCAGGAAGGAGCTGAAGCAGTGGGCCTCCTCTTTGGACCACTCGTACTTTTCTACCAACACGTCAAACAAACCCCATGGCTTCAGCTTGGTGATGTGGCGCAGGTCGCCTGGGGGAAAATACTACATTTCAGTAATTATACTGCTGAATGTTGGCAGACTGCATATTATATAGAGTGAAAAATTATGGTTTTATATCAGCAATGTGTGTTTTTGGTTGGCATGACTCCACTGCATCACCTCTATGTACTGGAAATAGCTGTACTAAATTTACATTGCAAGTTCTGCCCTTCAAACTGAGCAGATGGCTGTTCCCTTGAGCCGTCAGGTGCTCACTCTGAAATAGTAACTTTTGCACCAACACACCTGAGCATATTTTAAGCATGAACTGGATTCAGCTGCAGCAGACAGCTGGTGGCAGGGCGGGCGTGTTTACCTTTCTTGGTGAAAAACTCCTTGGAGTATTTGCCTGCCAAGATCAGCTTCCGAGGAACTTTACCTAGCAGCTCGATGATCAGCGCTATGTGATCTACAGGGAGGCAGAGAGACATACAAACACAGCTGATGAAGGGTAACAGGACGACTGCAATGAATGTGAAGTGCTGGACTCGGAACAATTTACACTATATAGTCTACACCTTCCCAAATAAACCTGCCGTTCATACTCATTTCAGGGTGTCTTGTCTATTGAAGTAGCCCTCTAGTTGCAGTGTTCCTACAGCTTAAGGCAAGTTAGATTTAAGATTTTTTCTTTTTTTTTTTAAATGCCACTTGGAGTCAAAGTTAAGACCAATTTATAAAGAAATNTGAAGTAGCCCTCTAGTTGCAGTGTTCCTACAGCTTAAGGCAAGTTAGATTTAAGATTTTTTCTTTTTTTTTTAAATGCCACTTGGAGTCAAAGTTAAGACCAATTTATAAAGAAATTAACCAAACTGACATTAATTACTTAGGCTTAGGGACAATTTTGCCCAAATTTTATTTTAACATAACATAAAACGTGACTTTTTTTGGATATAATAGGCATTTATTGCCAGGTTTTCTTGGCAATTTTGTGTTTCTGACTCTGTGTTGCATTCCACCGCGTTGATTTCCATCATGCCAAGTGTAAAAAACTTTTTTTTAAATAAAATACACCCAGCCTCGGGGCGTCGGTGGCTTAGTGGTAGAGCAGGCGCCCCATGTACAAGGCTGTTGCTGCAGCGGCCCAGGTTGGACTCCAGCCTGTGGCCCTTTGCTGCATGTCAATCCCTCTCTCTCTCCCCCCTTCACACTTGTCTGTCCTATCGATTAAAGGCCGAAATGCCCCAAAAAATATCTTAACAAAAAAAACATCCAGCCTCGTATGCACTGCCTTGTACCGGTTTCAGCCATGCTGCAAAATCTTGGTTAAATAGCCAATTTTTGTTGAACTAGCACTTCCCAATTTAGTCCAGGATACAGCTACATCTAGCTAGCAGACAGTGGATCATCAACTCTGAGCATCCCAGCTGGAAACAAAATATGAGTATTGTTTCCACTATCCTGATCTGTGTGATGTAAATGAGAGAGGCATTTGGTAACGATTCATAAAATCCCACTTTCCATGTCTGAGCTTTTTAAGACTTTTGAAAGATTGATTTAAGACATTTTAATACCAATTTAAGTCTTAATTCTAGATTAAGGAATTAACATTTTGGGAACAGATGTCTCAGGGGAAGCAGACACTGACCTTCATCTCTGGAGTAGTCTTCTCCAGAGTGGGGTTCAAACAGATAGTCTCCAGTGGCGAGCTCGAAGGCCTGAGGATAAAAACACACATAAACTCAATAAGTGGTGGATGGATGGGTTTTAATCAAATACAGATGCATTCGTGTGGTCAGTGAGGTCAAGGATTCCCTGACTGTCATGTTTTGTTTTCCTTTATCTCAAAGCATGTCAATGTTGTCACAACACTTAATATTATTGGGGTCTGAAGTCATTCTGTGGGTCAGCTAACATCTCCTGTTTTCACTAATGGTGGCTTACTGTATCTTACATTATGTGTGTATATACATGCTCACAGCTGAGTCTGTGTGTGTGTGACAGTGTAGGCTGCAGCAGTAGCTGTAGTAACAAGTAGCAATCAGTCAATAAAAGAGGAGAAGAAAACTGGAGGCTGACATGAACAATGCAGCTCCAACAAAAAAAAGGCATTGTAAATATTTTATGTGGTAGCAAATGCATTCAATATGTTTATAAGACCTGAAGGACACACACATTGTCTTCTGATGACAAATTAACTTAATAAAACTGTCTCTGATTACAATGAAACTCCACAGGCTCTAACACTTAAAATAACTTCACAGTTTGTCTTGCCAGTCAGTGTTAATGACATCAACTCCTCATAGCTCTACAGGTGCTCTGTGCGTCTGTTATACCATGCAGGCAGTGCTCCAGATGTCTGCTGGTGTACTGTAGCCGGCTCCTGTCAGCACCTCAAGAGAACGATACTGCCGCGTCTGGATGTCATCTGTGAAATGTTTGTGCTGCAAGAAGAAAAAGAAGAGAAATCCTGACTGCTGAGGCACAAAGTAACACCTGTGCTGGTGTTTACGTACATTTAAAGGTCAGATTCAAAGCACAGGTAAAATGTCGACAAACCTTTCAAGGATGCCATCAGAGTCCCTTCATTAGAATGTAAATTTGTACTCACCACCCAGCAGGCGTTGCCGAGATCAGCAATTTTAACCTGCAGCTTGTCAGCGTTAATAGGCTCCAGGGGGTTTACTAACATATTGCCTGATGCTCCTGTTAAAGAGAGGAGAAGGAGACAATGAGATAAGAGGACAAGACAGAGAAGCAGGGGGAGGATGGCAGAAAAATTAAAACACATGGAAGACAACCAAAAAGATCTAAGCTGGCAGATTGTTCATAACTGCGCTGGGTCATTCCAACAACTGAGAACAAAACTCGAAGGATCATTTTAAATATGACGACTCAGAGTTGTATCTCTGAGTGGAGGCTGCTCCTGTAGCAGGTGTGACAGTTTACAGTGAAAGATTTATTATGTGTAACACTACAGGGTACCCTCTGGGTAATTATTTAGCAGAGGCTGTTAGTGACGTACTGAGATAATCCATATGCATCACATATGCATATGTATATGTATAAGCACTTCTTTCTGATGCAGTCAGCTCACCTACAGTGCTTACTGAACACACTGTACAGCCCACGCTTACTGTGCCACTCCAGTTAAAACTATTATGGATGTTTTTACTGTCACTGACATGCGTACTGCATTAGTGTGCATATATTAAAGCAAATCCTGGTTCATACTGTGGTTCATGTGCACTAATCTCTATACATATCTGCACATGTGTGCAGAACCTGTAGGCACCGGGACAAGATTTTGAGAGTTGTATTGACCAATCACATTAGAGTGGCAGGTGAACAGTCTGTGAAAAGCCAAAGAGGTGAAACACATTGGCCAAAATGCACTCTTGCTATTGTCTGATGACGATTTAGCTTTTTAAAATTATCTATCGGCATACATATGAAGATATCTGTTTACAGAAATTAGCCAAAATGGCCGGCACAAGTGAGAAGAAGTCTTGGCCTGGTTATCCCCTGGCTACACCCGAAGCCCTCAATTATAGGCCGCTGCCTCCAGAGGCTTACCGTCATCAGACTGATAGCTGACGGGTTCTAAGATTGCATATGCACTAATGTGCTCTTGATAATTTCATGCTGTCAAAGGTGATCAAAAGTGTGAAAACTGTAGATCTCATTATGAACCATTTTGTATAATTCAGTGTAAAGTGTTTAATCGCACGCTTGTATACTTGTTAAACACTGTGAAAACTGATGCACAAAAAATCAAAAATATCTACATTTGATATGATTTCATATCCTTAAAAAATACTCAGAAGAAATACTCAATACAAGCTTCATATGGCTACAAGTCGTGGAACCACACGATGCATAGTACACTGTATAGATATTGTATCAACATACTGTTGGTAAAAGAAAGGGAAAAAGTTTAACTAACCATCCTGGCTGCCTTGATCGTCATCCCCTCTTTTGGTCTCCCCTTGAGTGTCCATCTCCTCCTCCCTCTTCTCCTCGTTGTCTCCCTCCTTCAGCTCTACAGTAACAGAGTCTGGGCTCAGGGAGGCAGGGAGCTGCTGCACATCAGTGTCGGGTTCTCCATTTGAACCGTTACAGGTCTGATGCTCCTCTTTGTTACTTAATGTGTCCTGGGTCTCTGTGTTAGTTTCTGGTTGGTTTGCGTTCTGTTGGTCCTCCTGCTCTTCTGTCGACTGCTTGGTCCCTTGTACCTCTGGACTGGCCTCACTCTCTGGTGTGGAAGCGTGGCCATTGCAGTTCACCTCCATCCTGTTCTCCTGCTCGGCTGCATTGTCTCTCCCCTCGTTTGTCTCAAGTATCTGCTGGGGCTGCTCATCGGGAGTCAAGTCTGTGGTAAAATACAACAGGGATTATTCAACTCTTGCCCAGACTTGTAGTGCTGATTTCAGATGCCTCAATTAATTATAGAATTAGTTGGGGATGAACTTAATAGTTGACAACTAATCTATAAACTGTTGCAGCTCCACATTGGACACCATCTAACCAGTTTTTTTAAGACCAATAAATCAATAAAAACATTTGAACTCAAACAGTTTTCCCCCATCTCTCGCTCACCTGTGATAGTATGGCTAGCAATGTCTTGCAGTGTGGCAGACATAGACAGGGTAGTTGAGGAAGTCGTGTCTTCGGTGGTCTCTGTTGTTGTCTCCTCATCCTCCTCCTCCTCTCCTCCTTCAGGTGTTGCTCCTCCCTCCATCTCCTGGATCCTCTTCTCCAGCATCTCTGCCTGCTTCTTCTGCTTCTTCTTCATCTTCTTCTTTTTGTTCTTTGACATTTTGGCCATCTTGAAAAAGGGGACGAAAAAATCAGAGTTTGTATCGTGACATGACAGATATGTTGATGAAAAAGACCAAAACAAAACAGAACTTACTGGTTTGGCTGCTGGGGCCGTACTCACTGTAGGAATCAGGAAAAATCAGAGGATTATGTTAGTGAACGACATGTGGCAGATCCTTCGCTTCTCTATAATTAGCATGCTGTTCGGGTGGCTGAGTTGATTCACACCGAGCTGTACTAATAGACTGTCTCTGCAGTGGTACCCGGCTCAGCGGGGGTAACACACTCGTCTGAGCAAGCCAGTAATTTCCATAACCAATCCAGTGGTGAGTCATACTGACACACGGCTAAGCTCTCCCTTTTATTAGAAACTTCCACATGCTTTAAGTCTCTCAACGCTAAAATCACACACACAAGAGGATCAAACTAGAGCCGGAACGTCAGGGTATTCCCAATTTATGGCCAGTTTGTGCCTCTTGACAATACAATCTTAAAACCAAGCCCAATTAAAAACATCAATTGATCAAAACGCCTGTTAGTTGTAAACACCAAATAAGTAGTATGCCAGTCAAACGTAAAAGGCACGGGACCTGCTGATAAATCTAAACAGCAAACCTCTTTGTTGTCAGCAACATGCCCGTCAAACCACAGAAGTTGCTTAGTGGAATGCTGAGGGTAAATAAAAAAGGTTGTGACCTGCAGAACCCGAGGGAGGAGCAGCGCCAGTCTTCTGCCACTGCGTAGCTTCAGCAGCCATTTTCTTGATGTAGCACTCGTTGACGGTCAGCAGAATGTTCTCTGGTTTGATGTCTGTGTGGATGATCTTACATTTGGTGTGGAGGTAGTCTAAACCCTGCAGAACCTGCAGTGCAGAAAAGACGGTGTGTTAGAATGATGTATGTCAGAGTTAAATACATCATTGTCTACCTGTCGGGCGTTCTGTGATCCTACACAGAATAAGCAAAGTGATTTCTGATGTGTCTCCAGCTGTGTGGAAAAACTGGTAACTCTGTCTCAGGATGACACACCAATATTTGTTTTCCAAATGTTTCAACTGACACTGCATTCAAATAAAAACATGAAGTGATCATTTTTTCTATTAATAATACTAATAAAAATAAACTGAAAGTTTCTGTCTATCCTGGAATGAGGTAACACAATGGTGATTGAGCCTATGGCCCACTGATGTGTGTATTCATGTGTTTGTAGTATAATTAAATGGGTGTCAAGGGCTGATATTTGTGGTAAAAATGTTGTTTTAAGAAAATGAAGTACTGCAAACCGACAATTTTCACATTAAAAGCATTTAACTGGTGAAACACAAGTTGACTTTTACTATGAAGGGGTCAAAGGAAATGGAATGTGTGTCATGATGTGTATCATTATCGTTCATCAAAAAAGGATGTACAAAAAAAAGATGGTCATTGGGCATTTTTTGACAGCGAATCAGTTTGAAATATTGCTGAGAGTAATAGAACATGAAGATGGTGGCCAGAGTGAACTGGGGAAACCCTCCCTTTTCACTTTGCCCCACTGTCCGCAGACTGCAGACTTAAATCAGATCATAGTTGCTCACAGAATGAGGGAATAAGGCCAGTTATTGCCTGACTTTATTAAAATGACATAAATTTGTTTTGCTGCCCCCAGAACTCAGTGACCTGTAGTATCAAACCACACTGGCTGTTACCATAGTAACTACAGGTGTTGCCCAATCGACCAGGACTAAAATGTTCAAGATTGCCACTTTAAAGACAAAGTTTCGGTGTAGCTGTGCAGTACCTGTCGGATGATGCTTTTAACACAGGGTAGGGGCAGGCCTTGATAATTCGATTTGATGATCCACTTCAACAGGTGATAACCCAGCACCTCAAATACCATGCACACATCTGAAGGAAGACAAGGTCAAGGACTAACAGAACACAACTTCTACAATGACTTTAAGCTTTTTAAGCTTTCTCAGTCTAAAATGGACCGAAGCCAATAAAGTTTATAATGGCACATATGAATACATACACAGAACTGCACATTTTTCTTGATCAAAAGCAGATTAGTTTCATTATCTGAGGGATAGCTGATTTATAAAGCACATTAAGTTGTGTATTTCTCACCAACTGAACTAGACACTGACCAAAACTATTTAATTAAAAAACAACAACTCTGAAATAGTATCAATGGCCATGATTACATGCACATCAATATCACCTATTATTGTGAATATGACAATATTCTGAATTTCATACAGCATATTGCATTTGGATTTTCCAAATTAGGCCTTTTTCCAAATGTGGCATTTTCTGATTAAGACGTCGGTGTTCGTCTGGTTTTTCTAACATTATTTTGACATGTATACAGTGCATTTGGAATATGCATCACAGCCTCTTGCCTGTTTACAGTCAGCTCTGTACACTTTCATGGATACCTTGTCCACAAACCAACTAGCAAACAGTTTGCAAGGCTGGGGTACAGACACATGCCCAGAAGAAAAGCCCATATTGATGGTCAGAGGAAGAAACTCACCTACTTTTATACATTATGAAAGACTTGGATATCAACAGGTTTTCAAGAGGGTGGTTGAAGAAATGAAAGAGAGAGGATGTGTTCTCATGGTCCAACAAGTCTGTCACTGGTGGAAATCCCTGAAAAATTCCTACTTCTATGCAAAGAAGCAAAATGGCACAAGCAACAGCTGCTCTACTCCATATTTTGATGTAATAAATGTAAGGGCACATTAATCGGAATATGCATGGCTGCATGTAAATGGAAATATTAGTGGAATATTTCTTTTCATCAGCCATGCAAAGAGTTTAATAGGAGTATTGTTTTTTTGTTTTTTTTTGGGGGAATAAGGTTAAAAAAAAACTCAATATTTTGTGTATGTAAACACAGTCAATGAGTCTTCCTGCACACACATCATTGCCCACATCTTTCCTCGGCACATATCTGGACTTGAATGTTCTTTCAAGTTTTCCCATGACTGAACAATCCATCAGTACACCAAAAAAGTTAACTCCAGTTTCCAGAGGATGTCTGGGCATGTTGCCTGAGCACACAGCTGTAGACTGGATGGCGTGGGAGAGACAGGGATGCAGTGAGTGTCGGTGCATCGGGGGACTGTGATGCTACAAGAGGTGCCAAAGCACACAGCCACCCCAACGTCACATGAACATCTGTGAATCACAAATAGCAGCGCAGAGTGTGAATCTGGGGGTGTAATAAAATTGCTGGAGACTCAAGACTGCCAAATGACTGGCACTCAAACTGTATATTGTCACTGCTGCATTCAAACTCAATAATTACGGTAGAGATCTGGCTGAGATATGGTAATCTTTAAAAGTAATGCAGACAAATGTGGCCTTCAAGCACAATGACAAGGATGAGCTAAATTAATGTCTGGCCTGAGGTGCTGCAGTCTTACCCTTGGATGTTCAGCACTAAAAGTAGCTATTTGGCCTGGAATGAGTGTAATCAGTATGTCTAAGCCGTCACACTGACATAGTAGGGACGAGAAAATGGAAGGATGCCGAGCATTTAAGTTCTTGTTGCGCTGTTCCCTTCCATCACAGAACGACAGCGCCGACCAGCAAAGACTAGTCAGTATGCACCATTTTAGGGACACAACTCAGCTTATAAACAAGATGTTGCTTTGCAAAACCTGCAACTTCATCAACACATGATCAAAGGGTGGACGATAATGTTGTATGTGCTGCTGTTTCCACCATTCACACTCTGATTACAGGTGTGGGGGAACGTGCAGGGCATATTAAAGAAACTGAACAGAGGATTTCAGCATTTTAGGAACACAAAGGATACGAGTGCCATTCATGCCAGAAATTTTGAAGTCGTCTAGAAGCTGCACAACTCTCTCTCGGTTAGGGTCACTAGGATCTGTGTTTCTCACCTGGAAAATACACACACACAAACAGGGTTGTGAAAGTTGTGGACCCTGGAATAACTGAAGTGTGAGTCATTGTGAAAATATTTATGTCCTGGTGACTGTGTGCGCCTTACAGATTTGAGCAGTTTGATCTCATCCAGTGCTGTCTCTGTGTAATGTTCAGCACTTTTCACAACCTTCATGGCCACAAAGCGCTTCTCCCTGAAAGACATACACACACAGTCAGTGGTTTAACTCATCACAACCGCATGAACTTGTTTTGAAATGTGTATCAATATCAATAACAGTAACATCAAACCTCCATAAAAATTCTAATAATGTCCGACGACATTAAACTAAAAAAGGCACCAGGCCTTTACTAGAACCTATAACTATTATTTTTTAATAGGTCCCTGATACTTAATACGTGCTGCTCAGGGTTACAGAATTCTTAAGCATATATATATATCTATATATCTATAAATAACACATATATAGGCAGCGGCAGGGTGGAAACTCCTGGCCCTCGCTTCGGGACATTACATACTTATGCATGCACACTGTACTCCTCGGCTACTATTAAGAGATCCAGACACTATTTAAGGCCCTTCTTTTTGCCAGGTATTACAATATTAAGAAAGCACACTTCATTGCAATGTAGCAGCAGCTGTGGTTTTTACAGATCATCATCTACATTTCACTATAGTCAGGTTCAGGATTGAAACTTACTGGATGTCCCAGGCCAGCCACACAGTGGAGAAGTGCCCCCAGCCCAGCTTACGGATCACATGGTATCTCCCGTGGAACAGATCTCCAATCTTTACATGGTGATATCCACCTGACCAAAGACAGATGCAGAGACATTCAGACAATGCTGTTCAAGTATGTACTCTGAGTGTATGTGTATGACAGTTAATGTATTCACATGGATCAAAGCTGGACTGCAAGTGGATTTGAGAAACGTAGGATTGTGGATTTACACACATTTACATGCACACAAAAACATTAAGGTCTATGTCGGTGTACTAAAATTGTCTTATTGGCTTGAATACACTGAACACCTACCCCTGCAGTAGTCGTTGGGGTCCTCCTGCTCGTCATCATCAGAGCCCAGGATCTCCTCATCCTGCTCTGGGAGCGGAGAGTCTGCCTGGCCCGGCTGAGAGCCGCCTCCACGACCATGAGGCTCTGGTCTGATTGGGGAAGACAAACAGAGACAGAAGGATGGTAAGAGTGAGAAGAAATAGAAAAGACAAGACAGCAGCTTAAACCGAAGGAAGGGAGGCAACGCAAAGGGAGGAAGAGTGACAGTAGGATTTCTACTCACAGAGACTAGAAATCGTGTGACACTGAGACGAAATAGTCGACATCCAAGAATGCAATTTCCATAATGTGCTACTTTAAGAGGCAAGGCATTTTATCAAAAAGCTTACAGTGTGGTTTCATCCAGAAAAACTCATAAGAGAGTGGATTATGTCTAGGGCTGGACCATTAATCGAATTTTAATCATGATTTCGATTTTGGCTTCTCACGATCATAAAAACATTATAATCGAAGAAAAACGATTAATGCACCTGTATGTAAGTTCCTGTGCTGGAAAAGCACCGTGAATGCACCTGTGCAGTAGCAGCAAGCGTGTGACGTGTGTGGATCAATAATATGTGGAGCGAGCGATTGAGAACAAAGGCAGCCTTTGGTTGAGAAGAAAGGTAGGACAACTTCAGTCATCTGGAAACATTTTGGCTTCAAGTTGACGGACGTCGAGCAAAAGGAAATTGTTTGCAAAGTTTGTCACGCTGTCGTGTCTGCCCCCCAAGGCAACACGATCAACTTATAATCGTGTTTAGTAATCGTGATTTCAACATCAACCAAAATAGTCGTGATTATTATTTTTGCCATAATCATCCAGCCCTAATTATGTCACAAAAAAAGTACCAGGAAATGTACCGACATTTTCTCTTTGATTGAAAAATCAATGGATTTGTGGCTGACATTATGCACTACAGGTGTGTATGCACATGCAAACTCAGGAAGCCTGGTACACAGACACTGGTCACCTTGTTTGAAACACTGCAGAATCTTAGTGGATCAAACCAGCTAATAGTCTGAGTTAGGAGACCATTTTCAACTCAAACTGTTGCTCACCTCTCCTCACTTGAGAATCCAAACTCATTTTAGCCGTTACAGAAATGGCAGCCTGCACTAAAAGAGCAGAAAGTGGACTCATTGAACACTTTTTTTAACGCCTCTCTCCCTGATTGTAAGAAGAGAACATCTAGCTTCACTTTCTTTTATAAAATCTGAGGGCTTTTGCTTTAACACCTTTCATTTTTCCATTTAATATTCTTCTCTGGCTTCCATTTTGTCCCTGTATTCAATCCAGATTTACTATATATAAAACCTTACATCATATCTCTCCTTCTACACATTAGCTTTAATTCAGCTTGTAGTCATTTTTGCTTTGAAGTATAATCAAGCGTGAAATACTTTCATCATACCTAAATTTGACACACACTAAAGCACACTCCTGGAGTAGAATTGGAATTCACTTAAACCAGCATGAATGAGTACGATTGCGTCAATGACCAAAGTGAGAAGAAGTACATTTTAAAGCTTAGAAATCTGTGGTGTCAGTCAGCTCCATAATAAGTCCCAACGGCTTCAACTAAAGCTGGAACATCACCACAAAACCAAGTAGTAGGCTATTAAACAAAGAGACTCTTTGGACCAAGACTTAATTTCATTAAACATGAATTGCATTGTTGAATAACTGATGGTGACTGGTGCACAATGCTTAAATGAGCATGCCGTGTTGTGTGAATCTGAACAAAGTGGAATAAATTATTAAACCAATCCTCCGGTGAGTTGTTCATATAGGACACCTCATTGGAGAGTAACAGAGACTGTGTTTGTTTCCACGAAAAGATTCACACACAGGATTCAAGTTGGAAATCAAACAAGTAAAACAAGAGAGGAGAAATGAAGATGAAGGTGCGGCATGTAACTACAACTAGCGCGCCACAGGAGAGCATCCAGCTGCACAAACTATTCACTAGGAACATGACTTTACCTGCGTCAGTTATTAAAGCATGCCATAAGGGACTTATTGTCACACATCATCATCATCGCTTCTGTAGTTCAGGATCTATTAAATAAATGATTTGTTTCTGGACAAACTGAATAGCTATGCTCTGTTGCTGCTGTCCATGGTGCTGAAAGAGGAGACAGCACCGTCACCATCTCTCCCACTGAATCCAAACCGCAGAGTTACAAACATGTCATCAAACACCACACACCTCACGTCTGCACTCATCAACCAATCACTAACAGCCAAAGAAACTCACCAGCATCCACTAGAAGCCAATTTGAAGAGCATCACAATAAATGCATTAACATGTTTTGCCAAAATTCAATCACCGGCTTGGACGGATGGACATCTTGTGTTCATCATAAATCTTCTAAATTCCTCAAATAAACTTTTCAAGCTGAAAACAAACACCTTTCCTCTTTTATCTCTTAACAAAATAGACTATGTGGCTTGTTATTTGCTTTGTCATGCTGTCTCAACACTAGAAGCTGTACAAAAACTAAAGAAAGCCTTCATTCAAAATACAAAATCTGGAAAAATCGGAGAATGAGTAAACAAGCACTCATTCCTGCCTTAACACAAAACATTATTAACCCACTATTTCATTTTTATTGGGAAGAAAAGGAAGATCGTGAGTCCTTCTGATGCTGCCCTGTATTACTGCAGAGAGCTGATGGTGGTGCACTGTGGAGGTAAGAACAGCTTCCAGCAATAAATCCAGTTCTCTGCATGCGGTGCAGACAGATGTTTGCCTCACAAACAAAATGTTTTTTTCTTCGCACACATTTCAAGTAAACAACACGGTGGTCTTACATACGAAATCTCTCATTCAAATTGTTCTAATCAGATTTGTTTGTCAGAGCCATTTACAGAGCACATCAGTCCTGTGTGCCAAATTTGGACTTGGTGTTTGAGCTTAAATTACTGAGTCGAACAGTAAACACTGGAATGTGCTGAGGAGGATTTAGAGCTAATTAAAGCAAGTCACATATTATCTCTTGAGCTATGAGAGGGTCTAAGCTGCTGACTTTGCCACATAACCTCTGAAGAAACTGTTTACTCTTAACTGTGTGAACAGCCATTGCTTCTGAAATGTGACAGTGGAGGCCAAAAACCAACAACAAAAAAACAGTCTGATTGCTTTGGTTGTTTGTACTTTGTTGTGATGTGCTTTGTTGTGAAAAGTCATTAGGATTAGCATGTCTAGCTAATCAGTTCATTGGCTTAACTCTAAGCAGCAGCAGCAGCAGCAGCAGCAGCAGCAGCAGCAGAATGACCACTTTGGATGCATCTTCGCATGCTTACAAAGCTGTGTCATGCTCAGCTGCCTGCAGAGCTCAACTGTTTGTTACGGCTCCTGAGGGGGGAAAGGCAATTAACAATGTGGAGCTGAAGTCAGGGGTGAAGAGATGAATTAATAAATTGGGTTATTTGCTATTTTGACAGGACAGGATTCAAAGTTCGATTAAACTGAATTAAAGAAAATGGTTTTTTTTTTGGAGTCTGACCAATTCAGGGTATTTGATGAAACACAAATAACATTAGAGAGTAAAATATTTATAAAAAGCAGCTTCTGTTTGCACTTCTGCCAATTTATACACTATATCAGATATATCTGCAATAATCCCAATAGCAACCAATAATATCTGTCTGGCTCATACATGTAGGAGGCATCCTCCTGGGCAAAAAAGCTGAGACAAAAAGAGTTTGCTCATTATTCGTTCTATGGTTTTGCTTCTGCATATTCACCCATCTGCTGTGAGATTTTTCTCAAAGAAGAAAAGGTGTCACTGAAGAATTGGGAACACTCAAATTCTCATTTGCTCAGGATGTTTTCAACCAGGAAAATGTTTGGGTCTCCCTCCATTTGAGAGCAGCATTTCAGAGCGTAGACACCATAACTGCTTCAATGTTTTTACGTTTCGCGCTTTTGTTCACTATACTATTACATTTACTTAAAGATGAATATGCAGCCTCCAGTCTTATACTGGGCTCGCCTGTGATTGTAGCTCAAGTCATTTTGGCACTAACTCGCAGGAACTTTGTCAGCCCACACACTGCGTGGCAAAGGCCAAACAACACTGCATTTATTCATTTACTCACATGCACACAGTGCACAAAAATACTGAAACGCTGCCTAAGTCAGCCTCCTCTCCTCCCTCATCTCTAGTGCTTCAAATGTTAAAGACAATTCTCTTCTTCGCTGTCCAGCTCACTGCATCTCCAACGAGCTTTAAAGTGGCATTCATCTCTTCGACACATTCTGCATATGTAAACAGAATCTGTAGGCAATGGGACAAGATTTTAGTATCTGAAAGGTTTTTGGTTTTCCTTTGTAGTCAGAGTAGTATTGACCAATCATGTTTGAGCAACAGGTAAACAGTTGCATGTGCAGAGCAAAAGAGGCAAAACGCATTGGCCGAATTGCAATCTCGGAACCCATCGGCTATCGTTAGACAACTATTTTGCCTTTTTTTTATTTATCTGTATTCATATGCAGATATCTGTATATAGAGTCTATATAGTGACAATCTGCTGGCTAGACCCAACCCCTGAAATACTGGCTGTTGCCCCCAGAGGTTTACCGTCATCAGACTGATAGCCGATAGGTTCTTTAATAGAAGTAAGAATGACTGCAATGACCAATAACAAAAAACAGTCTTAAACTTTGCTTTAGAAGTAATTTTTGTGGGAAAAAAGTTGTGAAAACATTTGTCAAGCACCTTTCTTTACAACACCTCTTCTAGAACATGAGATAATGCCCAGCTGACATTAATATTAGCCAACAAAAAGTGACAGAATCTTTTCATGTTATTGCTAATGAAAATATGGGCCATAAGCTAAAGGATAAAAACTGACTAAAGAAGAAAAACAGAGAAAAAGAAAAAGACAAGAGCACTAACATGTTTTAAAAAGCATGTTTTTAAAAAGAATCATGTTCATCCATTAATCCATGTCATTAGATGTTGGCTGTTTTTCATTCATTGTGCTTTGTAGGGCTGTACCCAAATATTCGGATATTCGAATATTCGTTTCTATGGGTAGGTTTTCGTTATGAAAATTTGGTATTCGATATTCGTTCTTTAATTTACTTATTTATTTATTTTTTACATATTTTTTTGGTGCTAAATGTAGTCTTTTTGTTGTTGGTAAATGTAGGTTATAAATAAAAATCATAACTTTTAAATTGCATTGTTAAAAATGTGAAAATATAGTATCCTACCAACTGAGCTTGTGCGCACGTCACGCATGAGCGCATCCGTCTGAGGCTGTGGATCAATGCCAAGTTTTACTACTTTATCACTATTCCCTCTAACTTTTAGCTGTTTTTTCGTTATCTTTTGAATTTAATATGAATTATGGAACCGTTTTTGTCAACGTTTGTTTCCTCCGTTTTGTACAATAAATTATTGTTTAAAGTTTCAACAAGTTTCTTTTGGAGTGCGTGACACAAGTGTGTTTTGAAAACGACCGCGGACTGTCACCTGCTCAACGCATCAGTACCTTCGGATGCCATGACAGTAATAGCCAATAATGTCAAAATATCATTTACAGACCGATTTAACAGACGATCACTGCTGCCCGACCCGCAGGTCCATTTGCGGGTCCCGCGGGTTACGGGTCGACCCGCGCATCACTACTCAGCTCAGTCTATAAAGGCTGTACACAACAGTAAGGCTATAGACATTATATTCTATTCAGGCCGGCAGAACCAGCAGCGCATCGGCTCTACAGTGCACGGCACTGCTGATTAACCATTTTATTGCAGCACAGAGTGTCTGCCAGCAACCAATTACTTGCAGAGGCTTTCTACAACTTGTTTCAATGGTTCCGATTTAATCAGAAGACAAATTAAACAGGATGACCAGCCAATGTGAAAATCAAAAGAAAGCATAGAATAATGTACTGAAGGAGATATCACATTTTTTTGTGGTTTGAGAGCAAAGATCCGGTCGCCGCTGTGCAAAACTCCGCAATACAATTAGGTCCTGAACGAATATTCGAATATTCGTTATAAATTCTGCCGAAGGTCCGAATGTTAAAAAATGGTATTCGGGACAGCCCTAGTGCTTTGCACCTGACCTCCTTTCTGTAGCACCTGCTGCGCTGACAGAAAAGAGTCAATACTGAATACACTGTACGTCTTTGTGGCCTGGCTAATGTGAGAGGATGGTGGATTGATATGGAGAGGTTCAAATACTTGGTCTAAATAAAACAAGAGGAAAAATTTTCACAAACTTTCATTTGACTTAACAACAAAACAAATGACAAAAATCTCAAGTGTTTTCAAGAACTAAAATTAAACTCATAGTTCTTTAACTATGTCAGAGTTTTTGTTCGTTAAAATCCCTTAAAAATATGACGGAATTAAGCTTAAAAAACTGACACATGGACCTTCGATCCCAGGACAAGGGCTAGATCTAAATATAGCTACCAAAATGAATACTATTCATAGTAAGTAGAGTGCAGAAAAAGAGATGCAAGGACAGAATGATGGGTCAGCACGAGAATTAGGGAGAAATATTCATCAAAAATGCATGACATAAAAATGACATTTTGAACCCAGCACGAGCATTCTCTCATTTAACACCGAAAGACAGCAGACGATCGTGCCATTGAAGATCGTGCATGCAAGTTTTTCTCTCTCGCTGCAGTACGTCGACAGTTGAACAGTTCAATGCCCTCTGACGGCCAGACAACATGAACAAAAAGCAGGATACTTCAAGGACTTCTGTAACACTCAAAACACTTGCAACTGCCTTTGGTTGTCACGCCTGCCTGCCTATACTCTTACACACAAAACCTGCTCTTACCTGCAAGATGCACGGATACCCATGTGATAGAAGGTGGAGGACAGGAGAGTGGAGGTGTTAAAAAACCCTCTCACTCCATCCGCAAGGAGAAAAAGGAGAACCAAAAAAAGGAAAGGGAGAAGGATGGACACTGAAAAGTAGAGTAGAGGAGCAGAGAGCGTTCTGTGCTGATGACTGAAAAGCAGAGATTATAAAAGAAGGGTTGACAAACAGAATGCGAAGAGGGGAAAGGGGAGGAAAGAGGGTGAAAGGGGCAGAGTGGGTGAAGACAAGCAGAGAGGAGAGGAAGAAGAGGAGAAATGTGGAAGCTCTGCTGCAGGCTGAACACTGAGGCTGAGTCCTGGAGCACACTCGCTGACACTCTCACTCACTTTTTCTCCCACACACTCACTGTCTCTCTCTCTCTCTCTCTCGCTCCCTCTCCTCTCTCTGTCTGACCGAGAACTCTCCTTGGCTGTCGTCAGCCGCTGGCCCTGCCCCCTTCACTGACAGCTGGGAGATGATTGGGTGATGCAGCCCAGCACTGCATTGCAGGTGAGGGACGACATCAGCCCCCACCCCTCCTCCTTGTCTGACCAAAACAACACCATTCCTCTTTCCTCTCTCTGTCTGTCCATCATCATCATCATCATCATCATCATCATGAACACCCCCCACCCAACCCAGTCACATATGCCTGCCATTCCAACAATGTTTCACTCATCTTTTTTTTTTTGTTGCTGTTCTGAAACAGCTATACTACTCAAGACTGTTGTACGTGCATCATACCCCAGCCTCTGCAGGGTTCGCTCCTCATGTTAAGGTGTGAGGTCGCCCATGTTGTGAGATTTCGGCTTTACAATCAAGACGATGTGAACCCGTAGATGTAGGAGAGGAATCTGCAGGACACCCACAGCTAGAAATGGTTTATTTGCTATTTGACAGTATCATTCCACACTTGAGACAATGACGAAATTAGATTGTGTTTATTTAAAAAAAAGTGCCTGATGCTTGCTTTTCAATCTCCACACAATTCCTGACTGCACCCTGTGTAATTTTCAGAGGCACAAATGTTTGCCCATCCTCACCGTGGAATCACTGCCATGGATCATCCATTCAGTTATATAGCAATTTATTCAAAAAACAAAAAAAGATGAATAAATCCTTATCTTTGGCCTTAACACACTTGAAGAGAGGGTTGCAGAGTGAAACACATCCTCAATGAAAGCCAGTGTAAAACACCAAGTACTTCTTTATGTGGATCAAGTACCAATCTGAGTACGTTAGTCATTCATGTTTTTGTCAGTAGTATGCCATTAAATGAATATGACTGGTACGTCTGAGGTTTTGCCATGCTATCAGTGGAGTCTGATGGTGATGTTGATCTGCTTATCAGTGAGTTTTAAAGTCCATTTTAGTCCACAGCAACATATCAAATTAAATTAACATCTATCTTTGATGTATTCAAGATAGGAAATTGGATAAATTAAATTAATGCAGTGCAGCCACTCCTCCTTAGATTCAATTTTTGTGATGTCAGTTCTGGCGGTGATTGATGGAGTTTTATCAAAGAAAGGAGAATGATTAAAACTTGTGAGCTCTGCCTGCAAAACACCAGTAGACACTTAATACTGATTGTCCTGATAATCCTCAGCTTCTGCAGATAAGCAACACCTGTGCATCAAACGACCTGGTGTACTGGGGGAACTACACTTTTTGGTCAATCCAAACCATTATTTATGTATTTGTTAACAAGCGAAAAACTTTATCTCTGGAGAATTACTAACCTGGCATTAGCAGACTAATCTAGAACCTCTCAGCTCATTTTTAGTTTCCAAGATGCATCAACGGGCACAGAGCAAAATGCCTTGGACACAACTGGATAGACCAATCAGACAAATGTGATGTAGCACTGAGCGACGCATGCAAGCTGCCGCGGCGCTAAACACTACACGAGAAGTTGTTTCTTCTTTTAGGTGGGAAATTATTGTAGTAGTAACAGGATCTTCATTCATATTTAAAGCAGCTGTGCGGAACTTTACGTTTTCGTTGATTATAGTGCCCCCTTTGGTTGAAGCAGTATGGCACCCACAGCCTGGTGTCGTAAAATTCTGACTGCAGCCGGCATTCGGCTTCATTCGTAAAATCTCCGCTGCAACCGGCAATTACCACATGCATTTGTTTTGGAGAGCAAGAGGAAAATCATAAATGTTCTGGTGTAGCTCTGAATTTCTTATAAACTGAGGACAACTGCCTGCTGTATATTTGTGTTCATGGTCACAGTCACAGATAATTTTGTGGAGTTTGTTGTAACGTTACTAGACAAAAGCAGTTCACATCAGCTAACGTTACATTTAACTTGCTTATAACTTCCATGTCCTCATATATTGAAGTGAAACAACGTCTAAAAAGTTGCGGTATATTCTCTAAATAAATACAAAAATGACATACCTATCAATTAGGAAAAGGGCCAACTTGGGATCAGTTGTAAAACCTTTCAAATCTCTCAGCTCTCTCCACTTGGTGAATGCCCGACCGAGGTTTACACGCGTTTGGGCTCGAGCCCTATCACTGTCCCATTTAGCCTTCTTCTGTTCTTCTGTTTTTTCTTTTAGATGGTGCTCCTTCTTTATCCGCCATGACATCGAAAGTACAACCAAGTCCTTATAGATACATCTGGTAAAACTCTTATGTGTTCAGCAATGCCCGTTGCGTACCGCTTACTCGAAGAACACTCTGTAAACACGGCTCTTCTTCTTCTCTCAATTTATTGGTGGATCGCAAACAACTTCCAGGTGCATACCACTACCTACCGTACAAGAGTGTGCAATGTGTCCGAAATCATTCACCACTCCCTACTAAATGTCATTTAGCCTGCTTCTTAAATCCTACTCGTAAACACGGCTCCTTCTTCTTCTGTGGTTTAATGGCTGCGGGCCACTGCAGGCGCGCAGACTTACTTCCGCCTCCAGGTGTCGTATTCTGGTTTGCTGACTTCCGTTGTGTCTGACTCGACCGAGGCTACGCTAAATAGCCATATAGAGAAAGGCTTTTTTGTCGTTGTTGGGTTCAAATAAATATGCAGATCTTCAAGGGGGGGTGATACGAACTAGGGACAGTTTTATAAATGGTAAAAGGTTCCGCACAGCTGCTTTAATCAACACTGCATAATGTGACAGTGCAGGACAGAGTAGACTGGACATAATTACAACAAATCGGAGCAGCGAAATGTGTGATTCTTAACTTTTCAGATCTGGCCTTATCAAATAGTGAAATTATTTTTTTGCTTTTTTCACCAAAAACTAGTAGGACAGAGAAAATAGAAGAGGATCTGAATGTTCTCCTCTGATACATCTCCTCCTCCTTAAAAAAAAACAACACAAGCACAATGAGACCCTCTGTCTGTCCCTCTCAAAGATGAACATTGGATAAACTAAAAAAAAATGCACAATGACATGAATGAAAACATTAAGTGAAGGAGAGCGACATTTCAAAAAGACATTAACTGCAGCCTCACTAAGTCTGACAATAAATATCCCCCTGCCAAAGTTCCTGCTTTGCTTCAACAAAACCGGTCGCACTTTTACACCTCTTAAACCATTTACAGAGGCTGCTGCTTAAACTGTCTTACATACGAGTCTATTAAATGCTCTGTTTAACTGCGGCCTGGGACACATTGCTGTATGGGCCAGTGATCGTGCCAGTGAGAGCTTAAATCTAACACAAAGCCACAACCACTTGACATCTCCATCACTCCTGTGCATCACTCCTCATCACTCCTGTGCATCTTACATGACAGAGTGTGTCAGTGTCTCCTGGTTTCTCCTGGCTGCATTGTTTCCACCCATCCAGCCCTATCAGATCTGTAGAGCAAAATAAACAAGGGCACAGGGGAGGAAAGAGCTCTCGGGGATGGAGTGCGGCCAAAAAGTTTACGTCGTCGCCCCCCTCCTCCCCTTGCTCCAGATAAAATCAATGACAAGTGCCTGGGCAGCAGAATGAAACAGCAGCACTAGGTAACTGTACTGAGGGTGCAATGCACACAAAGTGTAAATGAGTGTACTGCAGCACCTTCACTTTAGCACCCCAACACCTGGGGGAGGTTTGCTTGTGTCATACAAGAATCAACACTTTTTTACTTCCAAAACATGACATGAGATGACAAAACAGAGACAGGCAGGACACTGCAGCTTTGTATGCTACAACACCAGTTAAACCACTGCAGATTTTCTTAGTTCACAATGCTGAAAATCCAACATCTTCATGGCCTGGAGCAATGCGCCTCTCCTTCACAATCAACACACCCATATATTTATATATTTCTGCCACTGATGGGATGGGAAAGAAGGGCAGCGGTTAACCTGCAGGGTGAGGACAAAGAGCAAAAAAGAGAAACAGAGGGACACAGAGCTGCAGTGGGCTGCAGATGATAAAAGATTTGATAGGTTATGTAATGAACTGCAGCTATGGAGAGAGAGATAAAAGCAAAATACAATAGAGTGCAACTGCGCTGGTAAATACTCTGCAATGCTGGCTATTCCTGTTCAGTCTCCTGAGTAAACATGTAGTCCTAAAATTACATCGGAGGCATAAAAGTTACACAAACAAGTGGTTTCGTGTCTGAAAAAAATAATGTAATGCAGAAATAAAGTAAAAAACAATTGAGTGGGCGATAAGCTCTTTCAAAAGCTGGCAGCGCAAATCCACCGTGGACATCGTCAGTCCTGTTCTCGCTCGCGCACACACACACACACAAAGCAAAACACATGAGCAGGTAGTCAGGTACCTCGCAGAGCAGCAACAGTCAGCATCTGCTCCTTAATGAAAAATGGATCATCCCATCAATAAGTCAGCCAAACTCTGTGTAAACTGGCATCTGGCGCACACATGTACAAACCAAAACACTACTCCCCTCATCACAGAGTCAACAAGCACCACAGACATGGGCAAAGTCTGAGTTTTATATCTCTTTCCGTCAATGTTGCTTTCTCTCTGTCATACACAAACATGCCACTAATGCACTACTCACTTGCATGTGAGACCGCTGGCTAGCTTCACCACAGCTGTATTGATGGAGAAGATCCAGTCCAGGAGCCACATGACCCAGAAGACACTTGGCCTCAGCTATTTCACGCTAGTCTATACTGAACTAACTTGGCAAAGGCGAGTGGCACTTTAAAGCAAAGGTCTGGGACCAGGTCTGCTCTCCTCTCCCCTGGCTCTTCTACTGGAGTGTGGCTGCTGCGTCCTCTCAGCACAGCAGCCACAACAGAGCGACTGACACAACAGAGAGGGAGGGAAGGAGTGCAATGGGTGGAAGGAAGAAGAGAGAGAGAGAGAGAGAGAGAGAGAGAGAGAGAGAGAGGAGTCGAGTTATGCTTGGATGCTCGCCACTTGCTTGATGGTCATTGACAGAAATTATGCATTTTCAACTGCAAAATCTTGCACAGCATCGCTGTCAAGAGGATAGAGGGGGAAAATACTGTGTCAGGTGAAAGAGACAGGTGCATGCTAATGTCGGAAAAACGACAGGAAGTTAGCTATTTTCGTCTGGCCCGATGATTTGGCCCCGTCAGCAGCAGGGATGGCTGTGACACACAACTCATGGAGGCAATTAAGGTACCTCACAACCCTTAGCTCCTGACTGCATCACAAACCGCACTCGTTTTCCGAGTCATAATAACTGAGACAAATATGAGCACAGACATAACTCATTCATCAATAATTCATACTTTAGATTCAGTGTGATTTATACTTTCCAACATGATCTCCAATTTCCATCGTCATTGTGCATAAACGTTCAGAAATGTACGATGCTCCTTTTAACTCCACAACCTGCCTTTAAATCGTCACAATTTTTTAAATTTCAAGTGTCAAAGTAAAGCAGTGATAGTTGTCTGTACATCAGTGGGTGGAGGTTGTTGACAGACTTTGGAGAACCCCTGCTCCAAGTCCAGGGTTGGGAAGTAATAGAATACAAGTAACTAAGTCAGGTATGAAAAACACAAACTATGAGTGACTGTATTTCATTACAGTTATGTTTAAATTGGACGTATTCTGACTAGGGATGATAACAATTAAGCTACAATTGATTATTTGGTCATTAAGAATTTGATCAACATTTGAAATTTAATTATTCATCCAATAGGCTATGCAATGTTGTCAGAGTATATGAGCTTTGACTGAAAAAAAAAAAAACATTTGGTATTGTTTGGTAAAAGCAGAGTTTATGTTTTTCTTAAATCAATTGATTGACTGTTGGTTAATTTCATCAATAACAGAGTAAGGAAAGTTCTTACAATTTGCAGCCCTAATTCTAACTGCAGGTACTCTCTTTTAAAACTGTTTTAGCACTGGTTTTCAAAGTTTTAAATGGTCTGGCGCCACCTTATCTAGCAGAACTATCTTCATGCTACGGTTAGAGCATTGAGGTTGCCCAGTCAGGTGCTCCTGCAAATTCCCAAAAGTAGACACTGAAACAGTAGTGACCAAGCCTTTGCAGTGGCTGCCCCTAAGCTCTGGAACAGCTTATCTATACACATAAAAACTGCTCCAACAATAGAAACCTTTATATCACTACTTAAGAGCCACCTCTTTTTGTTGGCGTGTCATTGATTGAGCCTGACAACTTAAATTGATTTCATCCTCTCTTGTGCTGCATTTTGCTCTATTATATTTTTTGAGCTGAACTTTTGTCAGATGCCCCATTTCTGTTTATTTCTGTTGCTCGCTTTGAAAGCTCTGCAATGGATGAATGGCTGATTCAGTAATTGATACAGCACCTTCTTCTTTAACTACAAAAACCTAAAGGAGGCAGCTGGTCGGAAGGAGATCGCAAGACAGCAGAGTTTCTAGTAAATGGCCAATGTTAATAACAATCTACTTGCTGTTGGCTTTATTGTATGTCAATTCCAGTGAATATCACAATATAAAACCTATGTTTAAAAAGAACAAACGTAGAAAGATAGCAAGTACTCAGCCAAGCACACAGCTGATAGGTAGCTTAAATGGTTTGTTTACATGACATAAGAGAAGAGCTTATTTAATGGATTCAATGTGGACAGAGGGCGAGTATGAGTAAAGTAAAGAAAACACTACTTAGTTAATTTGATTTTAGGGCATGTATTCAGTAAACTATGGTGGAGTACGTTTTAAAGCTAACCCTCCCAACATTGTCTAAGTCAAGTAAGAGAAACAGTAGCCTTCTGACAGCTGGAGAGATTAGTCCTCCAGCTGTGAGTATTAATTTAGCATGTGATGAGGCTGCTGCGTCAAGCCATGCAGTTATTAAAAAAAAAAAAAAAAAAACCTTTCCAAGAGATTAATATTGTGATCCCCTCATTTGCCAAGAGACAACTGTCGAGACTGTTAAGTAACTACGCAAAAATAAAAGCTATCTAGAAAAAAAGAGGTAGGCGTGCTGGCATGGTGGCAGAGAGAAGGGAGGTGAGAGGAATCAAAGTATGGAGGTATATTCATGTGGCTTGCTCCTGGTGAGGGTGATTGAAAATTAAGTGAAGCACAGACAGGTGAGAGTTGAGTCTCATAACATGTAGAGAAGTGGGAAGAGATGGCTGTAAATGGGTGAGAGGGACGCTTACAGGACTAATAGTAGAGATTAGAGTTGTCAGACATATTCATTTATTGATGTCAATTCTGAAAATTTGAATGTTAATTTATTGCAGTATTAATAGTATTAATTTACTTTCTCATTCACTCTTATAGACTTTTGCGGCACATTCTGTGTTGTTTTTTACTTGCATTTGAATTTGTGACAATTTCATAGACTGAAAAATGTGCACTACTGCAAGAAGAATACGGTTTTCCTTAATGTAAAGTTTTAATTATTGTTAATGATAACTACAGTCATTCTCTTGTTCTTTGCTGCTAACCAAGGAAAAAAGTCCTAAAAATCATGTTATAGCCCTGTTATATTCAACCTATTAAAAACATTTTTAATTGTGTGCCCTCAATGTCAATTTGGTATTGAAAATGGTATTGAATATCAATATTTTTTAGGTATTGAATCGAAGTTAGAAATTCAAGTATCATGACAACATGAGCAGGGATTGCTAGTTGGAGATACTGTGGTAATCAATGAAGGAAATGAATGAGTTGATGAAAAAGACAGGTGAAATAATTGAGGAGTTCAACATCATAAACATAATCTGCAGGTCATCAATCAAAGTTAGGCAGGTAGGACAAGCAGGTGACTTCAGGACACAGACCACAGTGGGTTTGTGTTTTGGCTAGTTTGAATGGTCTTTTTGTTTGCTTTTAGTTTTTGGCAGTGTTGTCATACATGATGAATTTAATGTGCTGCTGTTCATTTCTGGCCCATCAAGATGTTTCTGACCACTTTAGCCTGAGAAAACATACAAACACCAACAGAAGTAATGATATACTGGGTGTCAAAAAATAAACACAATATCTAACTTAACAGGTGCACCTGACACCTGCTCATAGAAATGTCATCAATAACTGTTTATTTCTTAATACTAGTTTATTCAAACATTTTGTTTACAACAGTAGCTAACTGTTTTATCAGAGACACTGAATGCTCCCAAAATTAAGTGATCTCTTTTGATGCGTAACCAATGGATTTTTATTCTAATTACATATGGTTCATGTAAAGCCATTGCTGGTGTTTTAAATTCCCTACAGTTTTTGACCGCAGCTCAACCTTGGCTTGCTAAACAAGATTCAGCATGTCCATTGTTGCTGCTTTATAGGACTCAGCAACAAGTGATAACTTGTAAATTAATTATGAATGATCAGTGCTACGACATTTGTTCTCTACACATGCCACTGTTCGCAGTGGCCTTTAGGTAGATTTATAGCATTTGGGATTTTGCAGACATCACTAAATTAATCATGTCTGGGGCGGTGCGGTGGAGGAGTGTTTAGCACTGTAGCCTCACAGCAAGAGGGTTCAAGGTTCAAACCCAGTGTGTAGAGTTCGGTCTGTGTGTGGGTGTTCTCCAGGTTCTCTGGCTTCCTCCCACAGTCCAAAGACATGCAGGTTAGGTTAACTGATGACTGCCTGTAAATGTGAATGTAACGTGAATGGTTATCTGTCTCTGTGTGTCAGCCCTGTGATAGTCTGATGACCTGTCCAGGGTGTGCCCTGCATCTCGCCCAATGTCCGCTGGGATAGGGTCCAGCACACCCGAAACCCTGAACAGGATAAGTGATTGCGCAGTGCGGACAATGAATGAATGAATAATCGTGCTTCGATTGTACACACAAAGTGAAATATAGCCTCTTTGCACCACTTATTGAGTTGCTGTAATACTGAATTGACTTCATAATGTCAGAACAAATTCAGCCACAAAGATTTGTTGTTGTGTGGTGCCTTGAGGCCATTTGTATTATTTACACAGGCTTTTAAATCCAATTTGCATTCAACAAAAAGGTCCCTTATCGCCTGCTGTCTCCACCTCTGTTAAGCATCTGAAAAGGCTTTTTTCCCCTTTTTGCAGGCTTACGTAACTTCAGATGATTTTCTATGTCCATCATGTGTACCAATATGATTTTGAAATAAAAACAAAACCTACATCAATTTTCCTTCATCTGTTGTGTTATAAATGTCAACTCGAGTCCACTTTATAGAACCATTGTAAGCAATTTTCAAAGTGGCTCTTATTATGGCAAAGCAAGCACTCAAACTGACAGCATCAACACGGTTTCAAATAGTATTAAATGACTTCCTTACTATACAGAAAAACGTACTTGAGCACTTCAATGTCATATTCCTTTCTGTTTTTTTGCGTAGTTTTTTTTTATATAATATAATAATGTAAAGGCGCAAGTCACAAACATGCAGATACACTGTGATGCTAGATCCGCCAATAACTCTATCCTAACAACACACACTAACAGCTGCATGATATTAAGTGGGACAACTCCTTATCACATGATGTCATTTTGGCAGATGATTAAAAGTTGCCAACCTTACAGCCTAGTGAGAAAATGCAGCTAAGCAAAAGACAAGGGCAGAGTGTAGTGTATCATCCACTCCTCTGAGAAGGTGACTGCCTGTAATCTGTTGTCCCTGCAGGACCTGTACACCTCCAGGACCCCGAGGCAGACAAGAAAAATTGAAGCCGACCTCCTCCACCCTGGACACAAACTCTTTGTTACACTCCCCTCTGAGGCTGCTGTCCATCAGGGACAAAAACCTCACGCTGTAACAACAGTTTCTTCCCGACTGCAGTGCGCCTCATCAGCAAGGTCCGAACCCCACTGACATGGATTCTTATACCCGACCCCTCATAGGCTGTGGCTCAGAGGTTCGATCTCCAGCTCCTCCTGTCTGCATGTTGAAGTATCCTTGAGCAAGGTACTGAACCCCAAATTGCTCCCAATGATGCTTCCATCGGTGTGTGAGTGAGTTTAAAAAAAAAAAAAAAAAAAAGTAGCAGATGGTACCTTGTATGGTAGCCTCGGTCACCACTGTATGAATGTGTGTGTGAATGGGTGAATGTGACTGGTAGTGTAAAAAGCGCTTTGAGTGGTCGGATGACTAGAAAGGCGCTATACAAATGCAGGTCCATTTACCATAGACACTATCTATATGTGTACATGCTTATTATGTTATAGTACTATTAAAAACTATCTTTGTCTTATTTTTATTGTATATTTTCGATTCTATATCTATGTTCTTTTGTGTTACAGTACGTTGCCTTGTTTTTTAATCATCTTAATAAGTTTATTGTATGTTTTATGTATGCACATACAAACCAAAGCACATTCGTTGTAACGTTAAGTGAAAACCTACTTGGCAGTCAATCCTTTTGTGATTCAGAGCAGTTACACCTCCTGCTTTGTGTTTCCGGACCAGAGAGGGTAAACTGTGACAAGAAAACAAGCAGGTTTTTCTACTTACTTTTTGCCAGGTTTCCTGGGCTTCGTCCTCTTCTTCCTTGCCTGCATTGCGAGTACTAAAAAGTAGACAGAAAACAGCAAGTTATAGCAAAAATACTTGACTATATAATTCGCTGTTTTGTTTATTAGAGCTTCATGACTATGTGGTAATTTTAGAGGAACAGTACAGTTGCACCTCAGGCAGCAGGTGTAAAGGAGATATCCTAGTTACGTCGTTACATTAGCAACTGTGAGTAGCTAATTAGCAGGTAACTTAGCTGGAGTAAACGCGTCTTCTAAGCTAACGTGAAGTAAACCGGCCTTGGTGGTGTGTCGCCCCACAGAGGAGGTAGTTTAAGTTAGCCGCTAACACTAACTTGGTGCTTTTCACTGCGAATATCACACAGGTTTTTTCCATTATCACGTCGAGCCCTGGTAAATTTGTTGATAATTTTGGGGACACCGTGGCATATTTTTTGCTTTAAACCTGAATAAAAGTTTTGGCGCATAACGTCACTTGTCCACAATCAGATGCTAACGTTAGTCTGATAGCTCGGGCTAGCTTACTGTTAAAACACACATACACACACAGCAGAGCGCATGGTCCACTCTTACTTTTCATCAACTGTTACGTGGCTCGTTACAGTTGTTAAAACCAATCTAAGAATTACTTTGCCACAGAAATGTGTTGAAGAAACGCGTGTGTGTCTCGGGTACTGGGTGTTAAAAGCATTTTAAAGTGAGTTATAACGTTACCTTTTCTTTCCATGTTGCTAACCACTCAGGAGATGAGCTGCGTTCGCGTACTGTCGGAAATGTGGAAATTCTAAAGTGCGCGAAAAGGAGCAGCCCAACAGAGTTGAGCTGTAGGGGGCGGAGTGTGTAGAGACTGTCAGCAGCTAATAATATTCGCTGTTTATATGGTGTGTTTTGAGGAGCAAATTAAAATATTTACCACATTAATACACACAGTTCTCTCATGGCCGTTATTTTACAACAACACTGCAAAGATCTGCGGCATTCACTGACTCCAAAGGGGTCCAGTCATTGTCATAGCTGGATTTACCTGTCAAAGCAGTTGGGACCTTACTGACCTCCCATTATAACACCATCTGTGCAGCATGTATGTGCCTGGTGGCCTTCAAGTTCCCAATAAATCCAGAGCAACCAGTACTCTTGTGAAATGATAATGATGTGTTTGTATGTACTCTGATTAAACACAGCTGTACTGGAAATGTGCACCATTTGAGCACAATATAAAATAAATAGTTAGATTTTAACACATTTTGAGACAGGGCCACAATTTTCCAATTTATCAAATTCATCTTTGTTTTGGTGGTACTCCACCCTTGGGGATTGTTACCTATTATTAACAGTCATCACTGTCACTGGAATTATTTCTCTATTATTTGCATTACAGGCTAAAGAATTAGTTAAATCCAGCCCAGCTATCAAGGTATATGTAAAATGTAATGATAGCAAAAGAAAAAGAGAGTCATAAAGTCATTAAACTGACTCAAGACTGTGAAATACAGAGCAACATGTCAACATTAGCCACGATAGGCTCCTGGTCATACCAGACTGAAAAGGTTTTTGTAAAAGAAGCAATGTGTTTTCTTCTTTCAAAAGTCACATAGTTTTGCTTTAAGTCATAATTTCGAAACATAATTTTGACTCAAACTCTAAAACAAACATTTTTATTCTTAACTTTTTATCAATTGTGTTTCTTTTCCTGGCAGCACTGGGCCTCCATAATTAAGAATCATACAATATTAGTGGAGGGAGCTCATGATGGCCTTGAGTGCAACAGTGAAAGTTATCAACTCATTCATCAATCTGTGAGAAGCACAACATTTTGAAGGACTGTCGTGATTTCCCAGAACACATGGCTTATGTAAAGCTGGTGGAACATAGTGCAAATATACGTTTAATCAGTTTTCCTTTTGATTTATTTACTCTGTCACTGGCTGGGCAAACATTCAACTGACCTCTCCCTGAAAGCTTGTTTCCTTGATTCTGTTATTGTATTAATACGATATTAACATTAAGGATTGGGATTCCGACTGTCTGTGTATGAATACATGTAAGTACTCATACTTGTGTGTCTAGTGTTTCATTCATTAGTTTTGTTTAGATTTTGATTAAAGCTCTTAATTTGTTTTATTTCACCTTCTTTTCTTACAGGTTTAGTCATCCCACACCAGTGATACTCACCTTACAGCCAAATCTGGCCCACGATAAGGCAGAGCTTATTTTTTTAATAAAACTGCCAGCGGTAGGATCCGCCTGAACCTCCAACAGTGGTCCAAACTAGTTATTTGTGTATTAATTATTAATGTTTGTTTGTTAACTGGCCCCTGGCCTTCTTTAATTTTGCAAAAGTGGCCTCAGGCAAGGCAAGCTGAGTATCCCTGTTCGGCAGATGTTTTGCTCTACTTGTGCTGTGCTGCCGTCCAGTGGTGACAGCTCAAACTCACCACAACATACGACACACAGTTACAGGTTTGAAAAATAGTAGCCTTTATTTTCTTATGGTGATATTTACAGGTGGCGTGACGTGCTGTCTTGGTACATGTCATAAAGCACATAGTAAAAAGATATGAACACATCTCAGGCAAAGAAAGCATAACCAATGACCAAACTGACATTTGGATATGGAAAAAGATAAATATCCTACCTAACGTGTGCAGTTGTCGTAAAACTACAAAGAATGAGGCTTCAGCATTGCCCTTCAGCATCCAGTGAGTAAACGTACACTCTTTCCCACAAACATGTGCCCTGCTAAATTATTCAAAAGAATGACAAATATAGTTCTAGCATTACTCAAAAAACAATCAATATTACAAGAATCACAGAATAACATCAAATTTTGATTTAACACACAAAAGAATAAAATAATACATTAGAGGAAAAAAAAGCACTACATGAAAACGAGCTATTGCAAATGAGACTGTGAAGACACTGATGTTTGGTTGACATTAGCCAGAGCAACTGTGGATATAGCTTGTATGTCACAAGGTAATTTGACTCCCAAAATAGTTCAAATAAAAACATTTTAATGTTTGTAGTACACTTCAGAACAAGGGGTCTACTGTTTAGTGGTTTGTATGTCAATACAAAATGTTGGCGTAGTTGTAATACATATTTTGCTTTGATGTATTTTAATGAAATTATAAAAAAAATAGGATACTTTTGGAGGGCAGTACCTCGGGGTTGTTCAAGAATTGCTTTTAACTAAAGAGAAAAAATGAACTGGAACACCTCCAAAATGCTCAGAATTTATAAAACTGATTAAAATTCTAAGGTTGTCCACAACACCTTAATAATATTGTTGGCTCTGATACACAAGCTGTAACTGCAGTCACCACAGCTTGACTGATATTTGAGATTATTGACGGTGCGTTTGGTTTTTGAAACGGTAAGCTTTCCATAAATAATAAAAAGAACCTTAAATTCTGACAAATAATATTCTCTTTTACATCGATATACAAACAACATAACAAAAAGATCATAAATACAGGGCAGACTGGTGCCCCCCAACATTCAATAAACATTAATAGTACTGTGTTTTTATAAATGCAATATGATTAAAGTACATTGTCAGTTGGTGTTGTGGTGGAAAACAGCACATTTTGATAAACTAAAGAGCCAAATCTGGCTTCATCATGCGAAACTGGAGGCTGTGATAATGGGGACTGTAACATTCCTCTGAAACGACAGAACTGAAGTGCTAAAAGAAGAATTGATATGGAGAAACGAGAACAAGCTACACAGATGTTAAGCAGGTGAAATGGATACATAAGCTAAGTCTCCAAACTCATATTTTGGTTAAAAAAATGACACTGTTAGCCTTCAAATCCAAAACTAAGAAATATGAAGCCCTAAATTTGCTGTGTAGAGGTAAATATTTTAATATTTAAGCCTATCCTTTACATACTTCTAATAAATTACATACTGTATCTTTTTATATGCCACTTTAGGCTAAACTCTAGTAATAAAATTCATACTGTCAAAGGGCTCAGCTGAGGTATGACTCAGCAAATATGACTAATACACAAATACGGTAACTGGTTCGACTGAAGAACTTATGTACAAATACTGTTTGCCATATTTACACAGTTCTATGCAATGATAGAAATAATATTTAATCTTAATGTGTGGAAGAAAGATAAACTTTAGACACACCGCTGACTGAAACGTTTCAATCAAACTTTATCTTATATTATTAATTCCTGCTACGTAGAACATTTTTATAAAATCCGTATTAGCAGTTCAATTTGTCCATGTAGTTTATAGTTTTCTGAATCAAAGAGGGGATCAATACAAACAATAAATGTCTGAGGTAAAAACTCACTAAAAATATAAGGAAGATTAAAAGTCTGGGATGCAGAGTAACAAAAACAGCAAAGTGGGGGACAGAAGGAACAAGATGTCAAGTTTTATCCCTGATAAAACAACGTCCCCCGGAGATGAATGACGGCAGGCACTTGAATGTCATGGTTCTGTGTGTGTGTGTGTGTGTGTGTGTGTGTGTGTGTGTGTGTGTGTGAAAAAAGTGGTGGATAGTCACAAGAGACTGATAGTCTTTAAAGAGTGTTTCCTGGAAAACAAAAAGATGGAAGAAAAGGTGCCTCCTCCTCCTCAGGATTCCATCTCATCTCCATCGAACGATGGTGGCTCAAAACTGAGTACCTCCTCGTAGGTTAACCCTGCGAGACAATAAATAGAGTGAGGTTATTGACAAATTTTTTGAGGCAGTCTTTTTAGTACACAACTTGCATCTAACTATTTTCTCCTCAGCAGTTCAGGCTATAGCCCAGGCAACTTACTCTTCCATTCCTCAATTTCCAGCTCGCGGCTTTCGAAGCTCTGGTCGTAAGGCTCCGCTTCGGGCTCGTCGTCTGGATCGTGGTACTGGGCAAAGTACGGGTGGGCCAGAGCCTCAGATGCCGTGATACGTTTGTCTGTGTCCAGCACCAGCATTTTCTCTAGCAAGTCCACCGCTTGAAGACAGCAGCAAGAGAACAATGATGAGTATGTGAAAAGCAAAGAAGCAAAATCTACATCTTTATCCATCTAATATTAATGGCTAGCTGTTAGAGGAACAGTTCATCCCAAAATAAAAGCATTGTTTTGGATAAGTTGCAGAGTGTCGGAAATATCGGCTGTAGAGATATCTCCCTTCTCTTGAATGTAATGTAACTAGATGGCACTTGGCTTGTGGTGCTTAAACACCAAAAAATGCATTTTAAAAAAATAACAGCAATGTCTCTTTCCAGAAATCATGAACTGTTTACTCAAGATAATCCACAGACCTTGCTGTAAGTAGTTACATGTAGGACCTATTTTCTGTCTTCCAAACTACTTATCACTGTGCAGAAGACAGCGTGCATCCATCTAGACCAATAACTAGCACAACTAGTGAGAGGGAAAATACGTACTGTCCCTTTAAAACTGTTTCTACATGGCTGTTGTCAGTATTTATCACAGTGGATGATTTAAATTGGACAAACGTATTGGAATTGACGATAACACTGACCAAAAAACAAAACAGTGACTTTATGACACCACTAGAGGGACCCAGTGAGCCAGTAATAGTGTCAGCCATTGTGTGAGGCTGAAAAGGGAACTTACCGAGAGGATTGGCACCAATAAACACATCAGCGAAGTTCCTCTTGGGCATGTGGGCAAGTGAGTTAATGTAATTCCTCGCCTGTGAGAAAAGATTAACAAAACTGTAAAAGATAATAGTGGTTGCACTTTGTCACACTACGGCTTAAAATGGAAAATCTTTTGACATACATTAATGTACTAAATTTGCTTGGTGCAAAAACTACTATTAATGTTCACCCTTCCAGTAAGGCATGCTTCAAGCACTTAAATACCACCAAAACCACACTCACTACACAAACACTTTAATTTTCAGAATCAATGTGTTGCTGATGCCACAGTTAGCTCATCAGAATACACCGGCAAAGCACTCTGGGAAGCCTTGCTGAGACAAGCATGGTGAGTCAGAGAGGAAACAGGGAGTAAGTGGAGTGAGAGCAGAGGCTAACGCAAAGACAATGCATATGGCAAGAAATACTTTGATAGTGTACAACACATTGAGTGTAAACGATATCGGTGGTTCCGCCCCGATTCCAGCTGGGGAAGGGTTGGTGGGGTTGGAGGGGGGCGAGCCTGGACTTGAGGGAAGGTGGAGGGCACGTGTCTCACCTCATGGCTGGGCATCCTGCTTATGAGGGAGGCTGGGGGCGTCCCCGTCAGGCGCATTATCTGCTGCAGCTGGTTTATATCTATAGCTTCCGAGTTAAGGGGCATCATAACATGGAGGTCAGCATGTCAATGAGCATGGGTGGTTAGGGAGGGTTGTGTATGGAGGGGTGGAAAAGGGGGGGAAACACACACGCAAGGTACGGATGAAGAAGATGTGAAAGGAGGAAAAAAGTTTCTGAGCTTCAGTATACAGCAACCCTCACCTGGCTATAACCTATACTGAAGTACCCAGGTATTTATTTAAAGATGAAATAAAGATTTATATATATAGACGCAGTGACCCTGTGCTGCACTAGAGGCCTCCAATTCTGTCATAAGAAGAGATTCAAAGACTGTTGGGAGTTCATAGTACATGCTAGAAAGAAGTTGGAATCAAAGCCTTGTGCTGCAGTGAAAATGAAGCCATTAAGAAAAAAAACCAATCTCAGAGCAAAACAGGTGCAGCTTAGAAGTAGTAGTGGCAATACAAAGAAGTAAAGTAGACTGTCTGACTCTTGCCAAGGCAACACAAACACAGGCAGGAGGGGCAGTGCAACAGAACTGGGCAGGATGGTTCTTGACACTCACAGACTCCGAAGAGATTTTCATCAAGAGCTCGGGCCCTGGGGTTCCGACGAGCGTCATAATAAGCTTCAACTGATCAATGTCTACCGCACTCACATGAAGGAAAACAGGAGGGATGGAGGGTGTTGGATCAGGAGAGAGGGGGTGAGAGGCACAACAGCCAAAGCTGCTGTCGCTCTCTGAAAAGATTCTTTCATTCATTATAAGTAAAACAAAGGAAAAAAGTCAACAACAGCTCAAATTCAATCAACTCAACTGTGTAATCTGTCAAACAGTGTGATGCATAATTGACAGTTACTGCTCACAACATTTGGAAGTTGAATAATGATCGTATCATTCATTACTAAGGGGTTAGATTGTTCTTGTTAATCAGGCAAACTGAGGCTTCTTTCTTAAGCATGACATGCAATAATGGGTAATTTTGCACATTCTTAGGTATAAAAAAGGCAAATGCAAGCAAGTAGGACTGCCATCGCAAATGTCAACAAACAGTGAAAGAAATTCTTGTCACCAATCCCAAAATCCATTAAATCTACAAATGATATTAAACAGTGAAAAGCATCAAGCCCTTACATTACAGAAGCCAGAACCTGCGAATGTTTAGTACAAACAAAACCAGATAAAGTACATGAGGCCACTTTGTTAAATTTAAAAATGTCAGCGATCATTCGTACATTAATATAAGTGTTTTGCTGTAGACACAGTCTCCTTTCAGTTAAAGGAATATTTCATCCAAGAAATGATCATTTGTATATCAGTTACTCACCCTGTGTTTCCTTGAATTCATAACGGAAACTTTGTTTTTCTAGCGTTCCTCCAGGGTGAACGAAGAATCCAAAAATGGAGAGAATTCTTGATGAATTGAAGTCATAGGGGGCCATGTTTGAAAAACAGCGAAACTATATCAAAACATCAGTTTACAGTACAAATTTTGCACCTGTACTTTCCTGTGTGATTATAATGTGGAGTGGACCATTATTACTTTTGTTTTTCACTTTAAAAACAAAAAACAAAAAAATGTTTTCATTGTTCTAACTAAAAGGTTAATATGTTCGAGTGGATATTTGTGTTGTCATCTTTTTATGTTTGGATAATTTCTGAATTTAATGTATACAAATGTTATATACAGCTGGAAAAAAGGGGAAACTGTATAGATTGTACTGTTGTTGATGAAAACTAAATCAAAACTAAGTAAAAAAAAAACAACAACAAAAAAAACAGCAGTTTACAAACTTTCACACACTCATGCAGTTTAATCCAAGTCTCGTTTATCCAGTTGTATGCTTGCTGCTTCCAAAACACATGCATTTTCGATACAACCGTGCTATTTAAAACACACATGTATTTGAACTGTGCTTGTACATTTCATTCAGCAGAGTTCAAATGCAAGCTCTTGCCCAGGTGAGGCTACTTGTCAGTGTGTGAGACACTTTATGTAGAAGTGTTATAAATACGTAAAAATCTTAAATACGTTTTTGTTAAAAACATGTTTGGGAAGAACTGAGCATACGACTGGATAAATGAGACTTGGATTATACTGCACAAGATGTGTGAGAGTTTGTAAACAGATATTTTGATATAGTTTTGCTGTTGTTAAATGTGGCCCCCTTTACCTCAATTTATCTTTCTGTTTTTGGATTCTTCGTTCACCATGGAGGAAAGCAACAAAAAAAAAGTTTTCTTTATGAATTCAACAAAACAAGAGGTGAATAATTGATATACAAATGGTCACTTTGTGGGTGAGGTATTCCTTTAAAATCTGCAGGAGCATATAAGATGCAGGATCTGATTTTTGGACTTTTCACTTTGTTTGTAGCCTCTATGAGCAAGATCACCTTTCATTGAGACGGGTAAAATCAGACAGACCAGACAGACAATTGCACTCTGTATATAAAACTATGTTTCATGGATGGGAAGCTCCACAACCTCTCAAGGTGATTTAGATTAAGTGTGAGGACACATATTCAATCTGACACATATTCATGTGACCTCTGTAGTGTTTGCCAACATCTGTATCTGTAGGTGTGTGTATATGTGTGTGTGTCCTTATTACACAGTGTCTTCCTGTGTGTTTTGCTATTAAAACATTGTTATGCTCTGCTGCTGCTGCTGCTGCTGCTGCAGCATGGGAAGCGTTGTGGGAGGGGAAACAGGAAAGTGTACCGTATCTTGGAGAAGCAGTGGAGACAACAGTGGGCAGGGCTGAGTCATAGACCACAGGGGACTATTAGCTCCCATCACATGCATGCACATACTCTCACACACACTCACACAGGTTTCCTTGACTATTTTGGAATGCAGCTCACAAAAGTCAATACTCAGCAATGCTTTCAAGTCAGCGTGAAGTAGGTAAAATTGTGCAAGTGGGTGTGTGTATTTGAAACATCGTGGTGTTAACAACAAAGCCAACAGCTTGTGTGAGAACCTTGGGTGCAGAGAACAAGTATACACACAAAAGACGAGTATGCATCCATGTACTGTCTCTTCTAGATCTACCAAAGACCTACAGTGGAGCTCGACTCCAAGGAGCCATTTTATATTTGCATGGCAACGACAGCTGTGGAAGGATACGGTCTGTGCCAGGGAAGAGCGTCTGTCCAGTGAGTAGTTCAGCCATGATGCAGCCCACCGACCAGATATCCACTATTACATGTAATGAAGAAAAACACGCAGCACAGTGAACACTTAAGAATATGATACAACCTGTCTGTTTCCTATTAAGTATCAGTTACATTAATTTCCCCGAGCTCAAGCTTTTCAAAGGCATAATGGAGACCAACAAGGATTCCCATGGGACGCATACAGGGATTCAACAATACATTGTATAGTTTGCTTTGTTCAGTACAAAGTACTTTATTACTTTAAGTAAATTCAACATGCCTCTTTTTTTCCAGAATCTCTTAAACATACAGTGTTGTTGTTGAGCTGTAATTTCTGTTTCTGTCACTGCATCTGGTTAGTATTCAATGTTATTTTTTGCTTTACGTCTGCTACAAAACCACTCTAAAAAGACAGAGCCAAACGCCTTTGTTAGATTCGGAAGTCTTTGCATTTACGTTTGGTGCACCAGCTAAAAGAAACCAACAATTTCTGGTGGAAAAAATAATGCTACACTTGTTTTTGGAAGTATTAAAATCCCCAAACTATGAAATGGGGCAAAAACAGGCACTCTATCAACAGCGCCTTGCAAGTTTTGGCACAGCGAAAAAAAGCAACATACTGCATCTAATCTATTTGACCATTTACGACGACACCACAAAGCCATGTCAGATAACTGCTTTGGGTGCTTTGGTTGGTGTTGCACCTTAAAAAATTGAAAAGCTGGCCTAGTTTCTCTATAATCACCCTCATCATTTGTTATGTAATAGTCTAAACAGGCATCACTACAGAAGAAAAAGCTACATATATCTGGTGAAATTGTATATCAGAGATGTATACTGCAGACAATGAAACCTCCATTATGTATTATTATTTCTATTATTGTTCGGCCCTTTTGACAAATTGAATGCTTGCGAATTACGACAACCCCTTAACACACAGACGTCACCAAGTTATGTAATGTTACATTCAGTTGTGGAGGAAAACATTATGACCCGATCTGTGCGTGTACCTGTCATGTTGTAGTGCATCCAGTTGAGCATGATCTCCGGGGCTCGGTACCACCGCGTGGCTACGTAGCCCGTCATCTCGTCATCTGTGTGCCGTGCCAAACCAAAGTCCAGGATCTGCGAGAGGAAACAGGGTGCATAACTGAACATCTTCCACTCTTCATCTAAATTATATATGGTGAGCCTTGTTTCAAGGCGGCTATTTCTCACCTTGAGCTCACAGTCTTCATTTACAGCCAGATTACTGGGCTTCAAGTCCTGAAGAGGATAGGCAGCAAGAAGGAAAAGTCAAGACAGGATACAGAAGCAGCAGAGAGCTATCCTTCTATCTGCCTTTCTCTGTTAATGTTAAACAAACACCATAGCTGAGGCAGTAATCATTGTTTTGGCCTTTGTAACCAGACTTTCTTTAGGAGGTTAAGACATGTTTCCTCTAAACAAGATAATCTATCAGACTTCAGACCTCAAGTTTATAAAAGGACATTTAACAGTCATAACTTACTCTGTGGATGATATCTGCAGAATGGATGTACTGTGGGGAAAAAGAACAAAATGATGATGATTAAACTTATTTTACACTCTCAATATGAACACAGTGCAACTCAAAGTGTATTCAATTTGCTATTTTTGTACCTAAATTATAGTTTCATGTGTGTAACCCAGTAGTCGAACACCAAAAAGCAACAGGTTATGGACATTTCTCTTAAATAATAGCACAGTTTGTTGTATATACCATTTCCCCAGGTGTTTTTTTACGTTGCAGAGTACAGTTATAAAAGACTGAATATATCAAAATCCTAAATAAAAAGAAATCGAGTAAAACAATCACAAAGAGGGTTCAGCAAATCAAGCAATTATGCTCAGGAACATCATCCGAAATGATTACGACTGAATTACATGAAGTCCTGTCTCAGAAAATAAGGTGCAAAGACAGAGATGTAGTTGCAATGACACTTCTCACTTGATATTATCTAGTGAGAAAACAATATGACTAATGAAAAAAATTATCAATCTAGCTATCAAATTTTGGTGAAATGAACTGTTGCATTGTGTTGCACGAGACTGATTATTTTTTAATTGCTTTGTGTACCTGTCAAGTTGCATAGACATGCATTTCCATGAGCCTTACTCTGGGGTTACTGTGTCAGATGTCAAAGTTCAGTTGTGGCACCGTAACTTCAACTGGTTACACCACTTAAACTAACAGACATCTCTAATATATTTCTACAGCTACTCAACCATTGGACAGAAAGGATATTTAGTATTTTCAATATACTCACAAAGGTTAAGTTAACAGCTTTATAACAGTTTCAGACCAGTCTACTAAAACAGCCCACTGGTCAACAGGCAGGGAGTTTCACTAACCTTTAAGCCTCTGAGAATCTGGTAGATGAGAAACTGGACGTGGTCATCTGTCAGCTTTTGACACTTGACGATGTTGTTGAGGTCTGCACCCATTAGGTGGGTCACCAAGTACCTGCAAATCACACAGTACAGTTGATGGGACGTGGTCTCCACAAGTCTGCATGTCTGTCTTTTGTCTTATGCAGAATCCTTTACATTCAAAAGTGTTGTTAGAGTTCAGTTATTGTTATTTGTTGAGTTGTTCGAGGTGGTTGTAACTTTACTGTGAAAAATGCTATAAAAACTTTATTACTTTCTGCAACAATTACTTTATAGGAGACTGACTTAATTAATAAGTTGTTACTATTTTACGTAACTTTGATAATACTTAATAAAAGCTAGTGGTTCATGGATAATTCATGCACTTTTAAAAGAAGGAAAAGGACAAAGACACTGATATAAAGAGTGTGAAAAAAGAAAATGTTTGATTGTTCCACTCATCTTTTCTTGATAGTAAAATATTTATATAACCAACACATCAGCAGAAGAAGGTCAAATATAATACAAGTGTGTATGTTTTTACACGCTACATCTGCTCAATCTGACCTCATTCCACAAGAGACCACTTGTTGGCTGGCCTGTGAATGCGTGTATGCATCTGCTCCTCTTGTAAGGATTGATTTCACAATGTTTCTGTGTTTATTACTGGTCACATGAAAGAGAAGTGTCACATCTTTATTATGCAACTCCAGTGATGTGTGTGTGTGTGTGTGTGTGTGTGTGTGTGTGTGTGTGTGTGTGTGTGTGTGTGTGTGTGTGTGGCTTCAGCTCACATTTCAACAAATGTGCAACATGCTGATGACGCCACACCATGCAGAGAATTCAAGGATGCTGATTGAGTATTCTGTGCACATACACACGCACACACAGTACCCCCAGAGACTGCCAGATGGCTGTTACCATGGAGACTAGCTGTGATGTGCATAGTGCACAAGTTCACCGTACAATCACCTTGGTGAAATGTGCCACGTGCTGGACTCACATGAAGTTATGAGCTGCGGAGTTATGATGCGTTTGCAACTCTAATTTTGCTGTCGTGTTTATCTGGTTATCATCTGCTGATATGAACGGTTTCATTGTGTGAGAATGAGGAAAACTAATGAGAGCTCAGGACAAAAAGGAACAACACAAACACAAAAGACACAGAGGCAGAGGAAAACCTAAACGATGGTGGTGAAAGGGTGAGAAAAATGTGTGACTTACACATCATTGAACTCCTCTAAACTTGTCGCTGGTGTGAAAACATCTAATAGTCCGATCACCTGAAGACAAAAAGAGAGGTCAAAGGACAAAGAGACATTAACAAAATGTGTGACAGAGATTCCAAATGAACAAAAAAGCAGTTTCATTTAATGATAAAACACCTTTCTGAATACATGCTTTGATAACAACTACAACTAAGAAGTTATAGTGCTTGATCTCGATTATCCTGCAATATCTGAAGTTGAATTTTATCAAATCAAACAAACAGGCAAGTTTTGCCTTGTTATATTACTTACTATATTACTCCGGTTTCAAGGACTCGCGCTTGCTTTTATGTTTAGTGACGTACAAGAGGTTATCCTCGCACTTTGTTTTGGTTACCGAGCAGTTTAGTCACATAAATGGGGCTGATAACAACCACAACAGATGTAATTTCAGAGGAAGCAGCAAACATTATCTGGTGAGGTTTATGCATAATACTGACGGGAGGCACCAGCAGTGTTATATGATGTGTCTAAGTGTGAACAAAGTAGAATAAACACTAAAGACACTAAGCACAAAAGCAATGTGTCATACTGGATTGGGTTACATTTAACTGGGTTCACATGCGTGTTCAAACAACAGCAAGGTGTTTTCGACAGCTTCTCAATTTTGAGCGTGTTGCATTTGTTTTTATTCATTAACATTACAATGGCTGTGGAGATTCTGCACGTTAAAAGTGTGTTTTGGTAAGTGAACAAGCCATTTGCAATACCATATCATTAAAATGGATATGTGAGTTTTCACTGTGTGACAAGAAAGCCAAACATAATCTGGGAAGGCGACAGTATGATAGACTTAGATGACAATTAGGTGCACAAAACAGACTTGTTTTCAGGTTTAAAAAGAGCAAAAAAAAAAGAGAGAGAGAACAAAGACAGGAAACACAGAGGACAATTGTGTGTGTGTATGTGTGTGTGTGTGTATCTACAGTATTTCTATATGCACACTTTCATGCACGTGCACATGCATACTAGCACAGAGGCAGAGAGAAGCCCTGAGCGCATCCCTGCCCCCGCCCCCTGGAGAGAGACTGAGGAAGATAGGTATTGTCAAAAACACGGGAGCAGCCCGCCCACACAGGACGCACAACCACAGCTGATTGGTGGGCCGGAGCCACAACAAACAGCTCATTGGTCCACACAGGATTTCCAAAATTGAAACCCAGGGAGTCTCCTGGCAACAGCGTGAGCACAACACAGAATCCCTCTCTGCGTAAAGCATAGGTAGGTATTAAAATGCTTTGAAGATTTAGGAACAAAAAACAGCTTTATGCAATCGTCCCCGTTATGATGAAACAGACACTGGCAATAACATGCTTAATAATGACCACAAATGGCAATATAACCTTTTAAAAAGGCTGTCAGGAGCTCCACACTCAGATAAAGACTGATATTATTTCATTTTGCAAGTCAGTTTCAATACAACATTAGCATCCTGCATTTAGCACAGCGATACAGGCACTGATTCTGTATAATCCTACATAATCCCAGTAAACCTCTTTTGTTTTTGTTTTTTTAAATGCATGCACTGAGGTATTTTACCAGTAGTACCAGTACACCATGCAACTATAATTCCCAAACTGCTTTTACCAAGAGTGTTCAAGCTGTTCAAGTAGTGATGTTGTGTGAAAGTGGTGCATGTTCATATGGGGATCTGCTGCACTGCTGGTCTTTAACCGTTGCTTGTGGGTTTCTACCACTTTGAGACTTGATACTTCAAGCTGCAGTTTCTTTTCTCCTGTGTGTGCATCATCTACAACTGCCGTGTTTCACAGCGCCTGCAGGTCGATGATACTGGAGAAAGCACCAGTCCACCCTGTCACTCATCACTGAGCTCTCTCATAACAAGTCTATTTCTACCTACTACAATAGCCAACAGTTAACTATTGAGTGAACTCTTCACAATGTAAAATTCCCCCCTTTTTCCCCTACAAAGACCACAGCAGCAACAGAAACTTCCAGTCTTACTCACACACACCAGTAACCAGTGGACTTGCTCCCACACAGCGCGCAGATACCCATCACCTGCACTTCAGCTTGAGAAATCGTAACCACTGCTGTTACATAACACAAGAGGATCCACACTATTTGGTCAAAGTGTTAGCTGGATACACAAACAGCACACAGGAACTAGGAACCGCTTGTGGGCAAGTGTCTGCATATGCTATACCTACACATACACACAGAGACACAGAAAACCAAAACACAAGCAGCACAGATTGTTGGAGGCGAACTAAAGCCACTGCTCTGAAACATTTAAGTAAAACGGCACGAGTCAAAATTGCTGCAGTGACAAAATGAGATGACAGGAACAGACACTGCAGAATGTGTTGATGGGACTGCAGTTGTAAACCTGTTTGGTGACTCACTGCTCACCAAGCGGTGCAGCACAACAGGCTTTGATCGCTCGTGGGGAAAACCTCTTCTAACAGGACATCACACCAACAGACCGCAGCCCCCCTTTGCTTGAGGCCAGTGTGCTCATGTGTGTGTTTACACTGTTTCACATGAATCTAACACAAGAAACCACTTCATACTTCTTAAGAAGTTGTTGCTATTTCATAAATCCACCTAAACTGTTCAACTCCTGTTGTAGTGATGTGGGAAGGGACAGGGAGTGAGGCATTTTTAGGGTGAATGATTGATGCATGCAGGTATATGTGGATGATTAAATGGTGACCTAAGTGACTGTGGATCATTGTGACATGGCATGACATCACAGTGCCTTCAAATGGAGTTGTATACTTTCTTCACAAAAAGAGTCCATGAGTGAATGGGCACTTTTCTGATAGCTTAAAGATCTCATGCACACCAGAATACCACCAGAATATTCACATAATTTTGAGACACAGTCTGAGCTCTGCCATTACAGATGGTTTCCCGGTCGTTCCTAGTTTGAGCTCCCTTTCAATTACTGTATCAAGTGGGTCTCCATCATAGAAACAGAATGAGAGCAGAACGGACGGTCCCATCCAAATCAATGTCGCAGGATGGTCAGACCGGCATCTATTTTTATGTGTGCCGTTGCTATTGCAACCGTGGTAGCCGGCTAACTTCCATATAAACTTCTGTATAAACAAACCGACTTGCGGTAAATCACAAACTCATTGAGGTAAGGGTGATATTCAATTTTCATATACTCAATCTGATACTTAAAAAATATTTCTTCCCTGTTTTTGTCGCCATTAATTGCAAGGTTGTTAAAACATGACGTGCTGTAGCTGCCTCCGTAAAACAAGTGAGAGATCTGCTGCTTAGCAAACAGCTGAGAGTCAGAGAGAGGCCACAGGGATAATCAGCATGCAGATCAGCAGACTTAATGGGATCTTACTTGAGTTAACAAGGCAATTAAGCTAGTTTGGTGAAAGAGAGAAACTTGGGTCACATTCACACCAGGATAGTCCGGGGGACTCGGTTTGATTGGGTGGGGAATGCCAAATTTTTTTACATCTTCCTTTGGTTCGGTTCACTTTCACTCGGGTTGGGTACCGAAACTCTGTACTTTTTGTACTTGGTACCGATTCACATCGGTACTACCGTAGCTTAAAATGAATCGGTGCCAAATTTCGGTACGTGAGGTGGAGGTGGAGCGAGAGCGCATGACTCGCACCTCAGACTCAGCAACAACGGCGAGCCGAAAGCGGCCCAAAGTCTGGCTGCACTTCACGGCAGTTGACGGAGACAGTGCTCGCTGCAATATTTGCGACGCAACGTGCAAGGCAGGCGGGGGAAACACTTCCAATTTAAGGAATTGTATTTATTTCTATTTAAATCTTTTTATTGAATTTTCAAAATAAATGCATGTGCAGACAAAAGTTAACGTGCAGCACTGTTCCTAAATGTTCTCAATAAAATGTTGAAACTGAGAAGTTTAGACTTTAAAAAGTACCGAAATAAGGTACCGTTTGGTACTGGTGCCGAATTCCAGATACCGTATCGGTTCAATTATGAATGGTACCCAACCCTAACTTTCACACTGCACTTTTTAAAACGGACCAAACCGCCTGGACAACGTTACACAGTTACAACAGCTGCTTGTTTGGGAGCGGTATTGTCCGAAATGACCACTGACCAGGAAGAAAAAAAGCACGAGGAAGAAGAAAACCCGGCTCATTGATTGGCCAGGAAACGGAATTCCCCCTTCAGCCGGCTTGGTCACCACAAAAACAATAGAGCAACACCAAATGTATGCAGTCTTTGGGTAAGCACCTGCACCTCCACACTACTCCACGTCTACCCATGAGACATTTTTCCTTTTTTACGGCTGCTTCTCCCAGTTTGCGCTGTTGGCTTTGTTTTTTCTCTACCCAAAATGCAATGCGCTCTACGTCACTTCCTGTCTTTGGTTCGCTGGATAGTCCGTTTGCATTTCCCACTGTAAGCGAACCACACCAGGGTTCACTTGCACATGAACTGAGACCCCCAGTTTTCAAGCAGATCGGGGTTCACTCGTTTGGTCCGCACCAAAGTTCGAATGAGCGATCACACCACTCCAAACGAACCGAACTATCTGTGGAAGCGGACCAGGGTTCGTTTAAAGCGGACCAAATAGTGCCAGTGTGAATGCGTCCTTGGATTAGAATAAATTTGTATTTTTATGTTTAACAAGGAAAATAAATGTAAGAATAAGCTAAAAAAAAAAAACACAGTTCTCAAACTAGTGAATGACAAACTTTACAGCCCCACTGACGTGCCTTGTCACCATAGCAACTAATAACAATTACCAATTTCTTTTGTACTCGTGACAAACAGCTCAATGTCCTTTCTAATAATTCTATTTCTATGGTCTTCATACACATAACTACTATGCTAAAGGCAGATCTTAATGGGCTCCAGCAATCATTATGAGCTACAAGTCAACAAGGATACAGACAGCATGACAATGTAACCAGTGGTGTAACGTGCCTGCGTCTACATGTTTGCACTCACTGTGGAAACCTCATGTGCAACTCCATGTGCACACATATGCAATCCTGGCTTAAGAGCTAAACTACAGAACAATACATATAAACAAGACAGGAGTGAAGCCCTGGGCAGAGATTTATGTCTGGGCGGTGGAGGTGAGGGTGGGATGGTTGCAGGCGACTTACATTCTCGTGCTTCATGTGTTTGAGCAGCCGCAGCTCTCTGTAGGTTCTCTTTGCGTGGATGATGGACTGGAAGGGTCTGGACAACTTCTTCACTGCTATCTTCAGGCCTGACTTCTCGTCATATGCCGAACTGAAAGACAAAGTGTGACTGGTAAGACCTTGATTGTAAAGAAGAAAAAAAAAAGCAAGCACATCACATGAGTCTAATAGTAATTGTCATATCCAAAACCTAAAAGATTTCTCTTTATTTAACTGAGAATGAGATGTTTCACTAGACTGCGTAGGTGGCTTTAACCCAGTAAACAAAGCAAATAATTGCATAACACCGAGCTCTTGGTTTGGTTTCGCTTCTTGTTATACTCTGCAGCCCAGGGCCATACAGGGGAACATGACTGAACCTGTTGTAAATATCAGCTGCATTGTGTACAACACAAGAGTGTAAAAAGCCACCAATCATTTACTAAAAGAAGAATAAATAGGAGAACATGTTCGTCAGTGAACATTTGCTTACAAACAGCAGCGTTCAGACAGAGTTAGACAATCCATTTTTATATTGATGCTGTTCACATGTTCCAGGGTGTTGGTGCTTTAACTGTCATGATGACCACTTGACACCAGAAATTGAAAATCTTTGATTACAGCACCATTTGATGATGTTACTCTTGATTCATTCAGGAAATTACCTGCTGGCTACAACACGTCTATTTGTAATCCATCACAACAAAACGATTTTTTTTAGTGATATGAAAAAAAGAATGTAACAACTGCACTTCATGAAAAAGTAATTAGCTATGTGATCCAATTTACCCCTGGTGCCTACATAACTGTTAACAGTGGCTTATTTTAGCATATCTTACTCCTGTCCCTCAAAATCAAGGCCTGTCCTGCAATCCCGCTGGAGCTGGTTGTGTTTGCTTTAGTCATCATTCATCCTTTCATTCACTATTTTCCTTATTTCATTGTTATGAATGTAACAGAATATGTCATTGTGACTTTGGAGGCAATGTACAAGAAAAAGGAAGGAAAAAGAAACAGGTGTGGCAAAAAGGGCAGAGACAAAGGAAGTGCAACATAAAAGATGAGGGTGAAATCCGCTGGGGGCGCTTTAAAATAAGCAATAAGCAAGCACCTTTATTAAAAACTGCAGCACATATTCTAAGGGTTGATAGCAACCATCCTTTTGCCAGGATCTAGGATTGATTTAACCTGTAAAAATCAACATACTGGTCGGTCCACACACAGACAGACGTTGTGACGGTGATGGAAAGAGAGGCAGATGGGCCTTGCCTCCTTGAGAAGTGCGACATTGCTGCATTTCCTGTACATGCGAGGGAACACAACCCACTTACAATAAACCACATTCCTTCCAGGTCAATCACTTAAGCTGTATTACAAATGGATGATTGCAAAATCAGTCCAAAAAAAAATTCTGTGCACCATTTCTGCTGAGAAGTATTGCTTCTTCTTATTGTGGTCTGAACATGTGGAAATGAGGGTTTTCTTTTTTTCCATTAAACTGCTTTTGCAAACTACTGAATTCACAAAATGAATGCAGATGACTTGCAGGGAGTGCTCATTCATACACTGGTGCAAGGTACTAAAACTACGTGAACTATATGAACTACTGACCCAGTCTCAGCTGCACTGTGGCCTTCCAGTTAGGAGTTTGGTTCAAGGCCATGTCAACACTACATTTTACCGTAAGAAACGGAGTCATTTCCTCTGGACATATTGCACAAACTGATTAAGAGGTCTGAACTATCGACCTTTCAACAGCATGACTTGGATACCTGTGTTTCAGTGTACAACACGACCAGTAGTAGCATTAAAAATAAATCTGCGTTGGTGCACAAAGTTAAGGTCCTCCTGGAGTGCCACGCGTCCATATTAAGAACATTAACATAAGCAGCACATTTTTTTCCCAGTAAGTCAGAGATAATCTCCCACACCCAGTGTACTCTATGTTCCCGGCTCGCAGAACAACTGGTATATGTGTCTCACTTGTAAGGGAAAACCCATACTCAGTTAACACAGAGTATACCCAAGCCAAGTGACAAAACAAAACACGCACATGCACTGTCTTTAAAAAACTGCTGCTAATTTGCAGGACAAACAAGACAGGTCTAAGCATACATCATCCAATTAGTGTGTAATAAATGGAAGTGCAATAACACATGGCCATAAAAACGTGTGCTGTAAAACAGAGCAGCGTTATGAGACCTGGATCACGGGGAAAGGAGTGATTGTCAGAAGAAGACAGGCAAATGTGTACTTCAAATGACTTGTGGAGATGTCAAAGTGTTATGTCCTTCCTACTTCCATCAATTCACTTTACTTCAGGAAATGAGGTTCGCAAGAGATTAAAGAGACAAAAGGATAAAGGCTGGCACATCACTGCCGACAGCGGCTTCTACACCACAGTCACCGACACAGGGATGCATTACTTGTGCAGCTTAAATCAACCAGTGCATTCATGATGTTTTTCCCTACCTTGTCCAATCTGCATATCTATGTATGTATGAGTAAGACTGCTTATCAGAGTCTAACGTGGGGGTGTATTTATGCTGAGGAACACGGCTGGCACTATAAAATCTTGGCACACACATTACGAGCCTCGCGGCTTCATTTTGACTGATTGCAATTTACGTCAGCTACCGGAGGAACATAAATTTGATAAGACTGCAATATGCTGTATATCTCCGTCATCTGGGACGTCATGTGTCATCTTTACTTTAACAAAACTCAAGAAATATTTTTTAATCCTCTGTAAATCTAATTAGCAATACTTTAAGCATTAAATCTGATGTCAGGGTCAACTCCATATTGGAAGCGTTTACTGACACAGGTGTTGAAAAGCAGCGCCACAGGAAGGAACACTAAATCATCTGTGTGCACGCTAAAATGATTAATAGAGTGATAATAAAATACAACCTGTTTTGCAAGCATTGAACTGCTTAGTCATCCATACACAAGTCAAACAAGAACGCCTAACCCCATTAGTTAACATAATAGTCAAATGCTGCACTTCCCATCTAACCTGAATGGTATGAAAGAAAAAAGACAATACACAAAGTACTCCAGAGGATATTTGGGTATTTCTTTGACACATATTAGGATGTTGCTTTTAATTTTTAGGGCACAGCTGCATATAAATCTGTGCATATAAACTATGAGGAGAAGAAAAATCAGACCTGACCAACAAATCCTGTCAGTCATCATGGAAAGGACACCAGCAGCAGGTATATGGGTCTGTAGCTATTAAGACTTGTTCTGTAATGTGTTTATGGTTATGACAGGAACTGACAGCCATGTGATGACAGTCAGGCAGAACACTGTGGACTCAAAAGCAATGTAACAAGAGGGGAAATGGGGAACATGCTTTTAATGAGCATGTTTTTAGATGTTTAGTAGTAATCAATTCAATGTTCCCTATCATCATCTGGCTCTCCTGTAGCTAAAGGACACATCAGTCATCAGATCTCACTATCGTGATGCACCTTAATCTTTAACAGTAAACGCTCTGTTATGCACACCATGACCTGAGGCACAGTAATGCTTCTGTTTGACATATAATGTTATTAAGGTAAATCTGTTTTAACACTGACTTTTCATCAACGTACATATGGCCGGGGGGATGGGATTTAGCTATCTTGCTAAGTCTGGGACAGTTAATGATTGTCCACAGCCCCCGTTAATTAAACATATAAAATAACAATAAATAAAAAATTAACCTGGCTGTGTTTGAAGAGCCAAGCTTTCTATGATTGCAACCTTAGTGACAGTAATATAACGTGGTTAAGATGTTTGCACGGCAGCAGCAATAATGTCAGTATTTACATAATCCAAAATAATTAAATTATCATAGGGCACATAAACACGCTCATTTCCTGATCTGCTCTGCTAACAGTGCAAACTGCTCAACTATGCCTCCTCTCCCAGATAAACTGGTTCCCATGTCTGTATGTGGTCCAGGGAGTTTTGCTCACAAGTTTGACAATCAAGACAGATGAGTTATGTACGCCTCTTTCATTTACTTGACATTGAAAGACAATGAAAGTTTCGTTTTATCTGTGAGTGATTCAGATGCAGCAGTTACTCTTCTTAACAATACTTAATGAAGGATGAGTCTTAAAGTGTGTCCACCTTAAATGGCTTTGTTAAATGTTTTGTAGAACTGGAGTCATAGCTTTCATGGGCAAATTGTTGGGCTATTTATGTTCATGCATGCACCTTCAATGTTTTACATGCTGTTATCTATACAGAGCATTTACGAGTGTCATATACTAACTATATATTAAATGTCCAATAGGATATGGGGGGCTAAACTGGCAGAAATGGTATGCAATATTCATTATTGTTCTCATTAGTTTAGAATCACCTGAAACTACGACTCATTGCGTTAAATGCACATATGGAGCGGGTCCTCTTCCACAAACTCCACCATGTTGTTAGGGCCATCTGCGTTTTCGCAAAGGCCACCCAAGTTCTCCTACACCCTTGGCACGCAGGAGAAGTTTCAGTTGGTTGCAATCTGCAACCTATCTGCCAGAGGCCACTAAATCCTACACACTAGTCCTTTAAAAATACTTTTAATAGAGAAATTCACTGGTCCGACAGAGTAACTGAAAAAGGCTGAAATGATGGAGTTTACAAAATTGCATAAAGTTGTGTCTTTGGGCATCTCAGCACTCGTGGTGTCTTGCATGCCAAGACATACTGGGGCTCCAAAGCCTGATCCACAGTTTTTAAACCAAAATGAATGGTTTTACTCTTTTGACATCACAAATGCATTCAGCCACGCACCTCACATGACTGAAAATTGCTGGCTTTACACTTAAGCCTCCTGTTTGTTTGTACAGCTGACAAGTCAGTGTGCATTTCTCTGAGGTTAAAATCAACTGCGTCAGCCAGAACTTGCCACAATATTGCACCTTCTGCCCACATCAGCCTCATCACACAATCCTGTCTTTATCAGCAGAATACCTGATGCTACATATTGTCTGTAAAGACAATATAAAAGGCTGTTACGGGACATAAACACCATGCACACACCCATGAAAGCCAACTAAATAAACACTTGCTGGCAATGTAACAAAAAAAGGGAGAAGAATCACTTTCATGGTACACTGACACATTTAAGGACACCAAGGCAACAAGCAAGGCACATGTTTTTACCACAGCACCTTGTGCAGAAAACTTTTTGTGATATAAATCTGTCGAAATCTGTTGTCTAAGCAAATTGATAGCAGTTTGAAATATGTTTTGGGAATGAGGAAATATCCAAACACATGAATATCTGAAAGCAGGAAACGTTCTAAAAAGAGAACCATGTTCTGATTATCAATAACTGCTTGTGATGAGTTCTGTTGCTTCTGAATAAAAGTGTTGTTGTTGAGGCATGCAGTGATTATTTCCACGCTACATTTGTGTTATAATTACATCTTTGTGTTATAATTACATCTTATCTCTTTAAAATGTTTATTAAATCCTTAATAATATTTAGCAATAGATGTTTTTAGCTGTCTGTGCATATGTCATGCACTTTGTTATAAGCTGGGGAATTATTGTTTTGATTTCATCAAAGCCTGAAATATTTATACTTTTTAAGCCATGATTCATTTCCCTGCACTGAGCAAAAAAAAGAGCAATTGATTTAATATGCATGCACGCCCCGTGGGCCTGTATGGTTTCTGTGCTTGTTTCCTCTCAGCTGAGGAAGACCGAACAACACGAGGCACTCAACACACAGTCCATACTGTAACCCCAGCCAGCGGCATTCACTGTAAACGCTTTCTTTCCACTCTAACCCTGGACCACCTCCAAGTGTGACATTCATATAATAGAACAAAGGTCAGAAATAAGGCGAAAGCAGAAGTGTTTTTTCTCTAATAAGTCTTGTATCTGAGTGGCAGATCGATGAGAAACATGATTTAAAACCCTGCGTAGTACGTGCTTTCCATATTTAAAAGTTGGGAAGAATTCAAGGGGAGGAACGTCGTGGCAGCAACAACAAAGAGTTTGCCGGCTGAATGACTGAGAGCGTGTGTCCAGCTGACCAACAGCCGTGACATGGTGCTGTGGGGTTATTTATACATTTCAGATACCTTCTGAAGGGTTTTAATGACACCCTGCTGTTTGGACCACTTCGCCTTCAGAATTTATTGTGAAGTTGTAGTATTCAAAAGGCTCTGTGATCATGAGATGTTTCCAAGAGACAGGCTGACAACTCCTTGTACTGGTTGGGGATCTAGTCAAATACAGAGGAAAACACAGAGGAATTTCCTCAAAGGCAACTACAAAATAGCTGCAGGTGACAGAATGAATGATGCATGTGGCCTTGTTTGTGGAGATGGGGGTCTTTGAGAATCCTACAAATTGGTTAGGCAGTTAAGCAAACTGGTCACGATGAAGGTCCCTTTCTGGCCAGAAGCCAAAATGTTGACTGCATTAATTTGAAAGCATGCTACAGTCTTTTGTCTGTATGAGAATAAGAGAAGAAGACAGAAGCTGAGTGTGTGTTCTGGAGTATGGCAGGTAAGGAAGTATACTGACGACAAGAGATGTTTGGGAGCATAAAACAAATCCTGAACACTACTCAGCCTTCAAGTCAACATTTGAGAGCATACAGGCCTGGATTTGTGAGAGCAGAATTAAATTTGAGTGTGCAATCCTGATCATCTGCATGCTTGTTTCAGAGTCTGCTCCCTCAATTAACTCCAGCTGTTTCAGGAGCTTCGGAGCACTTAAGGCTGCAAGAGGTCGCTTGCCAACCTCGCAAGCTGTAAAAAGACACACCCATATCTGGACATCGGGGTCATGTCTTTTTCAGTGTTAAAGTCAGCACAAGTAAAAGAGTCAGCTTTTGAATGTATTGCTCCACTGTAAGAAGTGATGTGGGAGCATATGACTATTTAGGACAGTGGGATTTACATATTCTATATGCCTTATCGTTTAACTTACAATTTCAGTTATTGTGGCCGTGTGGATCTGCACTGTAGATTAGAGTTCAGCCAAATATTGGTGATCCAACAGATTTCCTCACAGTGTTACCCATGCGTCAGATTTGTGCCTTGCCTGTTGTAAAACGTTGTCATTCTAAAATGATATAATCATTGGTAGTAGTATTTATTTGAACCATTTGTTTTTTAAATCCAGTACAAGTTGGATCAGGTCCCAGTAAACCAACCTTCCCATATTAGGCTCAGAAGTGACAGTGAGCCTCGTTCAATACGGTTCTAATAATTTTCTCTTTTAAAAGTATTCATAAAGGTGGACAGTAAAATATAAGAAAACCCCTCTGGTTAAGAAAATAAAACTAGAAATAGAACTTAACACCAAATTAAAAAGGACACTATGATAGATAGTAATGAATTTTAATTTGACTTTTAAATTACTCTTAAAAATGAGCCAACAAATTCTATGTGATTTTAGTCATTTAACATCAATGCATTTAGATTTTTATTATAATAATAAAGGTGCCAAATGCTGCTCTCCACCAGGTGACTGTCCCAACTTTTATTCTGAAAATGTAAGGAAGCATCTAACAACACAAGTCTTCACTTTTAGGTCAAACTGAACCTGTTATGCTTTGTTTGAGTTTGAGCTCAGGAGATTCAGACTGCCAAAAGTAAACTTTGATCATTACAAGTGCGAGAACCTCCATAGCTGGCTCAATTACAGCTACACAAGTCACCCTGCATGTTCAAATCATCTATCCTCCTGTCCTTCTTTCTTCCAAAATTCCAAAACTTTGTCGTAAATATATTGACCTACTGCATGGTGTGCTCTCGGGCTCAGTTATACTTTTTTGTGCTGTTAACATAACTTTATTTACACATACAAAACTTGTTTTTGGCATTTGTGAAATGGATTCAGAATTGTGCAGGGCTAGGAATCTTGATTCTTATGTGCTACTATTATTCTCACTCCCACTTTTTTGTGCAAACTGTGGAGCATCAGGCCAGACATTAAAGGTCCAGTGTGTAGGATTAAGTGGCATATTGCGGTGAAGTTGCAGAACTGAAACTTCTCCCATGTGCCAAGCATTTAGGAGAACTGTGTTAGTCAACACGAAAAAGCAAATGGCCCTTTTTGGAGCCAGTGTTTGAGTTGTTGCCTCTAGGCTGTGTGGAAGAGGACCCGCTCCATATGTAGATGTAAACAGCTCATTCTATGACAACTAAAATGCAATAATTCTTATTTTCAGGTGATAATTAACTAATTAAATCATAGTTATGAGTCTTATATATATCATTTCTGCCAATATATGCCCCTAAATACCACAGACTCACCCTTTAAAAAACCGAATTAAAGGAAGATAAACACACCTTTTTCATTTTCAGCACCCCTCTGGTCCTGACATAAGTGCATGTTATTAATATACATCACAGTATCTCACATATCTCTATAATGAAGCCACTGTATTCATGCATGCCTCCCATATGCACTGGCAGATATGCCCAGTGATTGCCTTAAGTACAAAATGAGGTCATGGTTAACCCTTCATTCACCACTAATAATAACTGCACAACCCACACACACTTAACAAGTGAAGGTGTTAAAGTAGGGGTCAGAGCTACCGGTAAAGTTAAAGTGACGGCACCATGCCATCCGTGACTTTGTGATGACTAAAAGGCGTCACAGCTGAGGCCACTACCTAACCTCGGGACTGTGAGTCATGGGTGTACCACAACGGGAGAAAGGGTGACATCATTCTAGAGTCATCATCGTCGTCGGATGGGCTCCTATATAGAAAGCTCTCACTGTGCACGAGGGGGCCTACTTTCTGAAAACCACGTGACCTTCTGGTACTCTGCAGGCTGCACCCAACTGGAAAATGCATAATGCATGCAATGTGCGGATGTGTAAAGTACCAGGTTGTACGTGCAGGACTACAATACTATTGTAGTGGGAGGCGATTGTTTCACTAGGTGCTGGTTAAACTTCGCTGCTGATGAGCTCAGATCATATCTGGTGAGAAGGCACCGCGCTGGCAGATGATGCAAGCAGGGACATGCCACTGATCAGCTTCTTTAGAGGAGACTGATAACCGAGTAAAAAGCAGCTCGTCTGCATGTTTAACACCAGTAAGACATGATCTGGAGCTGTCAGTGTGGTTAGTGGAAACCAGCGGGACACACAGGTGTTTACAGGAGCAGAGTTAAGCAAGACAGCGAAGCAAAAATGTGCACAAAAACAACAATAATCCCCACCCGCCGAAGAAACGCGAGCCACCCCGAAGCGTGCACGATGTGGCAGCGGTTCATAGCAGCCCAAGTATGACAATGTAAACAAACGGCACAGCTGATAGTCCCATATTCTTCCACTGGCACCCTTAGAGACTGATAAGCACCCCGTGAGAAGGCAACTCTGACGGGCCTCTGTGGGTGCTGGGAACCCGTTGTGCAATCGCGCTGCTCTCGATACTACTCTGCAACAACTGCTTACCATACGGATCCGTAAGCACCGGAGCCGACTGGAGACAGGTTCTGGTACCGCTCCGGGACCTCCCACACGGTTTTGTTGAGCTCCTGTCGGTAGAAAGTGGGTCTCTCCTTCTGCGACATTCCTGTGGATTTAGCAGCCGCGCAGCGACAAAACAAGCCAGCGGAAACTTCTGCCCTCTCTCCTCTCCTCCCCGTGTGGCACGACGCGGTGTGCTGCTGCTCCCTAATAACACTTAAACACCGAGAAGCTCCTCAATCACGCAGAAAACTTCACCCGCCCAGTTCGTGTGCAAATGTCGGGGCAGTTGTGCAAAGAAAGAAAATCCCCTCCTCTCCGTGCACGTCGGGGCGCTCGGAGACAACTTCCTCTACAAAACGGGTCAGGAAGCAGTCTGGACTAGCTTTCGGTGAATTTTTCGCACTGGTCTCGCTTTGCTGGCGCGCGGAAACGTGAACGCGGACGTCCCTTCGTCACTGACTGCGCGCTCCCGCCAATAATTATTTTCTCGCGAGAGCTGAGTCGCTGTTGAAAAACCAGTAGGGGATATCCGCGAGGACATGAGTGGGAATCTCCCTCTGACAGTCTGACAGTCAACACAACATGTTTTACCTGTTTGAATGTACCTCAGATATAATGACGTCATACAGTGCAATCACACCTGTGTGAAGAGAAAGATATCTGACTGGAAACTACGTCATGTTTAAAAGAAATACAAAATAATGTACACTGCCTACCCCTTGGACTTTATATCTTACAACTCAATGAACTCAATAATTAAGATTTTCTTTTATAATAATCAACAAATAATACCTAAAACTATAATAAAACAACTATATAAAGACGATAACACATACCTGATTGCACAAGTACCTTTTACATTTAAAATGACACACCTGAATGTGGAAAAGTGATGCAATTTATTTTCATTAACTGCATAATTAGTTTATGGAAACCACCAGTGCGTAATCAAGGTGTGGCAAACCACTGTGAGTTAATTACAAGGGAACGTCCCACAGCTCATTGGCCAATATGCAAAACTCCACAAAGGAAAATGACAAACAGACCATTTTCATAGAAGAAATTTTGATGCGTCACAGTATGAAAAGCAAATAATTTAGCTGCTTCAGTTTCAAGTTTCTGGTATTGTGCTTACTGGGACACTTAAATAGAATGGAGCCTTTGTTAAAAATGTATTATGCCCTTTCCTTAAAAAACAACAGACTCATACAAAAGTAATCCCTTTCAATCATCACTTACAGCCCACTAGAAGTGTGTGGTGGTGTATTTTTCTGCAGAGACTCTGCCCTCTGCATGCATTTTCTTATTTTCAGTGTTTGAGATGTGTATGGGTATGTACCCCCTACAGCACTCAGGTGAGGTCTGGGCTTCATAAAAAGATAGCAACCAAGTGCCAGACTGTAAGCCACAGGCATCTGAGAGAGACAGTGCCAGAAAAACACCAATATAGTGGGACAAAACACCAAACATGAGTGAATCTGGGGATGGTTTTTACTTTGCATGCATACTACACATGCATAGTAATAACAGCTGCGCTTTTCTACTGTAATGAGTCAAAATGTCTCGCCTAAACAATGACATTGAGAGGTACCAGTCAGGGGATGGATATGACGCAATTTCCAAAGCAGTGAAGTACAGAGCACAGTAAGGTAACTCATAACCACTGCAAATATAGCACAGTCATACAGTAAATCAGAAGCCACCAAGAGGCTTCTGGTAAGTGTAAAGGAGGTAAAGGGTTCATTGGGTGAGATAGGAGACACTGCATAATAGGGCTGCAATGGTGTGAGATCTTCACGGCACGATAACTGTCTCAGAAAATGTCGCAGTATCATGTATCACAGTATTACAGAATTATTATTATTATTATTATTATATGACAAAACTACCTTTAAGGACCGGGTTATTTTGGGTTGAACAACATTTTATTACTATGATTGAATCTCAAAATCATTCTTCAAATGGAAATGTGTATAAAGTAAAATAAAGTTGAGACTGACCGCTGCAACCCTACTTGAAACTTTTTTTTTTTTTAATTTAAGTTTCTGTAAAAAGTCTCCCTTTTGAAAATTACTAAAATAAAATTGAGATTCTCAGTCCAGTTGCATTATTTTTCACTATCAGATATAAGCAAATGTACACCGTATAACTGTAAATTTTAATATTGTGATGTACCTTAAAACCGGTATACCACTGCAACCCTACTGCACACAGATACTATTGTCTGTGTGCTCCTCTAGTCGTACACTCTTTGTTAGAGAAGAACTTGGACTGACATCTGGCCTGTTTGGTAAAAAGTCTGTGAAATGAGAAATGTGAGAATGAAAAACATGTGGAAGAAAGTTTTATAGCCTGAAGTCGAACATTAGAAGAAATTTATAATGCCAGCCATGACACAAGTGGGGACAGCCTCATGCTGCGGGGGTTTATCTGCAGCAGAAACACTGACATATCTTGGAGGAAAAAATTAGATGATTTATTTTTTTCAGCAAGACAATGCCAAAAGTGAAGTCAACGCTGCACATACATCATTTTAAAAATAACTACATTATCAACCAGGAATGACTCAATCCTAATGTGACTTGACAGAGCTTGAGCAGTTTTGCAAAGAAGAAAAAAAAATGCAGTGATCACAAATACAAATCTGATGTGGATCAATCCACATAGGACAGACTCAAGGCTGTAACTGCAGTCAAAGCTGCCTCAACTAAATGCTAGCTTGAAGAAGGTGAAATGTATACACTGAATTATTTCAGCTTTGTACCTCAAATGAACTAATTTGGAGGATACTTCCCCTTATTGTGTTGTTGATTAGTGCAAAAAAGGCAGAATTACACCCACTGTGACTGAAATCATATCAATAAAACATGAAAAATGTTCAAAAGGGACTGCGGTGGATATATTGCAGTAGGCACTGAATGTCATTTGAGATCTAACTTTTTTTTTTTTAAAGACAACAAACAGAGATATTTTCTGATTAATGTTTTACTCAAAATTGCATTGCATCCCCTCCCAAAAACATTATTTTTTCTTTGAAAAATATAAAATAAGGTGGCAGAATTAAACTCAGAATAACAGTTTGTCATTAAGATGGCATGAGAAGCACCATCCTTATTTGGCATTGCATTTAAATCTTCAGGCAAGTCTGATATAGCTATCCAATTTTAACAATACGTTGAGATATGCCTCTTTCAAAAGTTATTAGTGCTGTGATACTCCTACATGACTTACAGTTCAATTTGTAACAATTTGTGACAGTTAAAACAGGTTATCCAGTATCAGATGTCAAAGTAAATACAACATACACTTGTGCAAAATGTGTATTTCAAACCTAAAACAAAGCTCAGGAGAGGCCCAACAGCACTGAAGATTACGAGTAAGTAAAATATAGTGTACACAAGAACATCTTTATATATTAGCTTTGTTTATCTTCCCCTCCACCCTTGACACAAGAGGTGATACAGAAAAAACAGCATAGCTGGGAGCAAGCAGAATTGATCATGTTCAGTTTTATCACACAAAACCTCTGGCAAATCTCTATTGGTCACATCTTTTCCCAAATATATACAGCTAGGCTAGTTTTGGGTTGTATACAGGTATATGGTATAATGCACACACTGCCCTTCAATCTTCTGCATCCTTCAATATAAATATTTATGGGGTGTAGATGGAGACAATCAACAGTGTTACCCTACAACAGAATGATACCATGTGACTCCTCTCCTCTGTAATAACTGTAGAGTAGATTGCGGATGCCCTTCATGATTGTAGTGCACACACATTATCAAGGGAGGAGTTATGTACCCAGTCACCAGAAGGGGGCAGCACTGGCTAGTCTTTTACATGGGTCCACAGGGCAAACGGGGTTTCATCGGTCAGGTAATCCAGGAGGTGTACCCCAACAAGGATTAGCACGTGACCACAGAGATGAGTCCATCCCCAGCCTGCACCCGTCCAGTGTCCTTTCCAGTCCAGTCTGACGCTATCATTTCAAGAAGACAATGTAGAAAGCCATGGCCAAACAGGAAACCGCCACGGCAATGTGAAGCCGCGACCCAATTACCGCAGCTGAGAAGAGAGATGGAGGAGGAAGAGGATGAGTGAAGAAAATTACAGGTAAACGGATATAAAGAACAAGGTGGATATAGCAAACCATCTAAACAGATGTGTTATCAGTCAGGTGAGTGCTGAAGTCAAAGACGAGTCTAACAGTACAGTGTGGTCTGTAAATATTCGGGTAGTGTCAACATTAGAGCTGTTCTGACTATATACACAACAGAATAGTAAATTTGAAATGAAAAAATGACTGAGATTAAAGTCCTGACTATGAGCTTTAAGGGTTTTTAGATGTGTTTACATCTGCATGGTATGTAAGAATGTCCACTATGAAAAAACTCCTATGCAAGACAAATAGGCCCTTTTTCCACAGGGGACATCCTTACTTATGATAGCATGAAGTACAAAGGTAGAACTAACAGCACTGAAGACGGATTAGTTTCAGTAAACTAAGCCAGTACGCCAATGAGCCAGCTCTGAGTAGAAAGATACACAAAAGATGTCGAAGATACTATTCACATCTTCCTACCTTTCAGATTTCATTTTGATGAAACCACTTGTCAAAGAATGCATTCTCAAGTTTTAGGTATCCCTGTAGATACATTCTGTATAGAAGTCACAGTCCTACCTTTATAGAAGACGCCCCACACTCCTTTCTTCTCTGACAGCAGCCAGCTGTTGAGCCGCGGCACCTTTTTGAGGTATGCACAAGTGCAGATGAACAGCAGCCCAAACACCAGGATGCCATCGAAAGAGTACACTATGGAAGAAGGGGAGAATAATATCACACGGTCAACCTTGCCTTCCAAAATCTAAATACATTACTGAACTTCATTCATCTTAATTGACACTGTACAAAACAAAATCGGTAAACGGAATTAAATGACAAAAACAATCCCAGAAACTAACATAAAGTCTCAATGATAGACTCATTCTTTCTGCAGTGCTGCACTGATTGGTTTTACTTCATGAATTTCAGAAAATCTCTGTCAGAGGAATAGCAAAGAGACAGACTGGAGAAAATAAATATTGAAAACACATATTGCTGCTACATAAAATGTAAAGAATTGTGATTTGATAAGGATATTTGTACACATATTCTTTATATTGCAGTGTCCACACCAAACAACCTGTCATGACACCTTCAATTTATGTCTTAGCTCTGATGTAGATTTGAGGGTTAACTGTTTATGTTTCTGCTGCTTCATGTATATAATCTCCACTGTAAAAAGTCATTCAGTTACATTCAGTATAAACTCTGAATTGAGGTGGATTTTCCCTCCACCCTGCATGTAGCAACTGTGTTGCTGACTCTGGCAAGTCCTGAGTTGTTTGCAGTTGCAGCAACGTCATGAATCTCGTGTACCGACATCAGCAGTGGACCAGAACAACAAATGTGTAAATGTTTAGTCAGTTAGCTTGCATGCTAACATGATATCTTGCCTTTTCAATTATAGTTGTGGTCTTATGGATAGCTGTTATTTTCTAGCATTAGCCACTGATACACTACCGTTGGTTAAAGCTAGTTAGCAAGAAACCTTGCAACCTGAGTAAAATACGTTATTAGCGTTTCACTAAATGATGCCAAACCTCTACCATCATTCTATAATTGCAACAAACAAGCGAAATGTTAAACTTCGTGAGGACGAATTTGTTTAGTTGCTAACAGACTAATAACAGGGCAGCCCAGGGCCACGTCTACAGCTAACCTAGCTTCCACGTTAGCCTTCCGTCCCAGAAGTAACGTTAGCTAGCCGAACTTAATGTCCTGTTATGTTGTCGACACTAGTTGGAAAACACAGTTGACCTACCATTTGTCATATTCGCAGTTTGCTCTTTGACGACGTATTATGACGGGTTCTTGCTTTAAATTAACAATCCATCATGTCATGCATAAAGTGGAGATATAATGCAGTCTTCTTCGCTTCGCAGTCAGTCGGTTGACATTTCCGGTTTCACTGGCTTACACTCTTCTTCTACGTTTTATGTTTGTTGTTGTCCATTGAACATTTACTGCCATCTACTGGACATTATGATGAACAATAAAACTGCACATTTTAAATCTCATACATCACATACTTTTATCTGTATGCACTCTTTCTATAAATTAACGCTATCATGACACCTCTGGGAAAATGTCATCAGGTGTACAGAGTTTCCTTTTTTGTTTTAAACTTTCCTATTGAATATATTGCATGCAACACAACCACCATAGCAATAGTATGGGAGCGAAATGCATTCACTTTAGAAAAACACTTCTGCTCAGTTTTTCTGAATAATCGAGATTATTATCTCAGAATCCTGAGGAAAAAAAAATCTACTCTTGTTTTTCTGAATTACCATTATTATAAATTTGGAATCACGAGAAGGTTTTCTTGGAAAAAATTAAAATAATCTTATTCAGAAGAGAGATTATACTCTAATTAATATTCATAAAAACAAGAGCAGATTTTTCCCCCCCTGAAACCTTTTCTTATGGTTCTGAGATAATGTTTTTTTGTTTTTTTTTTAATTTTAATTTTATTTTATTTTATCTATTTCTTTATTTTGGTCAAGTTAATGCATGACACCGCTGTAAAAATTGAGACATATTTGGAAAAAGAGAAACTGAATCATAGCTAGTTTTTCTTATATTATATTCCTCTGGGTAATCCATAACCATGATCAGCATCTATAATGAGGAAATTAAAATTCTGCACTGATATTGTTTAGAGGATGTTAGAGAATATTGCCAAAAAAATGGACAGGACTGTTAATATAGAGATACTGCACTGTCTTTCATTGCTCATTTCTTGCAGGATGTCTTCAGCACACTCAGCCCTGCCATATATGACATAGAGGCAGCACCTACAGAAAAAGAGGACAAGGACGAGATTAACAAAGTGGTGAAAAATGCTGGCTCTGCTGCAGCCCTGAATCTGGCCACACCTTGTACAGAACAGAGGGAAGGATGAGGATTAAGCTGAGCTTCCACCCACACTACAATGAGCTGACACCACTATACAGACACCTCCACCTCATCCCCAGAGGTCCACCATGGAACATTTTGTGCTGACAGCCATCAGCCATTTGAGAGTGCTTTCTGTGCAAATAAGCTCAGTCTCAGCCAGTCAAGAGGGATCTGAATCAGGATACCTGCACTGCATGCATACTGTGCATTGTGCTCCTTAATACATTGTTTCTGTCCCACTGGATGGACTCACACTGGTATCATGGTCAGGCTGAAAAAATTAACTGTTTTTATTGCACACCTATATGTGCAAATGCACCTGTACACTTTGTCGCATTGAGTTGTGTGATGCATAATGCCAATGCACATGCTTAAACCTAGGTCTCTTATATATCATGTATGTATTGAGTAGTCCCAGTATTTATGTATTTTCACTTGTTTAATACTGCACATATTTTGCATCACTGCCGTGATTTGGACCATCCTCTTACCACTGTCATCAGCACTTTGATCATACTTAATCCCCTACATCTCTATTTAATATGTATTTGCAGGGCTAAAATTGTCAGTGTCACATCGTAACCCACATTTGTTGTGTCAGATTGTTTGCTATTGCTACACTGATTTCACCTCAGGACCATGAAACATTCCTCATCAACCTCTGTTTGGGTGCATTATTTTTCCATCTTGAATATAACTTTAAAGCATCAGGACAGTGGTGTGTAACTTCACATTTAAAGTACAATTTAATGTGAATTTGTCATTTATTTAGTTTACTTTATTATTTAATTCAGTATGTGTGATAACAGGTGGATCTTTACAGTAAAGATACAAAAGCCATGCTTGTTGTATTGGTATTTCTTGTAGCATTATCCTTAATCATTACATTATCCTAATCCCTCCATATGTTGTTGCTGCCTTAGAGACAACAGAAGTTTCTCTCCCGAAGGGAACAAGGCTGGAACAAAGGGTCGTAAGACAGTTAATAAGATTTGATCACAGGACAGTGAAACACACCTGTTCAGATCAGCCTCACTGTAACTGCAGCTCAGCGTGGACCGTGAGAACAACTCTGTCTTCTGCTGCTTGTTTCTCTGCATTTGCTTCTGTGAGGACACACTTCTCTGTTCACCAATGCGTCTCTACCATGGCACACAGGTAAGATTGGTTTTATCATTACTTCTGTGGTAAATATTTATTTTCATCAGGACTTGGGAAGAAGAAAAAACCTATTTAATCATATTTGAGTTGGACAGAGTTTCATCTAGGCTCAGTTTCAAAGAATGGAATGTTTGGACATTAAAAGCCCTGATAAAGTTGGAAGTAAAATCCAAAACAGGAAGCTCACACGACACCCATTGTTATGAAAGACTCAAAACAGTCACAAACCATGGAGACTTTATTATGGACAATTTAACATATCAGCTACATAGCTGTAAATAATGTGATATTGCTGAGTAACTCTGAAGACAGCACTGATTACTTTTCTTATTTGTGAGGATGTGAGAATGTAGAGATGTGTTGATTCCTGTTTGACAAAGATTTGAATTTAATGGCTACAATATGCTGATGGGTGGCAGGATGGTCTGTGTGGATTTGCATTTGCATCATTTCAGTTGTCAAAGTTCATTTTGCAGATGAAATGCACTTACTTATCTGCTGTTCTTTATTCAGATATCTCAAAAAAGGGGTCTTCAAAATAGAAAAGGTAAGATAAAATAAACAGTTGTCAAGTTTAATGTCGGTTTAAATTGGTTTTGTGAATCTAAAGAAACAAATGCCATGATCTCCGCATGTGATCACAAATTGTAACCCATTGCTTTTAAGTTCCTCTCATGATAGCACATATAACATCACACTAAGCAGCACCATTTCACAGAAGCTCATGTAATACTGTGTGTACAAAAGTGTCCTGGATTAAAAACTGAGCAGGATGGTGATGACTGCATGTGCTGGCTTGTATTTATGTGTGTCAGAGAGACATCACTGCTGGATGGCCTCACCACACCAGGTGACTGAGAGTCCACAGCAGGAGTCTGGTGACCTCATCCAACCCAGAAAGCTGCCAAATCCCATGCTGGCTTCTCACCAACACAAATCACTACACCAAGAGCTGCTATTCTGCCACAAAAGGTGAGAAAACACTGAGCTCTGTACGTGCTGTCTGTGATCAGGCCACACAGGCGGCAACAGTAATGAAGTTATATTTACCACAGAGTTTTATACTATGTAAAAGATGGATTTGGTTTTCTATGTGACATTTTGTGTGCAGTAAAGACAGGTTGCAGCTTCTCTCAGAAAGCAGAGGCTCTCCAGATAAGCATTTTATGTGTCTGCTGCCTCAGTCAGGGAAGCCTCTTAGGCTTCCTCTGCCCAGCTGCCCGGCGCTGTGGTCGGGGATAAGCAACATGTTTAGGTGGTTTAACGCTGATCGTGTCAAAGGTACAACACCTTCGGCTGAGCTCACTGCTAATCTCTCATCAGGGGGTCGGTGCTTTCACTCTCATCTGTCTGAGAAAGCAAAAATAATTCATATCACTGCAACAAAATCAACAGAATTTGGCTTGTAGTTCTCAAAGCATAAAGAAAAAGCAGGAACTCAACATCTTTCTGTCTAAATATGATGATATGATGACTCAAGATGATCCCCCAACTTTATCATACAAGGTCTGTGGATTATCTTGAGTAACCGGGTCATGATTTCTGGAAAGAGACATTGCTGTTGAGTGTTTCAAATATATTGTTTTGGTGTTTTGAGCACCACAAGCCGAGTGCCATCTAGTTCCATTATATTCAAGAGACGGCAGACGTCTCTACAGCTGATATCTCAAAAAACACCACAACAATCTAGAGTGATACAGGTTAGAGGAAAAACATGTGTTGTTGATTTTGGGATGAACTGTCCCTTTAAGCTTTCTTACGAAACTAAACACCCACCAACAGTGTGTCTTTGTACTTTAAACCATCCCTAGGGAAAAAGTTTTATGGTATTTTTTTGGGTTGCTTATCTTTATCTAGTAACTTTTTCCATGTGTCGTCAGAGGTCTACTGCCCAGAAAAAAGCCTGAGCTGCAGTGCGTGCTGGAACATAAACAGAAAGAGCAGCACAAGCAGAGGGAGCTGGCCCTCTCACCTCCCTCCGACTTGGAGGTGAAGCTACGCAGGAGGCAGCAGAGAATACAAATCGTGAGTATATGTTAGTCAAGAGCAAAGACTTAAAGTCTCACAGCCAGGGGAGCACAGTGTTTGTAATAATCTATTTACTTTTTGGGGATGTTTGAGCAAGCATGCAGATATTGGCAAATACTTAATCAGCAGGATATCCAAACACAGATGTTTCCTGTCTTGCAGTACGAGCTGGAGGAGAAGAGGAGGAGTGAGAGCCTGCAGAATATACCGGAGTTTGTACGTGTGAGGGGAACCCTGAGACGGGTCCAAACTTTTTCTTGGTGATGACAGGAGCAAAGTGACACTTAATGACATTATCATGGAGCCCTGACAAGTTCCTACAAAGTCGGTTCAAAGGATCCTTTACTGGCAACTGCATATATTTCTACTGAAATCATCAAAATTGATCAGTATTACTTTGAGACTAATGTTGAAATATAATGGATTGTTTATTTCAATGGCAGTTTGGAGTTGTAAAATCCTCCTGTGAGAGTATTTTCTCTTAAAAGTGTGTTGTGTAAAGATAATAAACCAAGAAGTGTGTTTTTACACTAAATATAGCAGCTATTTAAGGTATGTAAACTATGTAAGATTACTGTATTTTGTAGTACTGTTAAAAAAGCATTTTTATCAAGTTGGTAGCAATGCTACAGAAGTGAAATGCGTTCACTTGAGAAAAAAATCTGTTTTTCCTGAATTAAGGTTATTATCTCAGAATTCTGAAATAAAAGTTTTAATAATAAAAAAATCTGCCTTTTTTCCCTAAATTAATGAGATAAAACTCTTGTTACTTCAGAAATACGAGAATTTATGAGATAATCATTAAACAGAGAACATATTTTCTCGTGAATACATTACGTCTCTGTAATTCTGACTTTTGTGTATGCATTTGACTGTGTATCCTTTCAAATAACGAGTATATAAGAATACAAGTAACAAGAATACATTTAAAAGTTTTAATAAAACATCCAGGGAGGCTGACCATATATGTAAAAACAAACACTGAAACATAGGTTGTACTGAATCGTGGTTTGCTAGTGACAACAATGAGAAAATAAGTCATGTCATTGTTCACAAAAAAACGTAAAAGCCGCCATAAAAATAAGCTCGGACGTGGCTCCTCTTGCAGCATTTCTTAAATGTTGGTGCTCCATCATTATATTGTACCCTTTAAGCGACGCTGTACACATTTCACAAGTTTCGGGACAGAGCTAGTGACATCACAGGGTAAGTTCAGGTTGGAGAGCATAACATCAGAAAACAACAAGTCATTGAATAATAATTTATGGACTTTAAAACTTTGTTTCTTGTTTTAAAAAAGTGACCAAGTGCCAGCTGGTAGTCTATATCAAGTTTCTCATTCTGAATCTGTGGTGCGCTGCAGACAAACATTAATAACTTGATATCTCCACACAGTAAAAGTACTGACCTAAACTCTGAAGTGTGACGGCTGCCTTGGAAATGTAAATATCCTCACATAAGCTCCAGTATGAGGAATAAGAAGGCCTGCTGAATAAAACACATTCAACCATTTTCTCTTACACATTCTTTGCACCTCCAAACAGATGAAACTTTGTTGTACCGTTGACCGTAAACAAAAAATTTTACATTTAAAAAGTGAATTACGCATGATTTCCCCCCAAACACATTTATAAATACAAACTCCACTCACAAGCAGCAACCACAGCCACCGTGCTTCTGTCCCAACTCAGTACCAGTGTGTTGTGTTTGCTGCCGAATAAATTAACAATAAATAAAATACAAATAAAAACTGCTTTCACGAAAAAAGTAGACATCATGGCAGGGTGAGATTCTCCCGTCTGGTTTCCCTGTACAGTACTACTACACTGAAATAATGGTGAAACATACTGAATAGTGTTAGAAAATATTGAGCAAGAGGTACAGCAGAAGCAGCACAGACAGAGGAGAGAAGTAGGCCACCGACGTGGTGAACTGGCGGTGAGGAGAGCACTGACATAGGTCCGAAAAACAAGGCCAAAGGAGTTAACTGGTTGAAAAGGACACGAGGCTGAAGTTGACTTCCTGTTTGGGAGTTAAGGGGTATTATTTTTCAGTCAACTCCCCACTGTTACACCCTTTAAAACTGTGAAACTGGAGGTAGGCATCGTAGTAGAAAGCTTTTAAGTTGTATAACTATACGTGTGTGTATACTGTAACTATAACAAAAATGGTTTTCCAAATCTGAAATGGGGTTTCTTTCATCATTAAAGCATCTACTATGTTGGCTGGAACCTGCTACATAACTTTAAAAGGTGTAACACTGGAGAATTATCCCTTAACCTGCCCCTGACTTGAAGATACAAATCAGAAGCCAACTTCAGGGCCTTGTGAAAAGAACAAAAACTAAGGAATGCCATCCTTCCTTTGGCAGCACTGTGAGGGTGGCACACTCCAGTCATACACGTAGGACAGCCGCAGCTTGACCTCCTCCTTGCAGAGCCTGCCGTCACGCTGCAGAGTCTGGTGTTTCTCCAACATGTCCTCCAAGCTCTGCTTATGTGTCACCAAGTATTTGTTGTTGCAACCACGCGATTTATACTCTGTGTCAAATCGTGGGTCATGCGTCCGCCGCACATCCACTGGTGCCAGCCAGGCGCCCAGTGACACATCCTCACTCTGCCACGTCTTGAAGTAGCCTGCATTAAGATGCACGTAACGTACCAGGTCGGAGGAGAGGATGTAGCCCCCACCCAGTGCGTAGGGCAGGTAGTAGTCACAAAGCTCCCAAGAGCTTTCCCGCCACTTCCCAGCAGTCTTCACTCGCCCTCTCCCTGAGAAGAAGCCCCAGTATAAGCGGCTGGGCTCTTTCCCCTTCAGCTCCTCCTTTAGGAGGTCCAAGCGAGCAAATGTGTCGTCATCTGCTTTGAGGACAAACTTGAACTCCACGTTCTGGTCCAGCCAGGAGTACATGTGCAGGAGCTTGAGTGTTAAGTTCTCGTAAGAATCTCGCAAGTCAGGCAGTAAGAGCAAGTCCTTGTGCCGCCCTTGCTCTGTGTTAAGGTTCTGTAGGTCCTCGCTGGAAAGCCCCTGAGTTCCCACCACAAACATGGCCAGAACATCAGAGTCCCGCTTGGCCAACCAGGTGCTGCGGATGATGCTCCTCCGCTCTGTGTACTTGGGTCCAGTTGTGATGAGGACCACGAGGAACGCTGACAAGTCTTTGGATGTAGAAGGGGGATTGTGCTGCTCTGGATGGGACTGCAAAGCACTGGCATGAGGGGCTAAGCCTGGAGGGTCCTGGTGGCCCTGTTTCAGGGTTTCTGAGGTACATTTGGCCAAGAAGACCAGAACTACAGCAAAGCTGCACACAGTGCCAATGACCAGGGCTGTCTTGTGGCGGCACACTAGACGTAACAGATTCATGGTGCTGAGTCTGGGGTGGAAAACACAAAAGATTGTCAGCGTTAATGTAACTCAAATATAAGGTTAACTATCAAAACACCCAAATAAGACTTTTCTGCAAGCATCATCAGAAAACTATCAGGTGGCTGAAAGGGAATGAGCACAGAGACTGACTTATAACTGACAAATGTGCATGCTGTGTGTCTCTAATCTTATAACTTAGATGTATGCCTGAATGAAGGTGCAGTTAGTAATCGCACAGTACTTCATGTTTGCTTCAGCACGTTTTAGGGCTGCACACTCATCACAGATGTAAACAAACATTCATAAGCACAAGAAAATATGTCTAGTGTGTTGTCTAAAATCTGTTTGTAGTAACAAATTGCATTAAATTAGTCGTAGCACCATCACTTCCTGTGTTTTACAGTTTGGTAGTGAGGTTTGCATTTGGATTATTAGATTTCGCTTGGATAGCTTTGCAAGTTAGCAAAGTCCCCGCACACCCATGACTTCCTAGCACCACCTACTTGCTAAGCTCAGTAGTTGAACTGTACACACACGTGTCAAAGCAATGCTGTAAGCAGTAATAATTAAAGAGGATTTGTTAGTTACCTTGGCTAATTGAAAGGTACCTATCCCGTGAGTGATGCAGCCAGAGCGGCCCACAGACGGCAGCTCTGCAGGGCTAACGCTAGCTACCGCGATAAGACCCTCTGCGCACTTTGTAAGCTCACTCCGCTGAAAGCAGACACACACGGGCGGCTCATATTGGTCTGACCGGGAGATGGAAAATACCGAGTTCACCGGTGTCGCTCAGGTTGGTTACAATAAGCTGGTTGAACCGTCTGCTGGGTGAGTTGAGCCAGGTATCGGTGTGGTCATTTTTTTTGTCTTTTGGTGTATAAACCCAAGTCAAGTCTGTGTGGCAGTGACGAAGAGGAAACGGAAGTGAAACCCCCGTAAGAAAAAGGGGATTAAAAAACCCAAAACACTCAAATGGACCATTTTTTTGTTTTCTGTGTGTATGATATTATGTTATTCATTTTTTAAAAAAATGTATTATCGTATATAACTGCGCGAGAAGAAACTGACTTACTCCAGGACCAACTTTGGCCTTTTTTTTTGCTATAAACTGATATGACGTCTCAATAAAAAGTAATTTGTATTGAAAAAAAAAGAGTTAAAGTTTTCCTGTGTTAAATATCGCATGGTTATTCAGAAATAAACATTTGATTAAAAAGAATAAAAAAGAGGATGAACGATTTCATGACAGTTACTGATTTGCGCATGCGCATTATCTCCACTCTCCAGTGTTGCAGCGTCAAGTTTGGACAGAGATATTAACACCGGACGTTGTATATTTTTTTCTTCACAATAAAAGCACCGAAGTATGGCCTTTTAGTATAATCATACGGGAGAGCAAATACGATTTTAGGGGTGTTTGTACGTTTAACCGCACGAAAAGTTAAATAGAGATTAAAGGGAGATGTGTTTCTTATCGTATTGTGGTAGCCTACAAAGCCAATATATCTTTAAAAAAATGTATTTCATTTTTGTTTTTCCAAATGATGGATTACAAAGGTCCGTTTGAATGGTACAAGTCTGAATGTTTTTTTTTTGTTTTGTTTTTTGTTTTTTTTAATTTTTGGAGGGCATCTTAAATTGATAAGAATGTAGGACCGGCATATTTAAGGTTTTGCCAGGGTTTTTTTTCCGGCCGGATCCCCGTAAGGTGGTCTTGGGAACGCACCCCTGTGAAATCTCTTTGTGAACAAGCTCTATTTTTATGCATTTTTATGCACTCTGGCATCTTATTTCCCCTGAAAAACTGTTGTTTTTTTAAAATTATATTTTCAATATGAATTATGAATTGTGATGTTAAAATAGTTGTTAGTAATTATTATTGAGTAAAAACAGAATACTTTGCAACTGCTATCATTAAAATTTAGAGAATTTTGAGGTTCTTGTAGCTACTTGATTATTTCCATTTTATGTTACCTTATACTTTTACTCCTTTACTTTATTACTACATCTCAGAGGGAAACCTTGAACATTTTACTCCTCAGCATTAATTTGTCTGCTTTAGTTACTTTGGAAACATAGATTGATAATACAAAATATAAGCAACTAATAAATGATTATGTCTAATCATAGATTAAACTATCCAGCAGTATATAAAACATTTAAAATGAGCTCCACCTTTACCAGCTGCAAAGTGATTACCTGTGTGCACTTTAAATGAGTGAGGTTGGACACAGGAAATATTGAGTGTATTTTGATGAATTTTAATGCACCAATTTGCACCTTTCCTGCATCAATTTCAGGTGGAAATGTATTCAATTTCGTCAAAATGAAACTCCTCTGCTACCTTTCTGTTTTCCTTGTGGGGAAAAAATGGACATGTTAAAATTTAGGGCAACATGTCCCCTGCGTCCCCCACCAAATACATGCCAATGCAAATCTGTCATGAGCAACACTTTGAGTAGCCGCATTCTGTGTGTCTTTCAGCAGTGTTTATATTATCTTTCATAGGCCCACATGTTTAATGGTAATTTAAATTTAATTAATGGCCTAAAATCTATCGTTTTCAGTCAATTTGAGATTCAAAAAGGGTTTAGGGGGACTTTATTTTGAAATATGCAAGCGGAAGTCGAAGTTTCATTGCGGGCATGACGCTGACACTTAGCGTTAGCTAGAAAAATAATGGCCTTACCGAGGTAAATTGCTAGTATGTCGTCTGTATTAAACTTAACATTTAAGAAGTCAATAGAGCGGACTATGTAAACTCTTAGCTCGACATATTTGTCCGCTACAGTGTAGCTTTGTAACATTACTTCACCGGGCATTTCGGTAGCTAACTGACGCTAACGCAGGGCGAGGACAGTGGTAACAGTTGAGCCATGACGCTGAGGAGAACCAGCCGCTATCTTCCTCGGACATGTCCACTTTTACTCGCCATCTTTCTGCTGATTTTGAGTGAGCAGTTGACGAGAGTGGCATCTGAATATGACCCCTACAAAATCCTGGGTGTAGGCAGGAGTGCGAGTCAAGCAGAAATCAAAAGGGCATACAAGACTCTGGCTAAAGAATGGTGAGTGACATATACACAGAGTCCCCTGAGTCCCCTGGCAGCAGGCCGGTACATTGTGACTGTAGCCGGGCAGCCCTGTTCAGTTATCAGGGTCCATCTGACATGTAAACTGGAGCTTGTTGATTTTAATCGTCACATGCTACTGTTACAGCATTTAACCCTGTGTGACCCTGATCCATGGTGTCCTGTATTGGCTATTTTAGGCACCCTGACAAGAACAAGGACCCTAAAGCTGAGGACATGTTCATCAAGGTTTCCAAGTCATACGAGGTGGGTGAAAATGCATCAAAACATCATACGCTGTTTCATACAACCCCCAGCTGATATTCACTATGTTGTCTATGTGTCTCACTCGGTTTCACTTTTTGTATCATTGTTTCTGTGCAGGCATAGCAGCACTGTCCTCTCACTTGTGCCTTTCATTTTCTCTTGCACACAGATTCTGTCTAATGAGGAGCGAAGGTCCAACTTTGACCGCTATGGGCAGATGGATGAGAACCAGCCCTTTGGCCAGTCACAGCATCATGGTTTCCGCAGCTTCCACAACAGCTTTTACTTTGATGAATCTTTTTTCCATTTCCCCAGGTACAGGCTGTCAATTAGTTAGGCAATATTTAGAATCAGAAAACACCCGGTTAAACATGTCCTATGAACTCATGCTTGTGAAGACTACATGAGTACTGTCAGCAGTTCTCTGAGAATACAGTAAATACCCTTTTCAAAATCAAAGCACCAGCATGCGTTAGACCAAATCCTTTTTGATGAGGGGAAAAGGTTGCTTTTCTTTCATCTGACAAAACGTTTCTTCTCCAAGTTCCAACAACTATGTTCCTAAGTATTTATTTTCCAGCATGCTGCAGTGTACAGTTCACAGCGAGTGGTGTAGGTTGGGCTCCTCCTTGTGTCTGCTTTTAGTTACTGATAACAACAAAAAGGCAAAACTACCATCATACTAGATCCAAGTTTTTTTAGTTGGAAGCAATTATTGCCCCAGTCCTAGATTTCACTTTGCAAACTTGTACAGTAAAGTTCTGTAGTTTGAAAACATAAAGTTATTTTATACAGCGTAAAATGGACAACAAATTGATTATAGTCCAATCATTTGCTGGCTATAGCTTCTCAAATGCAAGGGTGTGCTTGCTTTTTTCATTTCATAGGGTTAGGGATTTTTTTGCCTGTTAGTCAAACAAAATAAGCAATTTAAAGAGTGAAAATTTAAGTAATTTAAAATGAAATAATTAGGAATGCACAATATTGAATTTTTTGCTGATATCCAATATACTGATACATAACAGTTTATTTGGCCGATAACTGATACCAGTATTGATATACACCCACTTTTCCCCCCTTCTATCATCAAGTCGTTTCTGTAGTGGAATTAACATCATATTATGCATGCATACTGTTATCATGATGGCCCACCAGCAGATGGAGACATGAAATACAATGCTTTTGAATGTACGTAATATTCATTCATTGTCCAAAATAAGAAAAAGCATGATGGTCAATTCCAATAGTCCATTTTAAAGCCAATATAGGCCAAAACTGATGACATGTCTATATTATTGTGCGTCCCTAGAAATAATTGTTAGATGCAGACTTGATGTGTTCAGATGTCAGCCTAATATTTTAATCTTGAGACTGAAAGGAGAGAAGAAGGTTGCAATCTTTTTTTAGATTAACAAACTAAAGGGACCTATTAGTGGAATTTTACTTTTTTTTTGTCCTTTTTTTTTTTTTTTTACTCAACTCAGTGCACAGAGAATTAGAATGATTCAACAAATTGGAGTTATAGACAGTTTACTCTGGGGTCATGTCCTGACAGCACCCTCCAGGCTCTGTCTATAAAAAGGCTCACTGTCTTGCTTCCAATTCTCCTCCAGGTCCAGGGACTTTGCCGACAGTAAGTACCTGCTTCATCATGCGCAGTTTAACAGCGATGTCCTCCCAGACAGCCACAAGAGGCCGTACCTAATCAAAGTGACCTCTGAGTGGTGCTTTGCATGCATCCACATCGAGCCTGTGTGGAAGGAGACGGTGCAGGAGCTGGAACCACTGGGTAAGTCTGCTGTCACTAGACTCCCATCAGTCCCCCACACACTGTCTAGGATCAGGGTTGGTTTTCCTTAAAGCATCATAACATGAGGTTGACGTTTGCTCAGTTGCAGGCCATTAGGACCAGTGTAATTCCAAAAGAGCCAGTCATTTCATTCATTATTCAGCAGGGTTTATTTGTTCCTCTTGCTTTCCTGGAACAAAGAGTGAAGTCAAGAGAGGAATTCAACCCAATGTCACAATTGTCTGGCACTGGAGATGAATTTAAAGTTGTTGAGTTAATTCTGCTAATTGGAAGTACAGTTCACAGTGCCCTGAAGACCTAGTCTCATTCTTATTCTGTAATAACTAAGTGGCCTGCCCTGGAAAAATATCCTGCATATTTATGCACCCAGTGCTCTTTATACTGAAGTCACAAGTCATAACCAGTGGAATATTTATTCAGTATCTATGAAAATTGATGTGTCAAGATTTTTAAAAGCTGCAGCCTAAAGTTAGTGTAGCACACAAAGCTATTTTTAGTTTTGTTTGTTATAAATCCTATTGAAAAAATACTCTTGTTGATTTGTAGCTCTAGTTTCAAAGCAGCATTAATTACCCTTTTTGACCACACCGGGGCAGAACACCATGACCTGCATAACACCTCCTAATGACAAAGTCAGCTCAGAAACTACAACACTTACATTTGATTGTAGAGGTGTACCTAATAAAGGTGCTGCTGAGTGTATAATTGGTTCTTTAGCTGCGACTACAGTGTTAGCTAATTGCTAACTTTGTTGACGATTTGGTGCTGGCAGGTAGCTTACAGTGTGTATCTGTCGAGCTTCAGCACTTTTTTTGCAGAGAACAGCTGCCTTCTGTGGCTGGAAATGAGATCGATTAGAGCAGTGAGAGTGAACCGAAACAGTAAAGTTGCAGATTCTAAAAGCTAAATGCTAAAAAGTTACATAGAGTTGATGGGGACTGAGGAGTTGGGTGATTTTTTTTTATTTTTTGTCATCATAAGCAACACCTTTCACATTACTGAGTCATAACACTCCCACACTGCATCCCTTATCAATACCAGATGTAAATCCTTCTAACAGAAATCCAGTTTAGAGTGAAATCAAAATAAGAAAAGCATTTTCAAAGCAAAGTTTCAAAGCATTTCTCTCTGGTTATGTGAAAGCCAGCATTGGCTTGTTTTCTCTGCCGCTGTGGTATACAGCTCTATGGATACACAGGAGTCTGTGAGACACTAAAAACAGATGTATGCATATTTTATGAACCATATCCATTAGGCAGTCCCTCACTAATTTCAAAGACTGGAGTAAAAAACCCACAGCTTGGAGTCACTCTTCCTCGAGACTTTCAGTGTCTCTGTTTGGTGAAAGAGAGAATTCACTTTTCACATGTTTGTTGTGTTCATTATTTTACTGCTCAGCTTTCCTACTTAACATCTATTGTGATTTTTGCAGGAATATTGGTGCATCTTAGACCCATTGAATGTAAAATAACTAAAAGTGTAAAATCAGTTAGTCTAGATCTAGTACGTATTTTCCCTTCATTGTGGGAACACTTGTGTTTTGCTCTACTGTATCAGGTACAATAGCAGTCTATTTTTACTGTTACACCAGGTGTTGGCATTGGCATTGTGGACCTGGGTTATGAGCGGCGCCTGGCCAGCCAGCTGGGAGCTCACCGCGCTCCCTCCATCATCGGGCTGGTGAACGGCAGGGTGACCTTCTTCCATCAGGCTGTGGTACGGGAGCACCTGCGACAGTTCATTGAAGACCTGCTGCCCCAGAAACTGGTGGAAAAGGTAAACACTACTGCTGCATGTGTGTGTCAGTGAAGAATTTTATTTATTTTACAGTTATTACTCATCAAGTGTCGTTTTACAAATGGTAAAGTGGTGCGCTGTGATTTAATTTAGCAAGAATACATGTTTGACCTAGCTGCCATTGTTTCTCCAGATCACAGATAACAACTACCTGGCTTTCCTGGATAGCTGGCGTGCAGAAAACAAGCCCAGTGTTCTCTTGTTTGACCAAGTCCCTGTCATTCCCTTCCTCTATAAAGTAAGCAGTGCACACACACACACACACACACACACACACACACACACACAGGCACAGAGGTGTTGCACTAATTAGACTAAATGTTACAGTGGAAAACAGAGAGAACTGTTCAGTGTGGCTCTTCAGGCTGGTTAATATTCTGAGCTTTGGTGCTGTTTCCACTGATAAAAAAGAGAGCAGATTGATTAGACCCCGACAGCAACTGCAGAGGCATCTGTGGGAACAGCTGTTTCTCATTTACTAATGCATCAATATTTCCTCCTTTGTTACACAGACTTTACCCGATTAACCTATCACAGTCAGATGCACAGGCAATATTGTTTTAATAGCTCAGTGTCAATAAATGTGTTTAATAGAAACAGAGAGAGAATAATTCAGGGCCACTTATGGGAACACAGTTTCAATATCTGAGTTAAAACTACACAGTCATGAGTATATATAGAAGCAGCTCTCAGTCTGTTCTGACCTCTCCTCTTTTTTTACACCTTCTCTTATGTATTTTAATGTGTATATTTTCGAGGCTCTCATCTTCCCACTCCACTCTCCAGTTAACAGCATTTGCCTTCAGAGACTATGTGCGTTTTGGCTACGTGGACCAGGGGGACACGCACAACACTCGGCTACTGCGGCAGTTCAACATTAACACATACGCCCCCACCATGCTGCTGTTCAAGGAGGACACAGAAAAGCCAGTTGACATCATCCAGGTATAAAAATAAAGTTTGAAACAAGAATCCACATAATTGTTAATAATTAATTCTTAAATTAAGGAATTAGGTTACCAAATTTCACTTCTGATTTACTCAGACATTTCTTCCTTGCTGCCCTTCACATCTTCTGCACTCTCTCTCTTTCAGGCCAGAGGGATGAAGCGACAGATCATGGATGAATTCGTCTCCAACAACAAGTTCCTGCAGGTGCCACGGCTGGTCAACCAGCAGCTTTTTGATGAGCTGTGCCCTGTCAAGCAGTTCCACCGACGGAGGAAGTAAGACATTTTATGAGCAGAGTGCTCAGCATCTGGTCCTTTACTGAATATCTCTTCTTAAATTGACCACTTGTGTTATAAGACTTGATCAAAGCAGGCGTCTCTGTACTGCTGAACTGATGTAGAAAGAAAAAGAATATAAGCTAAGCCCCAATTTGACTTTAACATCCCATGGCCTCTGTAAGAAGCTTAAATCCAAACAAAATAGTAGGACAGGCATCACAGTGGTTGTCACTGTGAAATGAAATATTGTGTGACTGTGATTGGTCCGCAGGTACTGTGTGCTGCTGATCACAGGGGAGGACCAAGCCTTTCTCCGAGGCAATAAGGCCTTCCTGGACTTTGCATCGGTTAACAAAAAAGACGTGCTGCGGTTTGCATACGTCTACCAGCGTCAGCAGCAGCCTCTCTGTCAGGCACTTCTCCACAATCAGGCTGCACTCTCACCTCAGGTCAGTGACAGAAATGCAGTGTACACACATGCATCATTATTATTATTATTATTCTCCTATTGTACGCAAACTCACTGACATGCTCCTAAAATCAAATGTATGACACAAATGAACCCATCTGAAGAAAAAAAAAGGGCATTGGTTGCGTTTGGAAAAAAGTGGAAAAAAGTGTGGGGGAAATCATTAAATCTATGTAAGAACAACACATTATGGTGTAAGATCAATGTATTTGTTGAACAGGTCATAAGATAAATCAAGTACTCCAGTTTGATACATTTTTTGATGATTCGCTTATGTAATTTTTTTCCCAAAAAAACCCTCAAACTAATGACTCAGTTGATAAAGTCTGAAACAATTCAGCTATTGAGATACTTTAAGTCATAAGTCATTATAAAATGCTTTATTTTGTGTTATTATCACTGTTATAGTGCATTATAAATATTTTAAGTGTTAAGAACTGTAATTTTATGGTGCTACTAACAGATTATAAGTATGTTTATAATGCATTACAGACATAGGTGTCATTGAAAGTGTTCTAAAAAATAGTGAACAGTCATTGCAGTATAAATTAATATTGAAGACAATGTGCACTTGCTGGAAAAAATTATATTTAGACCATACAGAATTTGATATGTGTCAGATTACCGATATGTCATCCTGAGACTCTGCATAGCCTCAATTTACAGTACAAGTGTTTTTTAACACTGCTGACAGGTGGTGATTCTCGAGAGGCGGAGCCATGCTGGTAAGGTCTTATACCGCTCTGTGAGTGGCGGCTGGAACGGCAGTGAAGAAGATAAGTACCGTCTCCATGAACAGCTGGAGCTCCTTCAGAAAGACCCCACCTATCTGACTTCAGACGCAACCCTGCCAGAACTCAACAACGAGATGGCCCCCGTAAGACGCCGCAGACACACACGCTCACCTTAATTTGAGACCAGGGTGAAACATTTAACTGCATGTCATTGTTTTTCCCTTTCAACCTCCCCAGATTTTTATTATTCAGTGGATGAATGCCGCCTATGATTACATCCTGCAAATATATGATGACCTTCTCTACTCCAACTGGTAAGACGACACTCACACAGAGAGCCTGCAGCATTTATTGCAAACAAGGCAAAGACAGACAGGGTGGCGTACTTTTTGAAATTTATCGGAAGCTGAGTCATGCTTCGGCAACAAAATGTAGCCATAATTACCTGGTTCAGGCTCTGTATGTAGTGTGTTCCTTCATAGCTGTTATGCACCCCTTCAGAAATGTAGCCATATATAGAGGTTACAGGGAGACTGTGAGGAGTGTTATTGGTTTATATGGGCTGCTGTGTGTTTTCTCCTATGTGTCTCAGTAATAAACATTTTCTGTCCTCAAGGCGAGAGATGATGCCCATCCTGTCGTTGATCTTCTCAGCCCTCTTCATTCTGTTTGGCACCGTCATCATTCAGGCCTTCAGGTGAGTGCGCCATGATCCCTTTGCCGTCTGCAATGTTGTAATCATGTGTCGAAACATTTGACTTGAAATTACTTTGATTAAAAATGACATACTTAATGATAGTGACTGGATCTACAATAGAAATGTGTTATTTACTACATGATTATTCCTGGTTTTAGTACTGTCTGGATTCAGAACTATTGGTGTCCACACTGATGATTTCCGTTTTTCGCGGTGCATTTTCAGTGAGCCAGGTGAGAGCAAACCCCGCAAACCAAAGCCAAAGGAGCCGCCACAGCCTGAGGACGATGCATCAAGCAGAGCCAATACTTCCAGGTAATGTAGTGAAATGAGGTGAACATAAGATGGATGCAGAATACAGCAGGTCGATCTTCGGCAACCTACTTCATTTACAGCGTGAGCCACAACAGCAGAGGACAGGAAAATAAGGACACCAGAGAACAGTGTTTCCTAATTTTTCACACAGGCTGCCTGAGTGATGGTTTTTAAAACTTATTTTGCAGTTGAATGGCTGTTTATCCAACTGGCAGGACCACGGGGGGTTCGCGGTTTGCTAACTTAAGCACGTCCTTGAGTTGTCAAAGCAGCCCCCATAGCGCCGCAAGAAATGTTCACATTAATAATGAAACATGACTCAGCAGTATAGTGTTAATAAATTTGTATTTTCTGTCATGTGGCCAAGTGTACACAGTTATCTGCAGCAGGCTAATTTACAGTGTGTTGCTGTGATGATCAGATTTAAAGTTTTATATCACATCTTTGCTTTACTTTTGCTCTAGCCAATAGAGCAATACATAATGTCATGGAGATGACTATTGGTGCTTTCACAAAATATTTACACAATGAGATTTTTGATAAATAATGATCAGTAATGTGGATCTCATGTCTAAGTGGGTAGAAGCAAAACATTTAACTGCCAGAGAAGTTTTGAAAATTGCATCACTTTACTTTAATGTAGCCTTTAAAACCAGGAAAAGACAACACCGATGATATTAAGATATTAAAACTTCTATAGTTTCCATGTTTCTTTTCCCTCCGTCTAACTTTTCCTCCCTTTATCTTTCTAATTGACCCATGCAGCCGCCCTCCAAAGAAGGACTTTGTGGAAGTGACGGAGCTGACAGACATCACTTACATCAGCAACCTGGTCAAGCTGAGGCCTGGTCACATCAACATTGTACTGGTGCTCACTAACGCCTCCAAGAATGCCCTGCTCAGGAAATTTGCCAAGGAGGTTTTTTCTTTCTCTGGGTAAGTCTCAGCGCTGCCGAACATTTAGTTTATTTGTACATATTATAAAGAAAGTGGCCTCATGAATACAGACTATCCGAACACTGTTTACTGGTTTCTGTTTGATACATTTTGAGACTGGCTGAGCTTGTTAAAACCAAAGCTTGGTCCACTTAATAATCCTAAACTCCTCCATCACTACAGGACTCAGACACTCCACTTCTCCTTCCTCAACGCTGATAAGCACCGCCACTGGATGCCGTCACTCCTTCGCTCATCCTCTGGGAGTGAGGGCTATGTGGACGAGGATGAGGAGTCTCCAGACTACTCAGGCCACGTCCTGGCACTCAATGGCTACAAGAAATACTTTTGCCTCTTTAGACCCGTCTTCACAGGGGATGATCCCAATGACTCCTCATCTGAGACCTCATTCTCCTCTGACAGCAGGAGAAAGTCTCGGTCCAGGTCCAGATCCAGCTCCCACTCTCGATCCAGGTCCCACTCCAGGGAGGACGGGCCTGGAAGCAGGAGGGGCTCCAGTAGGGCCACCAGCATAGAAGTCCACCACAAGCTTGACAGGTTGGGACTGTGGATGGAGAGGCTGATGGAGGGCACCCTGCCCAGATTACAGGTCCCTGCGTGGCCCTCTCTCGGTGAAGCCACTAACTCCTCCGCAGAGAGCTGAGGTCACAAATGGTGAACGGTAGCGGATGTGCTTTTTGGTTTTGCCTCCTAATTAAGTTCTTAAGCAAGAAACCTGCAGGGCAGTGTTGCAGTTTTCGAGTCATTATTTAAATTCTCTTTTGCAGAGGTAGGTTGCCGCAAACCTGTTTACAGAATGTCTTATTTTATCTGGAGTCGTGTGCTACCACAAACCTTTAAACTGCGCGTATTGAGGCAAAGGTAAAGTCTGCGCTGCATGATGCTGCTTCATGCCTTCTGTGTAAAGACAGAAGACAGAAAAAGGGAGAGACTATATAGCAAAACAACAAAAGTTGCGGTACAGACATACACAGTCAATCTTAGCACACACAGCACAGGCGGAGATGAAGGCGGTGTACCGTCTCTTTTTATCACTCATTAACAGCCAATAAGCATTATGGTACAGACGTTAGCTGCAGCTAGCTGTGTGTGTTATAGATTAACTCCAGTTTCTTTTTAACTCTCGTCTCTGTACATTCATTAGGTGACGTGAGGTCATACAGCTCAGAGAAAGCGCAGTTGTTTTGCTCTACCTAAGTATGAACCACCAAGAGCCTCTAACATTAGCTTTGACCTGGAACTGATCTTTACCACTGGCAGCCCTCTATCATCCCTCTGTCATGAGTTTTTACTTTTGGCCGTATGTGGAAAAAGGTTATTACAAAAAAGGCTTGAAAACTGAGCCTGATGCACTGACTTTGTAGATAAATTATTATTATTATTGTTATTATTTAACTTTTAGGACCTTTCAGGTGAACGTAATGTTTGACCTTTGTTTGCTGTTATAGATATGACACAACCTTTTTGATTCCAGGCATTAAGACATAGACAATTTCACAGCATTTTAGGCAGCAATAATCAGCATAGTCACATAACAACATTAACATTTCGCAATGTTTTTTAAATGATTAACGATCGAACAGGATCATCACCAGGATCATTATGTTTTCCTGTTCAGACAAAGTTGCCATGTCTTGCTGCTGTTTTCTTTAGGGGTTTAACATTAACTATGCTACCAGCCACGTTTGAACTCTGATAAAGTGAAATATCATTTTGGGTCAGTGGCACCCAAAGTTTTTCCGTCTGCCTTTTTTGTTTTTATATTTACTTTTTATCCAGGGCTGGTTTTGCTTATTTAAGTTTTGTCAATTGTCTGAATCAGGGGGAAAAGATAAATCCTACCACATTATACTTGCCCTTTTAAAGCCTGTGCCCTTAAACCACTGTAAATGTCAATGCATGGAATACGTAGACCTAAAAATCACTAATAAATGTTTAGTGAATTTGCACTGGCATCAAAAATGCTTCACCCCGTCTCTGTCCTCCTTTTACTTTGTAAATGAATAATTTGCTGCTCAACAAATAATATTTGCAGTACACTGTAACTCGTAATCATTATTTTCTTTCTTGTATGTCCATGTGTGTCTATATCCAACTGTGAGAAATGACATAAATTATTAAAAGAAACTCCTTTTAAAACAGTTTATTTATTAAAATATGTGGATACGATACACCATTTTCCATCATACTTCTTTAAACTAAAGATTTCTATATACAACAATACAGCATTCAGTGGTGGAATGTAACTGGGTACATTTACTCAAGAACTGTATTTCAGTACAGATTCAAGGTACTTGCACTTTGCTTGAGTATTTCCATTTTATGCAACCTTATACTTCTACTCCACTACATGTCAGAGGGAAATATTGTACTTTTTACGGCGCTACATTTGCCTGACAGCTTTTTAGATTACAGTTTGTCATACCATTACTGTCCAGTGAAAACCATGTTTCTCCAAATCTCCAAGTTTTCCTTTATGTGTTGAGAAAATTCTAGTACTTCTTAAGCTAAATTAACGATTTAAAACCCTCTTGGTTGGGCAAACTTTACGTGGTTCTCACAGGACAGCAAAGCTACAAACATGATCTTACAGAATATGATGCATTGCTTTCAATTAAACTACTCAACAGTATACAAAAGAGTCGAAATTTGCACCACCTTGAACATCTACAACAGTCAATTGCAACACACACACATTAATGCAGCAGTTATATTAATCTAAAATGTCATATGTAGTAGTGAAACACTAACAGGGAACATTTTACAATCAATACTTTTGATGCTTCAAGTACATTTTGCCATTTTGCTGATAATACTTACATACAGTACTTTTACTTGAGTAAGGTTTGAATACAGGACTTGTACTTGTAATGGCGTATTTTCACAGTGTGGTTAGGTTATAGAACTTAAACATAAGTAAATTATATGAAAACTTCTTCCACCACTGGTTAATGGATCACTAATTAAAGCACAGTGAATTTTCCAGCAAATAGTTTGTCAATTACCCTCATGTTGTGTTTATTAATATTACAGATACACAGAGTAAATTTAAATATGACATTGTTTACAATCAGCAGATAAAAGAGTAAATATTTACCATAAATAGAATGACTGCTAAACATGAATACATTTTCAGCAGCATGTGCGTTTTACACAGTACATGTCAGGGTGGTTCACAGAAGCCACTCGTGTGTTTTGTGTCAGAATCCAGGGTCAGTACTCAGGAGAGATTTCGAACACTTTCTTCATGGACAGCTCTTCGGGGCCGAAGGAGACGGGCAGCAGCTCGTCCACAGTCATCTTCAGGTACGAGCCGTCTGGCTTTGACAGGTACACATCCCAGTTTGAGCCGAACTGCGAGGGAAATGACATGAAAAGGAAATTATGCAAGTGGTCAAGTCCTCTTGTAAAGCTTCCCTTGTTAATGATTTTTCAGAGTGGTCCTGACAATGAACGGTTAGAAGGAGAGAGATTGCATGCATTGATATGAATAAAAGATTTGGGAAGGGTCCAGTCACTGGACATTTTCAGGGGCCCAACCTTTCCTGTGAGCGCGCCTGATCACACACTACAAATTTGAGCAACTGCACCAAATCAATAGACCAGCAGAGATCATACCTCTCTTATGAACTGCCTGCAGCCACCACACGGGGAGATGAACTGGTCATTCAGGTCACTGCAAGGAACATAACAGGAAGAATGTAGTTGAGAATCAAAACAGAGGACATGTATTTATTTTGAACACAAAGACCTTAAGGCCTCTGTTATATTTCGAAGTGATAAAAGTATCTCACAGTGACGCTTTAATAATGAATCTAATCATACTACAGGTTCCCTGGCTCTCTTAAACTTTCCCCACTGTCTTCTATAGAATATTTACTATAAATCTTCATATTTCTATTAGTGTTGTTCTGTTCTATACAGTGTTCTCTCAAGGGTAATATAGACACCATCACAAGCTATTAAATCAGGCTTCTGCTTATTTAGTTGCAGCCATGGGTAGATTACTGAACAGGTCTATCAGGCTCAAACTCCAGGGTCCCAGGAGCTCAGGAAGCCCATACAGCTAAAAGAAAATACATTGCATAAGGTAAAACTATTTATGATTAATAAAGTCTTACTGTGTTTGCTATATGTGACACCATAGCTTGCTGTTTTGTAGGCTTTGTTTCTGTAAATATTACAGCTTAAATTGATTTCGTATTGGTTGAGAGTGGTGTATTTTGTTGATGTGCTGTTGACTTTAATTGAGTGCTGTAAATTGTTGAAATACAGGCTAATTTATTTTTAATAAATTAAAAATAAGACACGATAGACTTTGGTTGTGTGTAGTAAGCGAGGATGGATTGCTCAACAAGCTTACTGGGCACGGGCCCAGGGGCCCAGGCACCCAGGCACCCAGGCACCCAGGCACCCAAAAGGTCATGGGGCCCTTAGCTTTCACCAGCAAATGTCAAATAAACAGATAACAACAAGGAAAACACATTGAAACCACAAAAAGACACAACGAAACTGCGAAAAGACACAAAACAACCACAAGGAGACACAAAGTCACAGAAAAACAAAGCATATTGACTACAAAGAGTCGTAAAACCACCACAATTTGTGTGTCTTGCTCCTATGTAGGAGAACTGGCAGGGCCCTTTGCATATCTGTACCCAGGGGACCATTGTGAGATAATGCACCCAGTAGTAGTGGACAAAGTATGATGAGGTTTCATTATATCCGAAAGGAAACTGAGCAAAAGTGAAGTGAGTCATGGTTTGCTATTAGAGGAATGAGGAGTGACAGGAAAGACAGAGAACATTACGTACACATGGACATTACCTGGCAATTGCAATAGCCTTGAAGCTCCGGTAGCCTTCGGACACTGCCTTTGAGATAGCAGTCCTCTCAGCACATAGACCCAGGTTGTAACATGCATTCTCCACATTGCAACCTGCCGGGGACATCAGATATTTTAAGTGCTTTCGCTTCACTGAAATAAAACTGACACATTAGAGAGAAGAAAAAAAACACTGCAGTTACAAAAAGAGGCATTTTGCCATCAAAGGGGGGCTGTCTGTTTACTTCTCCTCTCCTGGTCAAATAGTTACTCAGGGGTCTTTGCACTCACCTCTGTTTGCCAGCTACTTGCCCCCCCCCCCCCCCCCNCTTGCCCCCCCCCCCCACACACACACACGTGTCTCACTAAGCTTTGTACAGTCCGGCACATGAACAGGAGGGTTCCGTCTATGCTGACAATGATTTGACATCCCTGTCTGTGTTTACAGCGCCGTTGATGCAATAACTAGAGGTTACATAAGCTCATGGGAAAGTTAAGATTTGTTGACGCTAAGAAATGTGATTCTTTTTAAACAATTGTAATAAAAAAAGACTTCTCCCCGAGAGGATTTAATGGTGAGCATGATAAAATGAAACCTTTCCTCTTTGAGTCCAGTCATTTCAACTGCCTGTTGTCAAGTAATCATTAACACAGTGCAGTGAAATGAAACTGCAATCAAGTAAATGATCAATTTCCTTGTTCTTTTAGAGAAAATTTTAACTACCTCCTTCTTCCCCACGTCAAAAGATGTTTAACAACAGCGAGAAGACCCAAGTTGCATAATGCTGTGGCTCTCATTTGTTCCCTGCTTGCAATAAGCTTTTGCAATGCTTCCTTTCAGATGTAGCCTGTGTGATTTATTTAATGGCAAATAAGTTGATAGATTAGATTTAGGGAAACACTTAAATGATAAGAATGCAGAATTCAGTGTTGTTTACTCAACATTAATGTTAAACTCAACTAACCTTGTTTTTTTCATGCCAAATATTTACTCTAATCAAACAACCCAAAGGCAAAGTTTTACTTGTATCTTACCTGTAAACACACAGTTGTCGAGGGTCAAGAGAGCCGCTCCCACTCTGAATTTGCTGTAAGGACAGTAGGCTTGCTGTTTTGCCTTCTGAGACTGGAGGATCAGCCTCTTGACTGTTTCCTGGGACAAGTCTCTGGAGCCATGGTCCTTAATATGCATTACCCCCCTGCTGAAGTTCACTTGGTCCATGGTTGCTCTTGGGGTTTGTGAGGTTGTTTTTGAGTCAGTGAATGAGTCTATTGTGGCTCAGCTTTAAAAGGGAAGAGGACAGAGGGAAGGAGGAGAGGGAGCAGTCACAGCCAATCACCAGCTGGAATGCCAACATGCTGTCATGAGGCAGTGAGAGGGGGTTTTGTTTTTGTTGCCATTATTCAGTTTGTGTGGATGTGACATATATACAGGAAGTTCAGACAGGATGATGTGACTCACCTATATGACTAAAGTTTGCGCAAGAGAATTTTCATAATTTGTGTGGTTCATGATCTACTGCACGTTTCAGTGTGATAGTTGGGCAATAAGAGAGGAGACAGTTTGAGAAAATATGTCTCTTTATTATTAAGTCCAGCTTCTCTTTGAGCTCTGTGTCAGTGGAGAAATGGAAGCTTTAAAGAGCAAAATGATCCCTGAAGTGATTCCCAAAATGAGTGACATGGTTTTCTATCATTTCTTAAAAACACTACAAACACAGTAGAATAACTACAAAATACAAAGTGCATTTAGTTGTGGTAGTATATCCCAGACTTTTATTTCAAAATAACCCTTTTTTAAAAGTGACTTCACTGTGTATTTTTACCTGCTTGTGTTTTGGGGTGTATTTATTTCTTCTTAGCAAATATATTCATGTTTATATGAAACTACTGGATAGAAGACAACCCAAAATAGGACCTCAGGGTCAACAAGGATCCATTCCAATCTTCATCACAGTAGAGTTTTAGGTGAGTTTGTCATTAAGAGTCTCATTATCTGTTCTGGATGACCCAATTGATCCATGCGAGGTAGTTTCTGACCTTAGTGTAGACGCCAGGGTAGTAAGCATAAGCACAGCCGATGCCCCAGGATACAATGCCCTCAAGTTTACCGTTACAGATAAGAGGTCCTCCTGAGTCACCCTGAGGATGGAAAGCAAAGGTTTTTGTTGAGGTCGGTACACATTTTAAAGGTCCAGTACGATAGGATTTAGTAGCATTTAGCAGAACTGAAATTTCTCCCATGTGCCAAGCGTGTAAGAGACCAAAATGCAAAAACGCAAATGGCTGTATCTGGCCAGTGTTTGTATATGTTTGTATGTTGTTTGTATGTCCATTCTGGGCTACCATGTAAACAACATAGTGAACTCTGCAGAAGCGACACTGCTCTGTAGATATAAACGGCTAATTCTAAGGTAACAACAACACAGTTCTTATTTTCAGGTGATTACAAACCAATGAAAAATAGTTACAAATATTATATACAATGGCAAATGCTACACACTGGGCCTTTCATGTAAAATCGCAAAAGAATTAAAAAAAAAAACAAATCTGATTTTTGTCAGTTTCCCATGTGATCATAGCTGAAAATGTGTGCTTGCTTTAATGCTAATTGATTGATGCAGAAAGCTTTTAACTCTGTACAAATCAATATTTATGTATTCACAACTGAAAGAATGTGAAAGTGGTTGTTCAAGTAAATCAAGTAAGAATTAGCACCACCACCATCATCTGCAGTTTTCCACAGCTCTATGGAGCTTTTATTTTTTTAACATCAGTGTTTTGGGGTTAAATCATTGTTGGCTCGTATCAACCTTGTGTCCAGCAGAAGCAGGCAGCTTTTTTCAGCAACAAAGCTCTAAAAAACCTATAAAAATCCAGCATGTAACAGCACACAGTCAAAATTTGTGAGCTGGTGAATGTAGTGAAGCATTTTGTAGCTAAAAAGGAGCAGCCTTCGTGTCTGAAAAACAAAGCCAGTGTTTAAGTGCTAAAAACTGCAGTACCTCAAATGGCCACTTGAGGCTGGCTCCAGAAGTCAATTCCCAGACATCTATGTTAAAATGCCCGACTTTACAGCAGAAATAAACATATTTATGAAGACGTGGCCACTTTGAGTGATAGTGTCCTCGCACTCTCAGTCAGCTCCACCCCTCGCTCCTCCACAGCTCTGGCCTCTTGTCCAGATATGGTTACTTCTGGCTCAAAATGTCCAAGATGGTCAAAATGCTAACTAGAATGCTAGAATGGTAGACCACAAACTAACGGATGACATCACTACAGGTATGGCTTTGTTTATTAGTTTTATACAGTTAAGGAGTACAAGGAGAATGAATGTTTCCAGGTCCCACTGTTTGCTTACACATTTGACAACCTTATAAGGTAATATGTCAATCCTGTGTTTACAGTTTGGTCCAAAAAAATTGACAATGCAGCTTTAACAGCATCCGAAAAATAAATGTCTCAGATGAATTGTTCCCTTCTTGCTATCATTTTGGGAATAGTACATGTTTCAGTCCTGTATCTTAAATTTAAGGTGGGACCCTAGACTATTTAAAAAACAGGGGGATGTAGCCACTGTGATGTCACCCATTGCTTTGTGTACTACAATGTCGAAGCCTTGAGTTTGGCACTTTGGCCGTCACCATCTTTGTTTTGTGGAGCCAGAAGTGACCATATTTAGACGACAGGGTGGAGCTTTGGAGAAGTGAGGGGTGGAGCTAACTTAGAACCCAAGGACATTGCTGTGGTAGCGACTTGTCAATCACAAGGTAGCCACGCCCTAAAACGTACCCTGCTTGATTGTCTATTTTCCTTTAAATGGGACCATATTTTACAAAATGAACATCATGATGTATCAACGAAGACTTTAAACTAGTGATTGAGACCATAAACTCATGCTGAAAAATGTTTATTGAGGTAATAAATAAAGTGAAAGCAGTCATTTTCTCATAGACCTTTATACAATCTGACCTCTTTTTGCGACCATTGGAGTCGCCCCCCGCTGTCCATTAGCAAGAATGCAGGTTTAAGGCACTTCCACATTGGCTTCACTTTTCCGACCTGGAGATAACCCCAGTCCTATAAAGTATCGTAGTGAATAATAATGTATCAGTCTCTGTGACATCTCATCATAACAGATCAATTAGCTGTTCCTTGGACTTAAACCTTAATGCCCAGCAATTGCACACACACACACACACACACACACCCTTTTTGCCTCACCTGACAGGAGTCTTTCCCACCAAAGTGAGAGCCAGCACAGACCATGTTGTCTGTTACCCTGAAGTAGTAGTACTGCCTGCAGTTGTCAAAGATGTTCACATCCACGGACCTCAGCATAGGTGACAGGCTGTAGCTGTTGAGCCAGGTCACACCCCAGCCGCTGACTGTGCACTGGGCAAGGTCGGCCAAAGGCGGTAAGTCTGGGTCGGGCAAAGAGGCCGGCTCGACCCTGGCATTGATGATAGCTGGACGGTCCAACTGACCGACAGAGAACATTTCCATCAGTCAGTCAACACAGAAAGCTATTGCTGAAGTTAGCAGTGTACAATTTTTATTCACATGCAAATGTAAGTAAAGAGGGTTGTTGCTCATCTAAATGACCCACTGTGCTGTCTAAAAAAGAATAAAATAAATAACACAAGAGCAGATGGAGGCAACAAAGGATAAATAAGCGCACCAGTGTGAAGCAGTTGATTTAGTAAACGAGTTGCTGTACGCAATGTAACTGAATCCAAATCAGGTCTCTGGTTCAATAGGGAGTAAGCATCATTTGTAGTGTGTTTCAATAGAAAAAATGTCACAGTGCACTGGAAATTCAGTTCCATTGAAAATCCCCAATATGCACAATAAAAAGCAATGAGTCAGTTTTCTGGCTGACAGGAAGTAAAGTACTAACAGAGCCTTCTCACTGTATCAAAGGCAGGTCAGTATTGAGGCAACTGATAAAATGAATCATGAGTAAAGTAAGCTCCACTGAATACTACTACTGATAAATCCATCAGGGTTATTTTGGCTTGCTGTCAGCAGTGGTAGAAAGAAACTCGGTGCATTTACTCTATTTAAACACTGTACTTAAGTACAATTTTGAGGTACTCTTACTTTTCTTAGGTAATTCCATTTAATGCTGCTTTAAACTATACTTTATACTTTTTTTTCATATGTTGCACATTATTTCTCATAAGGTATATTATCAGCCTCAAGAACACAATGCATTGTTTAGTGGAAAAAGATCATTGTATTTCAATTCCTATGTATAACATTTTTATTTTTATTTTTTTTTAAAGGAAAAAACATCAAGCAGTGTGTCATAAACATTTTACCAATTTTTCAGTTTAGATCAACATTTGGAAGAATTTAGTAAAATCAACTTTTTCACGATTCTGGTACTGCAGTCCTACCTTGTTTTTTTCTTGTTTCAAAATGCACTTATTGCTTTCTGTATTCTGTGACAACTTAGTGCTCCTCACATAGTATCAGCGATAATATTACCTGAGTAGGCTACTGAAGGACTAAAAGTCAGAACATGTCGGCGTCTACTGCATTGGTTTAGACCATGTTTTTAAGTAGACTCCTAACTTTATGAAAGGGCAATAATACATTTAGTGATAAAAATGATTTAGTGATAGAAATGAACATTTTCACATACAAAATGTTTTAAATTTACAAGTACAACTGAACTGATCAGTTGATTATCAGGAGATTAGTCAGAAACAATTTTAATTTTTAAAATCAGTTCATGGTTTCAGCTTCTCAGATTTGAAGATTTTCTGCTTTTCCTTTTAATAGTATTTTAGAATTTTTAATTATTTCAATTTTGGACTATTGGTTGAAAAAAAAAGATATTTTGAAGGTTTCACTTTGGGCTCTGGGTAACACCAATGATTGTGACGGTATTTCTCACCATTTTCAGAATTTTTACAAACCAAACAATCGATGGATTAATGGGGATCTATATGTGGGATCTATATCAAATCCATATCTGAATACGACACAATAGGCTACGACATAATCCACAGTCATCCCTTACCTTTATCAGCATGATATCATTGTCAAACGTCCAGTGTTGGTACTGGTAGTGCCTGACGACTAAGGAGACATCGAACCTCTGCTCAAAGCCCTCCAGCTTGTAGATGCTGTGCTCACTCAGGACCACCTGGATCAGGTGCCTCCTAAAAGAGAACAGCAATAGGAGAAGTTAATTTCCAAAAACTGTTAAAAGATGGTCTTAAAATGAACCAACAGTTTGAGTTATATTCCTTTAAAGGCACTACCCAAAAGCTTTGCGAGGAACAGAAGAAAAAAATTGAGATATTTTTGCCACTGAACCCTTCATATGCCCCAGGTGTACAACTGCAGTAACTCACGGTCTCCAGCAGTGGGCAGCAGACACCACCCACTGCGGGTGGACGAGGGTGCCTCCACAGAAGTGATGGTTCATGAACAGGAGGGAGGCCTGATACTTGACGGAGTATGGGTTCACCTCTGCACCCCCGATGATTCTCTTCCCGTACACACCTAAGAGCCAAAGAGGGGATTAGACACACAGAGACAGAGAGGCTCTGTAACACAAGATTAACTTGCAGCTTTTAGTTTTCACTCAGCTAGAGTTACATGAAGTCAGCCCTGTGTGACTGAAGGTGTGTTGAAAGGACAGTATGTACTGTAAATGTGTGCTCGGATGCCATTGTTCCTCACCTGTTAGAGCACTCAGGAGGAGCAGTGAGAGGTGCCAGGATGGAGCCAGGTTCATCTTAGAAGCTACTAAAAAGAAAGACACAGCAGAGGTGGTCAGTATCACAACAGCCGTGAGGATGATTAAGTTTAATCAGCCGCATTAACCAAAGTTGTCAAGTCAGAATTTCAAAGTATCAAAGATCATTTACAAGCTTAAATGTATTAAATTCACTCCTGCACACACACCAAAATTATTCCTTAATACTACATGAAATACAGTCTGCAAATTTCAAGATTGAACTTCATGTTTTGCATATTGTTTTTTTTAAATGACAAAAAAGTTGCCTTAAAATGAAGATACTGTTGCATTTACGACGTTTGGTCAGAGCTGTTGATAATACATGTAGATACAGGTACAGGATGGATAACGCAGGAAGATTAGCAGCCATCCTGAGAAGGCTGTTCACTCAAGAAAACCCTGGTAGTATGAAAACATAATGTCTCGACCTCTGATGTGTGTTGAGACATGAACCTCTAGAGCTCAGATCATCTTTGTTCAGTGGTCATACATTGTCACATTCACTCCAAAGTAAACTTATTTTTTCTATTCTGTTTTTATCTATTCAATTGATTGAGAAAATGTCACTAAATGCACTCTAATTGGTACCAATACAAAGCCGTCTCACCTTATCAAGAGTCAAGTGAGAAAACAGTCCGAGTCCAGCATCCACACACTGGCACTCACATCCTCACACACCCCGCTCATCCCGGGACATACAGCAAAGCTTGAGAACTCTCTCCTCTCTCCTTTTATACTGTAACGATGCCTGTCACTGTCATTGTTCCCTTCCATTGTCCACCATATATCCAAGTGTCTCTCACATGCAGAAAGCCAAGAGTGTGACCTAGTACATGATTTTTTTTTTTTTTTTTTTTAAAGAGCAGCCTTCTCTTTCATTACGCCTCTCTTTCTAAGGCCTTTGTTCTCACAGATTCAGCCTATTGTCCAGTTGGGGAGACAAAGTGAAGCTTTACAGGGATGAAACCCAACAAGCCAGAGAAATGATAGAATATACTCGCCAGACATGTTGTTGGTGTATCCAGTGATGCTACAGAGGGCAGTTCAAATGATGTCTGAGTATGATATATTTGCCCCCTAGTGCACTATCAACCTGAGACGTAGCAGGACATAAAAGCATTTATTCTGTCGTGGAACAAGGAAAAACCTTTTCTCAGAAATCCTGTTTAATTGGGCTGAGAGTGAGAGTGGTTGATCATATGTTTTGTACCTTGGTTTTTCCCTTAAGTCGACCTCGGGTCAATATGACACAATTAAAGCAAATAATGCCAAAATCAGTGCCACAGCCTGGCCTGTGTTCACGTTGATAAGTCTGATCCAGCAGAGAAAGACTGTCTTATAACGTGTGTCTGCAGTGTCTTTCTTCTCTTCTCTCAGCCTTTCCCATCTCTTCAGGTGTCACACTCACTTAGTTTCCCAGCAGTTTGTTTTTTTTCCACCCTTAGTTCCCACACACAGGTGTTTGGTCTGTAACTCATAGCCTCCATACAGTCTGCTCTCCCCAAGGTGTCTTAGGGTGAAAGGTGATAGCGTGCTCCGCTCTCCCTCAGGTGCAAAGCTGAGATGACAAACAGGATGCTTTTGTCTGCGTGTGTGTGTGTGTGTGTGTGTGTGTGTGTGTCTGTGTGTGTGTGTGTGTGAGAGAGAGAGAGGGAGAGAAGGAGACAGAGAGAGTGAGGCAGATGTCTTGCACAAAACTGCATGTACTGTATGTATAAGCGGTGAGTCTAAGAGGATCACGTTGCCAAAATGTGGTCAGCGCGGAGAAATTTAATTCTTTGCCACATCCAGACTTCTGTGTTGATATAAAAGGCAGATTATGTCTCTATTTGTCCATTGATCTAACCTCTATATTCACATTGTGCTGTGTTTTTATTGACAAAGCCAAACTAAGTATAAATGTTGTGTATTTAAAGGGTCAGTTTACCCAAATTGAAAATAAAAAACATTTCTGCCTCCTCTGCTATACAGTTGAAGTGAATGCATGAGTGTGGTGCTCAAAATAGTGGTGGGCAAAATGTTATTATATATTGTTAAACTGTCACTCATGACTGACTGTCATGTCTTGTCAAAAAAAAAAAAAAAAGTTTCTGGAAAACCAGTTGAGAGACAGTTTATGTATAAAACAACCAGACAGAAATGTGTGTTTTTGCTGAATGGCTGAATGTGTGCTATAATCAAAGATATGGCCACCTCTGTATGAATAGCATAGCAATGCTCTGATGGTTGACAGATTTATTTATATCCAACCCTAAAAAATACATTTAATGAAGGATGCATTTTGGGAAATAGATTTATTCACTCTTTGCCAAGAGGATAAGAAGATTGATACCAGTTGCATCTGTCTGTCAACAATGATTAGCTTAGGAAATGCTTAGCTTAGCATAAAGACTGAAGTTTGCCTCACAGCACCTCTAAAAATGACTAATTAACACATTTTATCTTGTTTGTTTAATCTGTACAAAAACGTCAATGTAAAAATGACTAGTCGTGGCTTTCTGGGGAATTTCATGCTGTGACTATTTCCAGGCTGGGAGCCATATCTTCCTTGAAATATTAAAATAACATGAGATTGGTACAAATTTTCTCATCTAATTCTTGTGAAGAAATATGCATATTTCCGAAAATATCTTTCTCTATTCTTTTAAAGAGCAGTACTTAAGTTAGGAAGCAAGGAAAGTTTATTTACTTGGTGTCTTTCTGGATCAGAAGTCAAAACGTGCTTCACAGTAACCAAGACATTCAGCAGAGTCACAATGATAAGGTAATACATAATATAGCAATGACAGTAAATAAAGCTACACAAAAGCAGGTCTAATAGGTGGCCCCGCTAGAAACATGTCCCCATTACTCTGTATAAAACTCGCTGTCAACTGTTTTCATAGAAGCTTCAGGTATTAAATAGCAGTCATGTATCATTGCTATAAAATTAAATTTCATTCACCTGTCCCAATGTGAATCGGAATGGCTATTGTTAAGGCCAACTTAAGTTCAAATATCTGCAACATTTACAAAGTATTTGCAGGAGTCATATTTGCTTTGACTGTATTAATAGAATAGAAACAACCTGATGTTTTAGGGCGTTTGCCTGTGAAGTCAGGCGAGTGTTGGTCCAGGAAACACCTGACGGTGGGAGGCCGCACAAAGCCATCTCACCCATTCTACTGGGTGAAGCATCAATTATTCAGCCTGCTCTAAATGTGGGACAAGAGGAGGTCAGGCGAGATTCTCCTCCCATGCTGCGGATGATGCTGACTTGCCAGAAGCCTGATGATGATGATGATGATGATGATGATGATAATAGTGATGATGATCAGGCTGATGATAATGAGTTATTATCACTGCAGACATGATGATTCATACTCATACAGAAGAACACTTGTGCGTCTCGGCTGCGTAGAGTACCTCTGTGTTGTCTTGAATCAGATGTGAATCTCCCCAAAGCTACAAAACAAAGCCCTGCGTACACACACACACACACACACACACACACACACACGCACACACACAGACACACAAGCACAGTGGGCTATTGAAACATTTCAGCACGGATAAGCCTGGATGATGACACAGACAGAGCGTGCTGATACAGTATAGATGAACCCACTCGGCACAGTACCCTGTGTTGCCATGGCAACAATGTAAGGCCTTTCGACAAGTCAGGAGGGTCAGGTGAAAGAGTTGTGATAGTGCTGGGATGGCAGGGGGGTGCTGGGCAGTTTTTGAAGGTGAACTTTGTTGCTCTCTTTCCTTTTCAATCAATGCTACAGTGTTGGACCCTGGTGCTGCGTGTCATGGTGAAGGGTGAAATTAAAAACTGGAGGATAAAGGTTGATGTGACTGAGTCCTACTGTTTCCAGAAAGGAGTGGATGCCCAGTGTTGGGCCGGCAGAGAGGAGCAGAGGACGCTGGTTGTGGCTACAGTGGTTTAGCTGCTGGTATGGTGTAGGATAACGGCCTAAAACCTCCACAGCCATGATGAGCCTGCTCGTGTGTTTGTGTTGTGTGCTGCTGGACCTCATGACAGTCCACAGTGAGTATATGTTTCTCAGTTTTGTTGAGTTGCTCAGTTTTAAATGTTGAATTCTGTGCCACTTTACTGGTCTTAGCTTTTCAAGTTTATGCATTTTAGATTGAAAAAAATACATATGGCATGTATAAGACATTTTGGGAAATATGCATATTTGCTTTTTGCTGAGAGTTCAATCAGTTAAATCAGAGGCTGAGGCCAGCAGCCAGTCTGCTTAGCTTAGCACACAGGCTGGGAACATGGTGAAGCAGCTAGCATAGCCTGGTGCATTGTTGTTTTTATACTCTAGGAAAATATATTCTATATACAGTAATATGGTTTCTTTGACTCTGGTGTTTGTTTAGATTCAACAAAGGAGACTGTGGCAAAAAGAAGCAAATAAGCAAATAAAGTCAAACTATGCCTTTAAATAGATTTCCTCCTTCCTTTACAGCGTCATCAGTTTGTAAATAATCCCCAACTGTGCTTAACAAAAAAAAGAGACATATTTCCACCCACGTTTACAGAAACGAAGCATAGATATGTCCAGGAAATAGCCTTTACTGTTCCCATGTCTCCGACTCTATAGCCTGAAGCCAATGTACAGTTGAGCTGTTGTATAAAGCAGACAGGGAGAGCCCCCACTCTAAAGTTTCAGAGCCCAGTGTGAGGTGGTGACACTAGAAGGTCAGGTTATATTGGATTACCTTCATTACGCAGTGGCCTCCCAGGTGACAGAAAACCACTAATTGTTAGGTTGGGTCAATGGGCTTGAAGGGGGGATTAGGGGGGCTTGCTCTTTATGTTTCTCTTTTGTTCACTGATGACTCTCCATGTTTTATAAGATGTACTTGGACTGAAATCTATACCTGGGGAGTTGTTGCTATATATCTGAGTCCTGACCAGAGAATGAAGTCACGCATCCTCTCTGTGTGCTTGTCTGTTCGTTGTGTCATATGAGGGTGGTAGATGGTCTGGCCACGTGTGCATACTAGTGCATGTGAGTCCCTGTACAGGTATGTATCCCACTGGCTAGCTCATTGCCGCCCCTCTGCACTGCAACAGTCACTGCAGAAGTGTAGCGTCCACTCTCTGGTTACCCCCTGGTTAGCACTGTTAGCTGCTAGCCACAGGCTCAGCCACCGCCATGTTGAGAGCTGTGTTCAGACAACCCCTAATCTATAGATACGCTCTGAATATCATGTAGAACACCTGTAAAACAAATCTTAATCCATCTGTCACAGCTACTTATTTTACGCCTTGTCCTGTAAATGTTTTGTGTCCACACAGGCCGTGTGCTCATGCAGGGCCGTATAGTCGGTGGTCACACTGCTGTGCCAAACTCCATCAAGTACATTGTGTCACTGCAGAGCACCAGGGGCCAACACTTTTGTGGTGGATCACTGGTTCACAGGTACTGGGTGCTGACCGCAGCGCACTGTAACATTGGGTAAGAATGTTCAGCGGTTGTCATCAGTAAGCTGTTGATGTTTTCTGTCATAATTGTTGGGTAAAAAATTACAAAACCATATTGTCAGGTTGTCATGTTTTTGATGAAGCATACTGGCATCTTAAGATGATGAACATGGTCAATATAATACCTGCTAAACGTAAGTTAGCCTTGACATACTGTCATAAATCCGTCATAAATTTAAAATGTGACCTGACAGTTGTGTTTGAACTTTGCTCAAGGTAAAGATCAAACTGTTTCTGAGACACTTGCACAGGCAGTGACATTCTCCTGGCATTCTCACAGTTGACTCTGTAGAAGTCGCTGTGTAGAAGCTAACTTGGCATGATTTTATATTGTGAGCAGATGGTCCCAACAGATGCCTAAAAGCAAACATCCATTCTGCTACGGGTAGGTAACGTCAAAACGATGCCGCTTGATCATGATGCAAAGGAAACCTGTATACAGGCCACTGGGAAGTCAAATGGCACACAGATGCGGTCGAGTCAGCTGACCTTGGCACATCATCATCATTCTGTACGTGTGTGTGTGTGTGTGTGTGTGTGATCTTGTCTGGATCCAGGAAACTGGCCGTATTTCTGTTATACTGTCCCGGCCCTGCCTGCACACAGTAACCCATTGTTCCCTGGCAGACAAGCACTTTTGGCTTCATGGTGGCCTGTGTCTTTGTGACTTCGAATCCTGGTGATGATTTTCCATGAATGTCATTTGGCATCATCACTCCCACCTTCCCTGCCTTTTGATATACTATTCAATTCAATTCAACTAAGATCGTCCAGTCACCAGAAGAAAATGTTGGCATTGTGTCTCCATAAACCAGGGATACATTTCATTTGTACTTCTCATATGTATCATATCAAGGTCTATAAAATGATATAGTGCTGATTATATGTGTATGAGCTGACTTTGTCATCAGGAGGTAGAGGGGACGGTGGATTGCATGACATCTCAGCAAGACTGCTGCCAAGCTGCAGAGCACTGTTTGAGACCAACAAACAATAAAACCAGTTGTGTTTTGCCGAGACGTCGGCAGCATTTTCAGTGGTGTCATTGTGCCACCAACAGTGGCTGTATTTTCAACCCAGTCTCACTCCAAAGTCATCAAAATTCGGCACTTGGTCAGTGACTTCTGGCGGCATAGACTGACTAAAAAAGCTGCCCTTTCACATGTGTTTATTTTGAAAGACATTGTATGCAAACTGTAAATTTCCTGTGAAAACGGAAGTGCATGTAAGAGGCAGAATTTGCAACCAACACACCCAGGGTACCTTGCACGTCATATCTGGATATGGAAAGTCCATGACCAAACATCAGTATGTGACAAGGTCGTCGTGAGTGTGTGTTGGTTTTTATTAGTGAGATATTTGCAGCATCTCAAGCAGTGACTGTGCCACCAAAGTGGTTGTTATTTATCAAGACATCAGCGGCATTTCCAGCTGTGATTGTGCCACCAAAAACAATTGTTTTCTAGTGAAATATCAGTGGCATTACCGCTGGCATTTGTGCCACCATGGCATTTGTATTTAGTGAGACAGTGCAGCATTTCCGGCTGCATTTGTGCCGTAACCAGGTATTTTAAGCCAAAACATTATGCTTTCCTAACCATAATCAAGTGTTTTTTGTGCCTAAACATAACCACACCTTAACCACAGCATTGTTAAAATGTAAAGAAAATGTCATCATATCTGCTACATAATAATGTACAAATGCCATACAAATATGTGTGGTTTGCAGAAGCATACAATGCCAACATTTTTTGTGTTTCTCTCCTTCCTTCTGTTTGTGTTTTATCTGTGTGTGCTTTAAGAGCACTGCATGTGTTTAAAGTGCTATATAAATAAAGTTGACTTAACTTAATTCTGACAAATGGTTTGTGAAGATACAGATTTTTTTTTCACATTTATGCTGTTGCAAATTGTCTCCTTTGTATCCCTCTAAAAAGTGGTCAGTAATGACTCAGTCTCAAGGTCATGATCTTCTCCAGCTATATTTGTTGTTAAATGTGATGTGAAATGGAAATGCGTTGTCTTTCAGGGCAGAGCACATGATGATAGTGGCCGGCGACTACATTGTAAATACCTTTGAGGGTACTGAGCAGTACGCTAAACCCCACAGGCTGGTCACCCATCCCCTCTACAACAGGAGCACCAACAATGCTGACATCATGCTCATTAAGGTACTGCAGACACAGTGCAGAGCTTTAACCACACAGTAACAATGGTTATTAAACTCATACTCATACTGCTCACACTCAGAAGTGGGATGTTAATTTATGTAAGTCTATACCTCAGTGAAAAAAATCTAACACACCACCACACCATTTATATTATCCATATGACTCAATGGCAATATTGAGATGTGGCCATGAAAAGAAGCACCTTTTATTCTTCGTGACTCAGTGTGCAAAGCAATGCAATAGAATATATGGTAAATATAGCCTGCTGTATGCTCTCCAAATAAATTGTTTGCAATCTTTATCTTTCTAAATCAATGAAGGACTGTATCTTAATTCTGATTCCCTTTAAATTTTAACACTGCATTAGAGAAACTTTACAAATGTTTTGTATAATATTTCATATCTTGATAAGGTTTGACAAGATAGTTGTACTACAATTTCTTTACGTACTAACTCTGAAACTCTCCTCTGTCCAGTTGCGGGCCCCCATGGTGCTGAACAGGTACGTGTCACTGGCGCCTCTCCCCAGGCAGGGGACAGGAGTGGTCGAAGGTTTGGTGTGTCGGGTGTCCGGGTGGGGCTACAACAATCTGGGTGGAGGCCAGGCCCCCTTCACCCTGAGGACGGTCACAGTGCCCATTGTTTCAACTGCAAGATGTAACAGCAGCGAGTCCTTCAATGGAAATGTCACAGCAAACATGATCTGTGCTGGCTACAGGACTGGAGGAAAAGATGCATGCAAGGTACATAGGACAAAAGCTATCGTACCGTCTTTCACTAGTAATTATTTTAAAGAGGTTTAGCTGTGAGGAAAGTGGGTGTTGCACATCAATGGCTGCCCAGTCTGCCCCATTGTGACAAACATGATCATTTGGTCTTTGAAATGCCATGAAATCCATTTTGAAACTAGACCATCTGGCACTGGGATCAGTCCAGTCGTGACACTGCGATCTGTGACTTAAAGGCTGAGACAACATGCGGCACTGGAGCCACATGCGACTCTTAAGCCTCTCTCCATTGGCTCCCTTAGGCTTTGACAACAAATAAATCATATGGATATTATTTTTTAACATCTATCAGTGTTGTCACCCTAAAGTAATTCTGACATTCTCCAAATGTAAAAATGTGTAGCCTGTACATCGAATAAAAAAAACAAAAAGTTATAATATTGTGGCAGATAAAATAAGCATCAGTCGTCTTCAGCCCAGCGCCATTTCCTCTACATTTTACCAAATCTCAATAGCGGTGGCTACAGTAGTCTCCCTAGCTTGGCTTGCTATCGATTCGAAATCCAAAAAAGGAAAAGTTTGGAACAAAACAGAATTTATTTGTGTGTGAAGAGATTAATTTGCTTTTACTGCCAACTTTTCAAAGTTCCAAAAATTCACCATCTGGTGATAAAACATATTGAGGAATGCTCATTTAGACTTTAAATATAATAGGCTGGGTTACCTTCATTATAATGCTTAATATGTTTTGCGGCTCCAGATAGATTTTCAATATTAACAAGTGGCGAATAAGACTGACTGTTGTGTTGCATCATGTCGCCTATATGTTGCCTATGTCTTGGTCAAAAAGTTGCGCTTGAACAAATCACAAAGACTACAGCCAACAGCCTAGCACGTCAGTCTGCACATGCCTGAGAGACAAATAACTCAACACCAACAGCGGAGGTAGTCAGTATTCATCGTTCAAAAACAGGAACCAGAAGGCCGACATGTATATAATATGCTAGTTAGCCAGTTAGCAATTTAAGAAACAAAACCTGATGTTGACAGAACAAATGATATTAACTGTGTGCTGGTGAGCAATAACATAAACAATCACAAACCATTTTTGCTAAAGAGCTCAGTGGCTGAAAAAAAATAATTCTAATATAATATAACAAGTTGGTTTCAAAATTACGCCCTCTTGACTTTAGTTTTTGTGTGCTTAATCCACTTCTGTCATTCACTGATGGGCTCCACTGTCTCCGATGCGAATACAACATACCAAATCGGCCAAAAAACAGCTCACAGGGGCCGACTAGTGCCAACAACACAGGACACATCGCAAAAACTAGGGCGACAGACGCTCACCGATTGCCCGATATTGCTAAACAGCGCTAAGGGCCCTAAAATGAACATGGGCCAAGGATGCAAATTCTTACCCCCCTACCTGATGTCAACAACACACCTGTAAAGTAACAGCATCTTGCATGGTTGTGACACTACTGCGTTCACAAATACATAGAAAGAAAGACATTTAAAAACCTGATAAAATACTCAAAACTGCTCCTGTGGTAGTGTCTGCTACAACAGGTGTCACCAGGGCCACATTTCACCATGATCTCACACACACACACACACACACACACACACACACACACACAAGGTGTAAACAACACCAGCCGTTGGGATGTTGTCGCGGCTGGTAATAATAAATTCTCTGAGGTACTGCTCTTGATTCCCAGTGTATATCAAATAATGCAGGGTCATCTTCTTTTCATCAGCTCACATTAGAGCCAAACAATAACACAGTTTTGGGAAGCTCATCCTCATGACAGTATGAGGATACATCATGTCAGTGTTGATTCAGCTACAAGCTTTTATTAAGCCGACGTGGCAGTCCACCCTCAGGAATTATATTAGTTATGATAGTTACAGAAGAGATAGAAGAGCAACCCTGAAATAGCACCAGGGCTAAAAACTTTGCTGAAATTACAGTCATTTGTATCCACAGACAACAGCATGCTCTGATTTTGTTATTGGTATCATGGAAGAATTTCTGCCCCGGCCTTTGATGTGGGAAGAAAATCACATGAAATTGAATGTGTGATATACCAGAAGGCTATATTTTGCCTTAGGTAAAGAGCTGAATGACTAATTAAAATGTGCTATATTTAACCCTGCAGTAGGCAACTTTGTGTGTTGGCATTTCCAAGTGGCAGCAAGAGATTATGATGTGATGAATTCAATCCAAACCATCCTGTGAAAAGACAGTTTTCTTTCTCACGTCTCAGGTTTTTTTAAGAAATATGACAAGTCCACATATAGGCTAATGTGGTTTATTACAGTACACATGAAATAGCATTTCATGTTGTAAAATTCACATGTACACTCATAATTCACATGATGAAGGCACATATCATTTTCTGACATTTCATATCTGAAATATGAAGTTTTTTAAGTATAATCAGGTCAGTCTGTTTCATATGTAGGATGTTCTTCTCTGTTAGAGCCACATCTTGTGATTTAAGTTGACCATCATACTCTTCAATGTCTTACATATTCTACAATGAAGAAGTGACCGAACTAAGCTGGGACTTGTAAGACATGGATGTCATAAATGCTTTTTAAAATTGCTCTCAGTATAACTGAGTGTAACACCAATCAATGACATTATAATGGCTTAACAGTGAGCTACAATATGAGAAACCCAGCTCATTTGTTTCTTTCACTAAGGCACATTATGGCATGATAACGGATGTTTTTTTTTTTTTAATCTTGTCCCTACAGGGAGACTCTGGTGGGCCACTGGTGTGTCGTGGCTATGTCTACGGCGTGGTCTCATGGGGCAACGGCTGCGGTGATCCTAAGTTTCCGGGAGTCTACACTGCCGTGTCCAGATTCCGCCGTTGGATAGACCAAACCATCTACGGGTCACACCTACGCTGTACCAGATACTGACGAACACAATGATGCATCTACGATCATGAAAGTAGCCATTTAAAAAGGGGTATGCCCTTCAAAATATTTGTGCCTGCATGGAACAAAAGTGGTTCTGTGGAAAAGAGCTTCCTCTGAAGCGCAGCTCTGATTACTCTGATAATTTTTTTAACACCAATATAATGGTGATGTGTCTCATATTCTCAAATTATCTTGTTGTGGCTGGGCTCTGCCTGCTGCAGTAACTGTAGGATCCACGACATGGAGGCACTTTATGACCTTTCTGTATACGTATAGGCTATTCCAGCGATAATATTTCATAACTTGTGAAAAAAAAGCAAATATTTTATAGCAATAAATATTCAAATTTACAAAATGTGTGGAGCTGTGTCAGGGATTGAGTGGTGAATGTCTGGAGTCAATTTTTAATTTGACTTTTGCAGTTATATACTCATCAATTATTTGTGGAGAATTTGTGCATCTTTATGTTATATAACATTCTGAGTCTGGGCTGAGATCCTGCTCATGGCTCTCACATCTGACATCACAAGGTGGTGCCTGAGCCAAAATGGCAGGGCAAGCAGCCTTTTACTCTGAGCAGGGAGGTCATACATAAAGACAAAATGTGCCAAGAACAGTTTGGGATGTTTCACACACATGTTTGAGAGACTTCTTAAGCCTTTTTGTGTTTTAGTCAGTGCTCTACTTGCTGAGTTTGACGTGGGCGGGGCTCAGTTGGGAAAAGGTGACGTCACAAACTTCCAAGCACCGATCTGGTTTTAGCAACATTTGAATCAGAATCTAATGAGATCTGTGGAGTCATTTGTGTGTCTTGCCAGGTGACTGTCACTGAAACATAATGTTAGCTAATGTTCACAATGACTTTGTGACTCTTCCTACTTGTGATACTCTTACAATAGGTTTTAGCATGTAGCATCATTATGTAATGGTCATTTGTTGCTGCTGTGCAAAAGTCACAGTCTTGCTTTAGGTAAATACCAAAATTATTTAGATATTGGCATGATGATGAAATGTTGGTGGATCCTTGGTTTTACCCAAATGACATTTCATGCTGTTGTTGAGTTTAGGATGTAGATACTTATCATTTTCTGTCTCTTACATCCTTTTTCTCAATTTTACTTTTTGTGTTCATCGACATCTTAATTCTTAGAGGTTTCACCTCTGTGCCCACAATTACTTTTTCGGCAAGAGACAATTTTCCCACGCTCACCTGTACATGAAACTCTGCAGCCAATTGTTTTGTAACTGGGTTACATCAGAGTTTGTGAACATTATATCTACTATGAATCATCATCTTTTCAATAAAAATGCACAGTGGGAGGTCAATATAGGAATAATGGCATCCATATCATCAGTTTTTAAAAAAAAAAATAAAAAAATTATTTGTGTATAGTGCATGTGTTCATTTTTCTCAGGAAGCCTACTAAAGAACAAAATGTGTTTTTAAAGCATCTCACTTTAATGCTTTACGAAGTAATCTGGATAATTTATGGAGTAAAACCTGGAACATCATCAAATGTGGAACATGGATTGTTTAAAAAAAAATTCCATATTCATTCAACGAATATCCAGATGATTCAATAAAAGTGCCAGGTGTAGCATCTCCAACCTCCATCCATATTCCCCACATTGATTTTATAGTTTTCTGGCAATTGTGGTGAGAACAGATGAAAACAGCACAGGCCCTCTGTATCAAACTGGAAGTGCGCCATGGGGCCAAAAGTCACATCTCAGCCTATGAAAACACCGCCATCCTCTGGTGAGGTCTGACTCAATGGACATATATGTCATGCTCAACACCCCGCGGACCCAATAAATCGCCAAATTTGTGAAATTGCAACACAGTTTGGAAGATCTGACATCTCTAACTCGTCGAGTGGTGGCGCGTAAACGACGTCTCCCACAGATGCGTATTGGTTCACATTCATGTGCCATATCTGAATATAAAGTCGCCATTTGTTTGATTGCATCTAGATCCCGGAGAGTGGAGCATTGGTACACCACGACTCCAACTGGAAGCTTCTCTGGGCTGCACCAGAAAACCCCCGTACAGCTCCCTCGCCAGGTCTCCCCGGGATCCGTGTTTTGCATCGCTCCTCAATTTGCATTTCTTCCTCAGATTTTCCGTGCGACGGGTTCAGCCGCTCGAAACCAGCGGGCGCTCCACGGCTCTATTGTACGTGCGCCTCCATTTCCAAAGCAATACGCGCAGAGAGAAAAAACCTCTGGAAATTTTGAATGATGTTGCCGAAGCTCCACGAGCGGGGAAATTGAGGACATTTTTTGATTTACTGTTATTTCTGTTGCGTACCTACGGAGACAGACACGTGTCTTCGGGGTGAACAGAAAGGGCTAGATCGTGTCAGCAGATAGCATTGTTTTTCTTCCCCCCTTTTGTTTGTTATAGACGACCGAGTTCAAGCTTGGCGACGAGCTATACATTTCAGTTTGTGCGCCTTGGTGATAAAGACGCATTTGGAGATGTCGGAAGTGCTGCCTTTCAACGAAGAAAAAATGAGTCATTATGGAAATGAGGGCGACGAGGGACACCTTTCCTTCACCTGTCGTCTTCAAGACACCAACAACTTCTTCAATGGATCACAGAACAAACGTCCGCCGAAACTCGGACAAATAGGCAGGAGCAAACGGGGTAATTATATAATTAAGGCGTTTTCGTTTGTATGGTGATGTGTTGAATGCGCACATAGGTTACCAGTGGACCATAATTAAGGATGGCTCCGTGTGAAGCCTGAAAGGCAACACCTTTGCCTTGACATGGTCTTCAGTAGAGCGTAATATCACAGACATTTCCTAGTGTTTGCATGCGTGCGGGATGTATGGGTTTTTAAATAATCTATTCGCATTGCAACACAAGTTGGATGCGCAGTGCGTGCTGTTAAATGCCTTCTGAATGCTGCTCAACAGAGTTGTCCCCTCCCCAAATGAATGGTTGGAATGATTGAGATTTATATGCTCTGTAATTATCATTTTTATTGTGTGTTTGCATGATGCATCCAGGCTGTTTGTGTTTTGGCTTTTGTGTGTCCTGCATTCCTGATGAAACCCATGAGATGGTCCTTGAAAATTGAGGCTCGCTTGTGGTGGCACATGCATGCACAGTTGCAGACGCACAGTTGCACGTACAGTAGTGCACAGACACAACATGGACTAACATGGCAAACATGTAAGAACTGCATCTGTAGGTGAAGAAGCAAGAGCGCAGGCAGAAACTGAGACGTGCACATTCATAAATGTGCATCACACAGACACACACAGTCACGCTCATGGTTATCTTTCTCTTTTTGCATACTCTTACTCTCTCATGCATGCACACACCACTTCTGCTCATACAGCGCAGTGCTAATGGTTCTGGGCTTTAATGCCCTCCTGTCAGTTGGTGGTGAATTTTCAAGACGCCACACCAAGATGAGCCTCCCTCATTAACTCTCTCCCCTGTCATCCACAGTTGTGATTGAGGATGAGAATGGCGACGACGAAGCGCTGAAAAATGGAACAGAGAAGACCCCGGCAGAGGCTTAGAGCGCTCGGCTCAACACCCCCCAAAAGACACTCTTGAAAATTTTTTATGGCGATATTTACCAATTTTAATCCAAAGACACTGTAGATAAGCACTTTCTCTCATGTGGCAGCAAGCAGCACTTCCACGCCCTCCTCTCCCAGTCAGTCATGGCCATCCGAGTGACACACACTGGCAGGGGCGGGAGATGGCAGCGAAGGAGACCCCCAGGTGGACCCCCCCACCCCACCCCTGACACACACACACACACACACACACACAGATACACTCACACATTCACACAAACAAACACACCCTCAATTGCAGGGTTTCGCCATAAATCCAAAAGCGGGAGAAGACAACAAGGGGGGGGCAAGGTGAAGGAAGGAGGCGACGCTGTCGAAATGCAGAAATCAGGGACAGGATACAGAAATAAATCTAATATAAAAACTAAAGCACACACTTCTCCTATATCTTATCAGTCAAACCTATGGTACCATTCTTTCTGCTCTTCATTTTGACTGAGGGCAAATGAATAACAGAGTTTGTAAATATGGAAAGGGTAGCCCATATTTTCTTGCACAAAGTGGGAAGCGGTAAACTGGTTTGTTCTCTGTGTTGAAGACTTTATTTATTGATCCTTTGGAATATGTCTTTTGCAGTGACTTAAGGCCCGAGGGAGTGTTCTTTTGTATGTCGAGAAAACTTTGAGTGAATGGAAGTGACATTTTTTTTTCACTTAACAATTTCTCGATGTTGCCTGAGTGTTTTTTGTTACCATACTTTGCAGCTAACGAGTCATTTATATACAGTGTACCTCCCACCTGTTTGTAAGCTTCCCAGGCTTTCACCTGGATTGGTTGATACTGTAACTTGACTGTACACACCCTATTGATAAACTATTTATATTGCATTGTGCATTATCGTGTGTGCCAAATCTCATGAGGGATTAATACTGTACAAGACAACTTGTTCTTTTTTTGTGCTTTATACATTTACTCATACAGTTCAGTTGTTTTGTTGGGTCGCCATTTTTTAGGGCTCTTTCTTAAAACACTGAGATACCAACTCATGCATGGCAAATATGAAATCATGCATGCACGGCAGAAGTTCTGAAACTCTTGTGTATTCTTGAAGCACCTCGTATACAGCTTTGAATGACAAACCTCGAGAAACAGTCTTAATTCTGCGTTGTACTGTACGATTCACACTGATTTGTACAGTGGCCTAATATCTTGTAATAAAGATTATGACAAAGTACTATTTACTGTTTAGTGTTGATTGTGGTTTAAGGAATTATGTACTTGATGTTGCTTTTTTGTCGTTGTTTTTTTAAACTGTTCTAAAACTGTAGCAAAAACACAAAAATATAGTTTTGTATCAGACAGACGAAGACACAAGTGAATAGCACGGCTGACTTTTGGATATGTTCCTTGTACAGTTTCCCCTGTTGTTATTGGATTGCCTTTCTGGCTGCCAAGGAAGGTCAAGTCAGCATTTTCCACTGTGAGAAAGTAGCACCCCATTCTTTGGAAAGATCAGATATGGAAGGGGGAGACAGGAATGGGAAGATAGATGAGCAAATAATCCCGTCCAGAATTTGAAATTCACACTTGTTTTGATTTGTTTAAAAGGAGAGCTGAGACACTCAGCTCGGACGACTGCGCAACAGACTACGATCTCATAAAGAGCTACAGTATTGCAAATGATTCTGTGGGGGAATAATGTACACCACTGCTTCCCAATGCAATAAATGTCTGTTTGCATCTAAAATCTCAGCTCCTCTCTTTAATCAAGTCCTCTCTTTAACTCCATTGCCAGAGATGTAAATGGTGCAGGGGGCACCGAGGCGTGAGGAACACTGATGAGACATGACATTTCCAACTCTGCTGTGGTGACTAAATGATTCATGCTTTGTGACGAGCCTCTGTCAGCGTACGGCATCTTAAACCCGGACCGCCGGGATGTGTGCTGGGAACACATACATGCAACGAACATACACACACACACACACACACACACATGTCTGTTTCAGCTCCAACTGCAGGCGAGACTAACATATTGCTAGTCTCTCTCCCTCCCCAGTCTTGACAGACATGAAAGGGGCTGCCTGGGCTGGGTACCATGGTAACAGATGCACCTTGCACTCGATGGGTGCTGCGGTGGGTTTTCGGTGCAGAATAGCCTTCCCCGAGCCTTGGCTTGATACCATCGCTATCTTTAATGGAATGTTCTCCATTCTCTTATCTCTGCCCTCTTCTCTCAAGACCCCCTATTCACTCAGTGGCGTGACCGCATTATCCTGCCAAAATAGTCCCTTCTTCCAAGACGGCAGTCAAGCATGACGATGGCGCCTACTGCAGTAACAGCCTATTCCCTCACACAGAATGAGAGGATGTTACATTTAGGGAGTAATGGTCTATGATTTCCTGTGTGGTGGATCCTTTCATCCAAAGCGTTGCAGTGAAGGCGTGATGTGATCCAGGGTCAGATAGTATTCGCACACAGTCAAACCTGTAGGACTTCACCATTAACACACTGCAGAGAATCACAAAAACATCACAGCAGTCCTGCAAAAATGATTTGAAATCCTTATTTGTGGTGCACATGTACTATTATTTATTTGGTTTTGTTGTATTTGTCCTTGTGATTTCTGAAACTTTTCTCCATGCTACATTACATCATTTTGCAGTGTTTGCAATCCAGCAATCCACGTAGTAAGTGCCTGTAGTAAATCACCACTACAAAGGCAGTTGAGACTACTACGTGACTCATAGTAACTCTGATACTTATTATCAGCATGTGTCACCTTTAGCAGAGCTTTGAAAGGAAGAGTGGGTTTTCGAGGCAAAGCAAGGCGAGCGACAGAGTTACACAGAGGCCAACGAGTCACCACCTGAATCGCTGAATTGCAGGTGCATCAGTCAAACACTGTGAAATTACACTGCATCTCAGTGATCATGATGACAAAGTGACAAACGCAGAAAAACTGTGAAGAGGAACAGGTGAACACATGCCACCGCTGACAGACACTAAGTGGGATATTTTCTTAACGATGCCTCAAACTGCGTCTTCAAAGGGACCACAAAGTCAAATGAACACTTTCAACAGTGTCAAGAAATACTGAAGATTATAAGACTCACTCTACAGTAGTATTGTATAATATCAGTCTTTCCTGGCAGTTGGAATCATTTGATCTGTGCTGGGTGATATCAAGCTGACGTTTTTACAGTTAAAACAGTAATCTGAGTGGAGTATGCGTTTTAACTACTGAACAGTTTACAGGCCTATAGCAAGACTTTAAAATATATAGATATTAATGCAACATTTGATTTGGGTCATGGATGGATTACTGAATGAGTTTATCAGACACAGGCCCAGGGCCCAAATTATTGGGGGGCCCATGGACTTTATTTGCAAAATGTCTCTCGAATGAACATGTACAGACCAGGAAGAGACTCAAAATGATCACAAAGAGACACAAAAAGACCACACAGAAATGCAAGGGAACTGCAAAGAGACACAAAATACCAAAAAAGAGGGCAAAAATTCACAATGAGACACAAAACAACCATGAGTATAAACAAAATGATTAAAAAGCAACACAAAACGACCGAAGAAGACACAAAATTACCTAAAAGAGACCCAAATGACTACAAAAAGACATAAAATAACCATAAGGAGACACAAAACCACAAAAAAGACACGAAATTACATCAAATTAACACAAAACAATCACAAGGAGACACAAAATGACTACAATAGCCCCTTTTCCACCAGCATTTCCAGGAACCTTTATTACCAGTAATTTATTTACCTGGGTAAAAGAATTCCTTGTAATCTGTGGTTTGCATTTCCACCGCACCTCTAAGTTCTGGAAAATTTATTCAAATTAACGTAATGACGTAGATGATTTGGCGTGTGCCCTGTATTTGGCTCTGCCAGCTTGTTTACTGGTAACATTAGTGCTGGTGGAGAGAGTTGGGGCTGTTTGTCTCAGCCAGCAGCTAAGTTTAAAAGTATTTTAAGATAAGTGTCAAACTAAGTTAGTCTACAGACAGACAGCTGTCATTTGAGCTTATTAGTAACAATTTGCTATCAGCCGAACTAGCATGCTGTCCTTGTGTAAGACATAACGTTAGTGTCAGTGGATGAGAGACTGTGGACGGAGCATATTGAATATTGCTGTACATGTTTACATGTTCATGCCTGCTGAACACATGTATTGATAAAGTATTGGCTTCTTACTCGCTAAAGTTTAATTTCACTTACAGTAACAAGTCTAGCTGCCATCAACTCGAGTCATTTTCGAATTATTTTCACTTCATTTCCACCAGGGCCGCTCGGCTGTTCACCGGTTACTGTGTCGCGTCAGTGTGTTCAGCGCCGGCACAGAGTGCAGAGGAGAACTGATACTGTTAGCGCTTATGGTCTTCGATAATCTAGCCCTGGGGCTAAAATCGGTACTCATCCTAAATCAGAAAACAAATGAAGTGAAGCTTGTAGAAATGAAGTAAGTTTGCAGCGGCTGCCCATACCAGGAAGTGCGGAACGCTGCAAGTGTGAGCCCATCAATCAGCATTCTTCAGCACACAGCCCCGTCCCTCAAGAATTCCGGGTAATCTGAAAAGTCCTACCCCACTACTAGGTACTTTTTCAGGCAAAGTTTGGGGTTGAGGGAAGGTTTTTTACCCAGGTGATTTCGGTGAAAACGCGTGGAGGTTTTTCAACATCCCGGGTAAATGAGAAAAGTTCCTGTGGTGGGAAAGGGGCTAAAGTGTCAAAAAAGGAAAGATGCATAATGACCACAAAGAGACACAAAACCACCACTACGTCTGTGTGTCTTGGTCTCATTTGGATGAGGTGGTGGGGCCTCATGCATATCTGTGCCCAGGTGCCCACTGTCTCATAATCCGCCAATGAGCTGCAGTTTAGATCTGTAACATCCCATGCTTCAAATACTGTCCACAACACTGCATGGAAAAACAATATTACTCTATTTTCTGTCAACGTTTGTCTAAAATAGTAAATTTTAGATATTAAATGATTGAGTGGTCGGAAGACTAGACAGTGTATGGGGTGCCGTTTGTAAAGTGTCTCATGCTGAAAATAACATCAACATTTTGCCACATTTAGCTTCAAACAATGTTTAAAAAAGTATTGTGAATTTTTTAACACCACCTTTTACCACATTTACAGCAATATTTGTTAACTTAGAAATATATTAAATAGTTAAATCTAAATATTAAATGTGGCATCTAAATGTTAAATGTTAAATCTAAATATTAAATCTAAATCTAAATCTAAATCTAAATGTTAAATCTAAATATTAAATCTAAAT